>NC_057805.1:188051573-188351573 GCF_018294505.1 Triticum aestivum | reverse complement strand
ACCTTGACGCCGGATTCGAAGAGGATCTGGACGTATTTGTGGAGCTTGAGGATGGAGTATTCTACCAGGCGAGCTATGACGGCATGGAAGTGGCCATCATCGCCAACTATCCCGGTCTCCTCCCTGCCTCGCATGTATGTAATCAAGAGCCACCTTCTTCGAAAGAGCTCCTCATTACGCCTCACCAACCACACTATTTCGTGCTCCAAAGGGGAGGCGCCCGATGCCTGAACGTGCACCAGAGGCATCTCCTAAGAGAGCAGCGCCCGCGCCGAGCAGATCTTCGAAGAGGAAGGCGAACGACAACACGGCAGAGCCTTCATCAAAGAGGTATGGTTTTTTAATTATGCCCCCTGGCGGTCACATCAAACTGTGACATTATCCGCTGTGTCTTATAAGGAAAAGCGTTCGCCGGACTATGTCCGGGGATCCTGCCGGCCACGCCTCCACGAGTCAGGTTCCAGACCCTGCCTTAAAGGCGAGGGCTAATACGAGAGTGACGTCGGATTGTCCTTCGACAGAGGAAAGCTCCATGAATCATCGGCGCCAGTGGGCCGCTCTTCGCGACCCCGGCTTTACAAAGGAGGCATTCAACGCCTTCAGCTTGGCTGATGCATACATCTGAGCTACTCGAGATGGGCTTACCAGAGCCACAGACCAGCTTTTGAAAGATATGCGGGTAAGTATACATTTGTACAAATCTGATAATTATATACCAGTAGACCCCGAGACTTGAAGCAGTTGATACAACTGATTTAAGGATCATTGTATAACCAGGTGCTCACAGAGAAGAACAACCTGTTGTCTCAAGAGCTGGAAAAGTGTTAGACCCAGCTAGCTGCTGCTACCGCCGAACTGGAGAAATCCAAGAAGGCATCGCCTGGTAATGTTCCCCTCCATCGAGAAAACATAATCATATACCAGTAATATTAATACTTTTTGCATTTCCCATGGCAGGATCATCAGATCAACTGATGGAGGCCCTGAAAGTCGCGCAAGCGGGTGAACAAGAGGCCAAAAGGCAACTGGCCACGGGCGAACATGTGCTGACACGGGTGAGGGATGATAAAAATAAGCTACAAGATTCCAACACCCTGCTGGGTGAAGAACTAAAAGATGTGCGAGCCAAGCTGGCCGACTCCGTGAAGATGAATAAGAGACTACAAGGCAGCATATTCAGTATGCTTTTCGAACATGCCTCCATATAATTCAGCGAGGATAGCAACTGACAGATTTATGTCTGCAGGTATGCTGACTTGCCGTCCCGAAGAGGAAATGTCCGGATCTCAAGGTGCCCTGCTACAAGAGCTGTCCCAAATGCACGAGTGAGCTTGAGGGAGTCTTGGACTAAGGGGTCCTCGGGCGTCCGGCCTGTTAGCCATGGGCCGGACTGATGGGCTGTGAAGACATGAATGCCGAAGACTATACCCGTGTCCGGATTGGACTCTCCTTGGCGTGGAAGGCAAAGCTAGGCGACCGACTATGGATATTCCCTCTTATGTAACCGACCCCATGTAATCCTAGATCTCTCCGGTGTCTATATAAGCCGAAGAGCATAGTCCGGATAGGCGGATACTCATTACCATATTCACATAGGCTAGACTTCTAGGGTTTAGCCATTACGATCTCGTGGTAGATCCACTCTTGTAACACTCATATTTCATCAAGATCAATCAAGCAGGAAGTAGGGTATTACCTCCATAGAGAGGGCCTGAACCTGGGTAAACATTGTGTCCCCCGTCTCCTGTTACCATCGATCCTAGACGCATAGTTCGGGACCCCCCACCCGAGATCCGCCGGTTTTGACACCGACATTGGTTCTTTCATTGAGAGTTCCACTGTGCTGTCGACAAGAGGTTTGATGGCCCCTTCAATCGTCGATAATGACGTTGTCCAAGGAAGAACCTTCCTCCCCAAACAGATTTTTGTGTTCGGCGGCTTCGTACAGCCGGCCAACTCGCTTGGCCATCAGGAGCAGATTGATAGCTACGCCCCTGGCCACCAGGTCAGATTTGGAAGCCTAAACTACGTCGCAGATACCCGTGGAGACTCGAACTTCAATGGGTTTCAAACCGCAGCGATCGCTCCCCCTCGTCCCGATGAACATGACTTATATCTGTTATCGGATTGCATCCAGAAGATGGATCATGTCGCTTCAACGGCCTCAAAACCGAAGCAGATCATGCCCTCCGAGGCCACAAAGTCCGCGGCGTTGGAGCCGCACATGGACTCGACATCCTGCAATGTTTGTGTCAATGGAACTCCGGACTCGTCTCCGGCTATACGTTCCAGACCAGGTACGCCTGTGGACACCGAGCTGGATCGGTTATCGATTTTCGAATGAAGCACCACAGACATCTTCCAGCATTCACCTTTGGGTGACGTGCCAAAATCTTTAAAGAACTTGTCCCTGGAGGAGGATTCACATCCGAACTATGTTCGGTTTGAGCTAGAGGCGGATGACGAGGAATTTTGCTTCCCACCCGCCACCCACTTCATAGCCACTGTCGATGACTTAACCGACGTGCTTGATTATGGCTCCGAAGACATCGACGGTATGGACGCCAATGCCGATAAGGAGGAAGGCCAAGACCCGCCATTTGCTGGACGTTGGACGGCCACCTCTTCGTATGACATGTACATGGTTGATACACCCAAAGGATCTGGTGACGATAAAGAAGAGCTAGATGCGAATAAACCTCTGAGACGCAGTCCAAGCGCCGGCGCCCCAAACGCCGTTCTAAGCCTCGTCGCTCAAAGGATGGCAACACTGGCACCGGAGAAAACAGTACTCTGGGCGACGCCAAAAACAATGAAGATCCTGTCGAAGCTGCATCCGAACAGGAGGAACATTACAACAGGCAAGACATCCCTGATGAACATGCCATAGAAGATGACTCAGAGGACGACAGTTACCGTCCACCCTCCGAGGAGGAGACAAGCCTCGGCAATGAAGACTTCATCTTTCCTGAGGATCCTCTGGAGCAGGAGCGCTTTAAGCTTCAGCTCATAGCCACCGCACAGAGCCTGAAAAAGAAACAGCAGCAGCTTCAACCTGAACAAGATCTACTCGTCGACAGATGGACTGACGTCCTAAAAGCCGAAGAATACGGCCTCAAGCGCCCAGCCAAGAGCTACCCGAAACGCAGACTGCTACCTCAATTCGATGAGGAGGCGCCAGAGCACACACCTCCCTCGCGTAATGCGGAATGACCACCATGTGGTTGAGACAAGGCGGCCTACCGGCCACCCCGCGGTCGGGATAAAGCGGCAACTCAGGCCAAACAGTAGCCTGTCCCACCGCCCCGTAAAAATAGAGACGGAAGAGTTCGGGGTCATACGTACGACCTCCGGCAGATTCTGGACAGTAGAGCAGGACATACAAGATCGATCTACGGATCGGGAGGACGTCCCACAAGGCACGACGACAACTATCTATTCGGACATGACAAACCTAACCATGCTCGGGCCGAATGCCGTAGACGGACTCCATCACAGCTATGCCACGATGCGGCCCGCTATAGAGGCGCCGCACACCCTCTCTGCTTCACAGATGAGGTGCTGGATCACGAATTCCCCGAGGGGTTCAAGCCTGTCAACATTGAATCATACGACGGCACAACCGATCCTGCGGTATGGATCAAGGATTTTATACTCCATATCCATATGGCTCGAGGAGATGACCTCCACGCTATCAAATACCTCCCATTAAAACTCAAAGGACCAGCTCGACACTGGTTAAATAGCCTGCCTGAGAATTCCATCGGCAGCTGGGAGGACTTGGAAGAGGCTTTCCTTGATAACTTCCAAGGAACTTATGTCCGGCCACCAGATGTCGATGACCTAAGCCACATAGTTCAATTCATGGTCATCGTTCCCGATCACCTTCGATTGCCGAGATCATCCAACCAGCATCCGCCATGGCGGTTCAGCCGCACTAGTCCTCGACCCAATCATCGACGGATTTCACCTCACACGAGTCCTAATGGACGGTGGTAGCAGCCTCAACCTGCTCTATCAGGACACAATGCGGAAGATGGGCATTAACCCCTCACGAATCAAACCAACAAAGACTACCTTTAAAGGAGTCATACCAGGCGTCGAGGCCCGTTGTACGGGCTCAATAATGCTGGAGGTAGTATTCGGTTCCCCGGATAACTTCCGAAGCGAAGAATTAATCTTCGATATCGCCCCATTTCGTAGCGGCTATCACGCACTTCTAGGACGAATCGCATTTGCTCGATTTAACGCGGTGCCACATTATGCTTATCTCAAGCTCAAGATGCCTGGTCCACGTGGCGTCATTACAGTAAATGGAAACACGGAACGCTCCCTCCGTATAGAGGAGCACACCGCCGCCCTAGCAGCAGAAGTACAGAGTGGCCTTCTCAAGCAGCACTATGATCCGGATGCCGAGCCCCTACACATCATTAAGAGGGTTCGGACTACACTGCAGCAGGACAGCTCGGCTCGTCACGAGCCAAACTAGCAATTGGGCCTCCGTCCCAGCCCCGATGTGGCAATGGTATTAGTACCGCGCGCATATAAACTACGCACTCAAAACCCCATGAGTACTGACGGAGGCATAACTCGCCCGCGATCCACAGGACGGCTTGATAGACCCTGGGATTCGCACGTTTTTGCTTTTTCTTTTTACGGGTTTTCTTCTCTTGTCGAGGTCTACACGGACGACCCGCTTGCAGAACACACCAAGGAGGCAAGGAGCTTTAGCGTACAAGGGAACCCCCAGGTGATCTCAAATAAACAATTACCGTACTTGTTTTACATACCCACACGCAGCTTGCCCTTGGTTACGGCATGTTAAATAGCCTTACTCGCTTATCGCATTACTTGTACAAAGTATGCCTCGACAGACTGGTTACATCACAATGGTGAATAAATGGTGGTGTCAGCTCATTACTTCATTTTTTCCATTTGCTCACCTTAGTATCTATTACTCAATAGTTGGGTTGCCCGGCTCCTGTGTTTACTATCTTACGTTCCGCTATATCGGCTAGGGTAGTAAAGGGAGAACTACTGCGATTGTGTCCCAGTTCTTCCGGACGAGCACCTTAGTAGAGAAAGCCGAAAACTGACTGTCATGATGCGGCGAGAGCCGGTCAGCTGTGCGAGAGGTTCAAAATCGTTGGAGATTTTTCCGCTTCTTGCGAAGAATCGGTTCTTCCGACTAGGCGTGTATAACACCCCTAATTCGGCCTTCCGAACACCAGGGGCTTCGTCAACTTTCTTAATTGTCAAACTCCTATGGCCAAGTGAGGGCGGTAAAGGCCGCATAGTCTGATTGCCTTGTTCGTTGCGCTAAACACCTCCTTTAAGGACCAGAATGTGGAGCAAAGAGTGTTTAGATTTATCCCGAACACCCCCGTACTATATATGTGGGGGCAGAAGCCAACGACTGGTCAAACCCTCAGATTTAATAAACGGCCGCACAGGAGGTAAAATTTAAATCATAAGAATTATACTACATAGCATCATTGTTCCATATTACAGGGCAAGGTAATATACATGTTCTCATGGGAATATAACAGCCTTCGAACATTGCTCCGCCACAAGGCGGGACCCCTTCAGAACACCATCAAAATAGTGCTCGGGTCGACGATGCTCCTTGCCCTCCGGCGGTCCCTCGGTCATCAGCTTCTTGGCGTCCAGCTTTGCGAAATGTGTCTTGACGCGGGCAAAGGCCATACGCGCACCTTCAATATAGACCAACCGCTTCACGGCTTCGAGCCGCGGTCATGCACTCACAAGCCGCTGCACAAGTCCAAAGTAGCTGCTATGTATAGGATCGGCAGGCTACAGCCGGACTATCAGGTCCTTCATGGCTAGCTCTGCTAACCTGTGCAGCTCGACCAACTGCTTTAGCTGGACGTTGAAGGGCACCGGATGTTCCGATCCCAGATGTTGGGACCAGAATAGCTTCTCCGTAGACATCCCTTCTTCGGCTCTATAATGCTCGGCTGCATCTGATACACTAGGCGGCAGATCCGTAAATGCCCCATGGAAAATCCAAATTCAGGATAAGTACAAGGAACGTTTCTTCTAAATACTTGATATGCATGGTGAAAGTCTTACCAGCTGTAATCTTCTTGGCTGCCTAAATTTCCTGGAGGGCGCTCTGGGCTTTGGCTTGTGCATCCGGCGCGCTCTGGCGGGCCTTCGCCAATTCGGACTCTTGTGCCTTACAATCACGCTCCCGGGACTCAAATCTCTCTATCGTGCCCTGGAGCTGTTACTGCGCCTCGCCAACCCGGGCCTCGTGCTTCTCGCGCGAGGCGTGTTCCTTGGCCGCTTTGTCCTCGGCCTCGGCTAGCGCCTTCTTAAGGGTTGCCACTAATAAAGTTTATGACACTTTAGTCCGGTCGGACTATTCTTTTTTTGAAATATACCCACAGGTTACTACATACCTTGGCTATCCTCCAGCTTCTTCTTCACGAGGCCGAGCCCCTCCTCGGCCCGCTCCAGTTTCTGCTTCAGTCTGGAGACCTCCGCAGCATGAGCAGTGGCAGCCTGCAACGATACCTGCTTATGCACATAGACAACTCATGTTAGATTCCTGCGATATTTATTCTTGATCCTCTGTTGGGCTTTTCTTCCCGAACACAAACAAAGCATCAGGGGCTACTGTCTAGACTGTGATATTTTTCCTACAATCACATAACTTACGTCAAAGCACGTTAGAAGGCTAGTGCAGGCTTTGGTCAGTCTGCTTTTGACGAACTGAACCTTCTCTATCACTGTGTCCATAAGGACACGATGTTCATCCACAATAGAGGCGCCTCGTAGCGATTCCAGCAGATTATTCGGTGCCTCTGGTTGTACAGAGGTCACCGGTGGAACAGGCACATTCCCTCCTAGTGGGGAATGCCATTCGTTGGACCCTGGAGCTGTGTAGATCTCCGGAATGGTATCCGGCTAAGGACCGAAGGGAACTCGGGTCCCGTCACCAGTCCCCATGGGGACTTTTTCCCCCGTATGTCCGGCGGCCGAAGGGTCATCTTGGGGCGTCACCCCGATTATCTCTGGAATCTCCGCCGTCCTGGGAAAGTCTTTTTGGACACCACCTCGTCATCACCCTTGGGTGAGACGGAATGAGCAGGTGGCAAAGACATGCTAGCCATCTCCTTCGAGTCCAGCGAATCCTCTGTCGAGGATCGCGGGGAGCCATCGCGTGCTCGACTGCAGTGACGAACCTTACAATATGTCAATATTACAAACCAGGAAGGCCATACGTTTGGGGATTCTGGTACTTACGAAGCGGCCCGAGGCTTGGTCCGGCGAGGTCGCTCCGGACTACTGTCAACATCCCACGCGGAGTTATCCGCGATGGAGCCTTTAACCCTCTTAGGCGCTTTCACCTCCGGACTTGTGGGGGCCGCTCTCTTCTTCCTCCCCACTTCATGTGGGGAGTCATTTTCTTCCTCCTCTTCATCGTTGTCGTCTGCGGACGAAGAGGAAGTCTCGCCTCCGGACGTCACGTCCGGAGTGCCCTTACGGCGAAGTTCCCTTTTGGCCACTTTGACTGCCTTCTTAGCCGTCTTCTGCTCACCTCATAAGGTGCAGGGAACAACATTTTCTCCAATAATGGAAATCCTTGGTCTTCGGGCAGCGGAGCCGCATAGTTAATCTCCTCAGCCACCTTGATCCAGGCCTGAAAACATGGATGGGAAAGCTTAGGCTTTACCTCAAATATGCCAGTAAAAGGTATGCCTTGAAAACATGGAATAACTTACCGAATTAGCTTGGCGCTTTAAGCTAAGTCCGCGATCCTCGGTCATATGCGGCGGTGTCTCGCCGGCCTTAAAAAGCACTCTCCAGATGTCTTCATGCGTCGTGCCGAAGAGCTCTTGCAGCGTCTGGTGCTTGGCCGGATCATAGTCCCACAGATAGCAAGTCCGGCGTTGGCACGGAAGGACCCGACGAATGAGCATGACCTGGACCACGTTGACCAGCTTGATTTTCCTATCTATCATGTTCTGGACGCACGTCTGGAGCCTAGTCAGCTCGTCCGAAGGACCCCAGGATAGGTCCCTCTCTTGCCAGGAGGTGAGCCGCATCGGGATTCCGGATCAGAATTCGGGGGCCGCCGCCCAGTTCGCGTCGCGTGGCTCAGTGATGTAGAACCACCCCGATAGCCACCCCTTCACCGTCTCCGCAAATGAGCCTTCGGGCCAGGTGACGTTGGGCATCTTGCCCACCATAGCGCCTCCGCACTCTGCTTGTTTACCGCTCACTACTTTCGGCCTCACATTGAAGGTCTTCAGCCACAGGCCGAAGTGAGGTGGGATGCGGAGAAAAGCCTACAAACGACGATAAATGCTGAAATGTTGAGGATGAAGTTGGGGGCTAGGTCATGAAAATCCAGCCCGTAGTAAAACATCAACCCATGGACGAATGGGTGAAGAGGGAAGCCCATCCCGCGGACGAAATGTGTAAGAAACACAACCCTCTCGTGGGGCTCGGGAGTAGGGACGATCTGTCCCTTGGACGGGAGTCGATGAGTGATCTCCTTGGCCAAATATCCGGCCTCCCAGAGCTCCTTAATATCCTTCTTCTTGACGGAAGAGGCCATCCACTTACCTCTAGCTCCAGATCCGGACATCTTTGGAATGTTTTCTCGAAGAAGGGAAAAGCTAAAGCTTGGGTGCTGGAGCTGAGGGACGGAAGGTCTGAGGAGGAACCAAGGTGTGGGTAAAGAAAGGGAATCATTATCCCCTTATAAAGGCCATGAATGTCAAGCGCCTCCCCACTCGCCTTAAACTCGCCTATTCCCAAGGGTCGTGCAAACGGCACGGTTGGGTCGCCCACGCCCGCATTGATTAGAATCCCGCAATAAGGGGACATGATCTCTACTTCGACAAGACGTGCCAATAGCAACCGCGTCTCGAAACGTGGGATGGCATATGAAAAATGGTTCAAAATTATGACCGGACAGACGTGATGTCGTGTTGTAAAAAAGCTGTCAACAGATTAGATTCGTGCAAATATTATAATCTCTCTGCGGTTGTGTATGGTGTGTGTAACAGGTCCGGATACAATCATCGCATCCGAAGACTATCTTGGAGTTTGGAAAAAGGGGAACCTGCCTTGCAATGCTGAAGACAATCTGCGCGCCGGACTCCTCATCATTGAAGCCAGGTTCAGGGGCTACTGAGGGAGTCCTGGACTAAGGGGTCCTCGGGCGTCCGTCCTGTTAGCCATGGTCCAGACTGATGGGCTGTGAAGACATGAAGGCCAAAGACTATACCCGTCTCCGGATTGGACTCTCCTTGGTGTGGAAGGCAAGCTAGGCGACCGACTATGGAGATTCCCTCTTATGTAACCGAGCCCATGTAACCCTAGATCTCTCCCGTGTCTATATAAACCAGAGAGCATAGTCCGGATAGGCGGATACTCATTACCATATTCACATAGGCTAGACTTCTAGGGTTTAGCCATTACAATCTCGTGGTAGATCCACTCTTGTAACACTCATATTTCATCAAGATCAATAAAGCAGGAAGTAGGGTATTACCTCCAGAGAGAGGGCCCGAACCTGGGTAAACATTGTGTCCCCCGTCTCCTGTTACCATCGATCCTAGATGCACAGTTCGTGACCCCCTACCCGAGATCCGCCAGTTTTGACACTGACAGAGCTCGGCAAGCAATGCGGAGTGTTACCAAGGCTTTATGGCCATCTGCCTAACCTCTAGGAAGTATGGAGGAGAGCTCGTGGAGCTATTCAAAGGAGCACGGCGGCATATTCGATTATGGAAGATATTAGCCTGCCGAGAAGGTACACGGGAGGCCTGGGCCATGGTGAAGACACCGTACACCAAGCTTGATCCGAATCATATGGCCCGGGTCGGGCCTAAGGGGTCCGATGGAAAAGAAATTCCAGTTAGTTTCGTATATGACCAAGTAAAGGTACCGCCAAGTATTACCAACAGGATTGTAAGCTAGACAGCCTGTTAGATGGCATAGAGGAAGAAGTTTTTGAGTCCAAATGAATATGTACTCCAATTGACATAATTATCCCTAGACGGATTGTAAAATGATTGTCATGGCAGAACTTTTCGCTTCGACCTCTTGACCTGAAGGTGCGGAGTGTTTCCGAATACCAAAGCGGCAATATAGACCGGGGTGAGGGAGTATTGGACTAAGGGGTCCTCGGGCATCCGGCCTGTTGGACATGGGCCGGACTAATGGGTTGACCGAAGACTCTCTCCCGTGTCCGGATGGGACTCTCCTTGGCGTGGAAGGCAAGCTTGGCGACCAGATATGAAGATTCCTTTTCTCTGTAAACCGAATTTGTACAACCCTAGCACCCTCCGTTGTCTATATAAACCAGAGAGCTTAGTCTGGAAAGAGGACAGTCATACAGGCTAGACTTCTAGGGTTTTAGCCATTACGATCTCGTGGTAGATCAACTCTTGTAATACTCATATTCATCAAGATCAATCAAGCAGCTAGTAGGGGATTACCTCCATAGAGACGGTCCGAACTTGGGTAAACATTGTGTCCCCCGTCTCCTGTTACCATCAACCTTAGACGCATAGTTCGGGACCCCCCTACCCGAGATCCGCCGATTATGACACCGACATTGTGACACCCTGATTTTCATGCCACAACACTTAAGCCAATAAATCATGATAAAACGTGGTTTGACAAAAAAACTTATGAGTGTTTTGTCTTTGCTTTGATCGAATGTTTGACTGTTGTTTGCAAGTGCTCTAAAAATCAAATAAATTCTCCAACTCTTATACTCCTTCCCCTTGATCCGAATCCTTGCCCAATGATCATGCCATGTGTATAGAACATACAAATAATTTCTTACAAAAATAATTTGGCCAAATAGTATTTTCAAAAATTAGTTTTCCAAAAACCCCTGAATTGAGATTTGCACTGCAAGTACTTAATTAAGGGCTGTAAAAATCTTTCCAAAAATATATTTGACTCCTATTAGATATAGGACACCCACAAACCAAAAAAATATAATTTTAACAGTTTTTCTCCTATTTTATTTAAAGGCTTTTTCTTAAGTCCATAAATGGTCTTTAATAGGTTAAAATTATTTTAATGCTTTAAAAATATTTGGGAAAAACCTAGGGAAACTCAGTGGACATATATTGTCAACACATGGTCACGTTCAAAATATTGGTCAAATCCCACAAAAACCCTTTCTGGATATTTCAAGCTTTTGAAATATTTACAAAGGAAATATTCCCCACAAATTCCAAGAAAATTCTATCATGTCACATATGACATGTTTGATGATCTTGCCAAGTCTCATGTCATGGAGAATAGTATAACCCCATGAAATCCTCTCAAAACCACTTCTGTCCTTTTTAAAGTTTGAACAACTTTGCACTGTCAAACATGTCCAAATGCTCTCAAACTTGGTGCACATGCTCAAATGGTGTAATAATGCATCTAGACCAAATGGCAAAAGTTGGAGAGAATGTTATCTTGATCAAAGTGCCCCAGAACCCTCTCTGTCCAGAAGCAAATTTGAACAACTTTACATTGGCAAATTTCTCCTTTTGATCTCAACTTTTGTGGACATGTTCAGAACCTCAAATGATAACACTACACCAAGTGGTGCATCAAGGAGAACAAATTTGCATGACTAAATCTTGGAAAGTCCATTTCTGTTGATTTCTAGGGTTTACAAAAGTTGCATTGGCAACTTTGCCCAAATAAATTCAATCTTGGTGGAACCTCTTATTTTCTCATGCCATTTGACCCTGTCAAGCCTCATGACAAGGGAAGTCCATTTGCTTGCCCAAACCTACATCAAACACCTTCTGGTAGAAATTTAAAATGCATGGTTTGTCCATTTCCACTAATCTCCTTGAGTCCAAGTTTGTACCACAACCTCATGTGATACTCCTCTAACCCCCTGCATCTTTCCCTGCCCGAGGAGCCATGATTAAGGGGGGTAGAAGCCCATTTTTCTTCTCTGGGCAGCAGCATTCTCCCTCTCTCTCAGCCTCTCTCTCCCTCCTTGACATTCCAGAGCATCCAAAGCTCTCCTCAGCTTTTGCCCATACCCCCTGCAGACGCCACACACAAGTGGGCGCGCGGGTGCGCGCAAAAAGCCGCGGATGCCGGCCATTTGCATGCTCTGGAGCGCGTGGCAGAGCACCCAAGCGTTGACACCGCGTCCCCTACCACCTCGAGCCTCACCCTCGCGCCAGTCGAGGTGCCCCGACGTCCACAACATGCCACCGCGCTGGCCCCCTCCTTCCCCTCTCTGTCCTGCCCATGCTGCGCGTGCCCAAAGCCGCCCGAGCCCGCCAATGCGCGTGCGAGCTCGTGGCTCCACCCGCAGCTCGTCCCGCTCCTCCTCTCTCTCCCTGGCACCCTAGACCACTCCCACGAACCCCCCCGAGCCCGCCATTCCCTCTCTAACGGCCACCCGAGCCGATCCCGCAGGCACCCCGTAGGCCGCGCCTACGGTGGACCTCGGCCAGCCTATATAAGGCGACCCCGAGCCTCTCTCTCACTCCCTGTCGCTCCCCCACACTCGTAATCCACCTCCCGCACCACCCACTTGTCTCCAGAGCCGCTCGAGCTCGAGCTCCGCCGCCTCGGCTCGTCGGCGTTCGCGTGGTACAGACCTCCTCCACCCCCGTTCTCTCTCAATCTGGAACCCCCGAGCACCCCTGATCATTTCCCCTTTCTTCCCTGCTTCTTTTGCAGCCGGAAACGGCTGGACCCGTCGACACCCGAAGCTCCTCCGCCGCGTGACCTCGTCGCCGGCGAACCAGGCCACCCCGGCGACCGCAACCACCTCCACCCGAAGGGCGACTCGACGATGAGTCCAGCCGTACCCTCGCTCGACCTCGCCGTGCCCTGCATCGACGCCGGTGAGCTCGCCGACCCTTTCTCGCGGCGTTAGGGATGACAGGCGGCCCCGCCTGTCAGCCTCTCCTCTCCATCGCCCCTCTCTCTCTCTCGATGATGCCTGGGCCCCGCCCGTCAGGTTTAAACCTGGCGCGCGCGCATGCACCAGTGCGCTGGGCCGCCTCTCTGGCTGGGCCTGCTGCGCTGCGGCTGTTCTGGCCCAGCAGGCACAAAGCCCTTCTCCTTTTTCTTTTCTGTAAAACTTTTAAAATCTCCCAAATATTCAAACTAACTCCAAATTTGATGATTCAAATTTCTAGTAGCTCATAAATTCATTATCTATCACATGGTGCTGTTTGCACATTTTTCCAAGAACATTTCCTTCACAAATGTTTATGAAATCCTACTTTTCCATTTCTGTCATAAAGTCTAGAAAATCACAAAGGGGTCAGATTTGATCCAAATAAAGTGATTCAAATTCCTAGATGCATCTAAGTTCATAACTTGGTTTATGAACATTTTTCTTAATACTTTCTGTATCACACCAAATGCTGAGCCATTTCTTCATATTTGTCAACTTTGCAAATCGATAGAATATTCATTTGAACTCCAAATCCAGTGAAACCAAATCCTAAATGCTTGTAAAATCATGTTTTGTTAAATGGGTGCCTTTGCTCATTTTTCAAAAAAAATATTTCTGTACACTTCTTGCAAATCCATAAACCCCTTGATTCCACCATATTGAAATGCTCAGAAATACCCATTGATCCAATCCCAATGAAACCACTCTGGTTATTTTTCATATAACTAGAGATATCCTAGAAAAGTCAAATTAATATTTTTAGAGCACTTTTATTTTATGCCTTGTTGTGTTGCTTATTATGGTTGTTTCCGGCATTAGTTGACGAAGTAGACAGAGTACTTGGAGAAGGACCAGAAGATTTCAAGACTCTGATGAACCAGGCAAGCAACCCTTTGACCATGTCTATGAAACCCCCTTTTATGCATGTCATATAGCACTTTATTATTGTTGCATCGGAATCATGATGAGATGGTAACCACTTCGGTGGGTTGCCTTTGTTGCTTCCCTGTTGATACTTGCATTGTGCATGACCCTACCGTCCTATGAGGGTTATGCGGGTGGGAGTAGATAGGATGCTAAATTAGATGCTACGCAAATGGGACGGGTATGCATGGTAATGGAGGCAAGTATGCTCCCAAAGACTTTTTGAAAACCCCGCGGGTGCCATTAATGCCCGAGGGAGATGTTGAGCTAGGTAACCACCTGACAAAGAAGTGGTGTACCGGAGAAGGATATGTGAGTGTGGTTTCAAAAACGGATTGGTTTAAGTTGCGACCGTTATTTCAACCTTACATGCGCAACCACACTACCCTTATATGGGAAAGGGCATTATTGATTACCTAAGCCGATACTAGCTTGGAGCCCGCATTACTAGTGACGGGAGAGTTGTTGGTGTGCTCTCTCGGGACGGGGTTGTACCAGGTAGGGCGGCCAAGAACATTTTTATGGGGCACGGGCACACCGTTGGTACCCCGTGCAAGTGGTATGTGATAAATATGGGAGCGAGGCTCCACAATTTTAAGATGTGAAATGTTGGGCACGAGGGATTCTACCAATCGAGTGGACTCCATGTTAGTATCATCTAGGGAAAGGTAGTGATCGGGTGCTTAGCCCGGGTACTAGAGGTACCGCGGGTCGTGGATGACACGAAAGTTCCCGGGATCTTGTGGGTAAAGTGTGCAACCTCTGCAGAGTGTAAAACTATTCGAATAGACGTGTCCACGGTCAAGGACACTTGGGTAACCGCTCTTGGGCTACGTCCACATGTTTACGAAACCTGGTGAGTGTGTATGGATTAGTGGAAAGAACTACTTGGGTCAAGTCAAAGGACTTGACATGATTGAGTTGGGTTGGTGCCCACTCCATTTATGTTGATATCTGTAACCTGTCCGAAGGGTTACTTGAATTCTCATGATGCATGCTATGCAAGTTGTTGAACATGTCATAGCACTCAAAACTAGCTTTCTGCAAAAATTTACCTATATCATGCATTATTGTGCCTTGAACCAAAACATGGGTTGCTTGCGAGTACATTCAAAGTACTCATTGGCTTGCCACTGGTTATTTTATTGGCCAGGCATGAAAGAACAGGATATGATGAAGAATACTTCGGTGACAAACATGCGAGCTAGGACGCTTCCGAGTCAGAATGCCTATAGGGTTAAGGCAGATGGCATGGGTCCAAGTTATCGATGAAGATTTCCGCTGCGAAGTTATACTCAAGACTTGACCATAATGGTCCTACTTGTGTAATACGGTATGTATGGATGCAAGACTCTTGTTATTCAGCTTCTGTGTGTTCAGTGAGCATTGATCTCTGGGATCACTGTACACGTGCATTCGGTGATCACGACTTATGAGTCGGGGTCCCCACAGACATTGGTGCTTTCATTGAGAGTTCCACTGTGTCGTCCTCAAAAGGTTTGATGGCTCCTTCAATCGTCAACGATGATGCTGTCCAAGGGAAACCTTCCTCCCCGGACAGATCTTCGTGTTCGGCGGCTTCGCACTGCAGGCCAACTCGCTTGGCCATCTGGAGCAGATCGACAGCTACGCCCCTGGCCCTTAGGTCAGATCCGGGAGCTTGAACTATGTCGCGGACATCCATGGAGACTTGACCTTCGACAGATTCGAGACCACGGCGGCCGCTCCCTGTCCCTACGATGAACATGACTTAAATCTGTCATCGGACCATGCTCAGGAAATTGCACCTATAACTACCCCGGCATCAGATCCGGAGCAGATCGCGCCATACAAGGATGGGAAGCTCAACCCCGCCACGGAGGCCGCTGATTCTGCGGCGTTGGAGCCACACACAGACCTAACCTCGGGTGGTATCTGTGTCTCTGGAACCTCGGACTCATTTCCGACCATAAGTTCCGAATCACATGTGTCCGCGCACATCGAGCTGGATCGGTCATCGATCGTCGAATTCAGTGCCGAGGACATCTTCCGGCACTTGCCTTTAGGCGACGTGTTAAGCTCATTAAAAATCTATCCTTAGCAGAGGGCTCACACCAAATTATATCCGGTTCGAACTGGAGGCTGATGACAAAGAATTTGGCTTCCCACCCGCCACCCACTTCATAGCCACTGTCGAAGACTCAACCGACATGCTCGATTACGGCTCCGAAGATATCGACGGTATGGATGACGATGCAGATGAGGAGCCTGGCCAAAACCCGCCGTTCATCGGACGTTGGACGACCACTTCTTCGTACGACGTATACATGGTGTATACACCCAAGGAGAATAACGGTGAGGACAAGGAGAATCCAGTTGAGGACGAACCTCCTAAGACACAACCAGAGCACCGGCGTCAGCGGCACCGCTCTAAATCCCGCCACAGCAAGGACAGCAACACCGGCACAGATGATGATCACACTCCGGACGGTGCCGAAGACAGAGAAGATCCCGACGAACAAACGGCCGAACAGTATGATCGGGAAGATGGGCAAGTTAGCCCTGATGAACAGGCCATAAATGATGACTCGGAGGGCAGCACATATCTTCCGCCCTCCGAGGATGAGGTGAGCCTTGGTAACGAGAATTTTATCGTGCCTGAGGAACCTCTCGAGCAGGAGCGCTTTAAGCGCCAGCTAATAGCCACTTCAAGGAGCCTGAAAAAGAAGCAGCAGCAACTTCAAGCTGATCAAGATCTGCTCAATGATAGATGCACTGATATCCTGGAAGCCGAAGAATACGGCCTTATGCGCCCGGCTAAAAGTTACCCGAAGCGCAAATTGCTACCTCAGTTCGATCACGAGGCGCTGGAGCCCGTACCATCATCGCGGAATGAGGCTGACCGACCACCATGCGGTCGAGATAAAGTGGCAACTCAGGCCGAACACCAGACCGCCCCACCTCGCCGTAAAGGGAGGGATAAAACAGCTCGGGGTTATACATATGACCTTCGGCAGGACCTGGATAGTAGAGCAGGACATACTAGATCGATCTACGGATCCCGAGGACGTGCCCCGACACGTGACGACGGCTATTGATAACCCACAAGTATAGGGGATCGCAATAGTTTTCGAGGGTAGAGTATTCAACCCAAATTTATTGATTCGACACAAAGGGAGCTAAAGAATATCCTCAAGTATTAGTAGTTGAGTTGTCAATTCAACCACACCTGGATAACTTAGTATCTGCAGCAAAGTATTTAGTAGCAAAGTAGTATGGAAGTAACGGCAACGGTAGCAAAAGTGACAGTAGTAGCTTTGTAGTAATTGTAACAGTGGCAACGGAAAAGTAACTAAGCAAAGAGCAATATGTGAAAAGCTCGTAGGCATTGGATCAGCGATGGAGAATTATGTCGGATGCAATTCCTCATGCAATATTTATAACATAGGGAGACAAAGAACTAGGTCCAATTCATCAATGTAATGTAGGCATGTATTCCGAATATAGTCATACGTGCTTATGGAAAATAACTTGCATGACATCTTTTGTCCTACCCTCCCATGGTAGCGGGGTCCTATTGGAAACTAAGGGATATTAAGGCCTCCTTTTAATAGAGTACCGGACCAAAGCATTAACACTTAGTGAATACATGAACTCTTCAAACTACGGTCATCACCGGGAGTGGTCCCGATTATTGTCACTTCGGGGTTACCGGATCATAACACATAGTAGGTGACTATTGACTTGCAAGACAGGATCAATAACTCAGATGTATTCATGAAAACATAATAGGTTCATAAAATCATGGCACTCGGGCCCTAGTGACAAGCATTAAGCATAGCAAAGTCATAGCAACATCAATCTCAGAACATAGTGGATACTAGGGATCAAACCCTAACAAAACTAACTCGATTACATGGTAAATCTCATCCAACCCATCACCGTCCAGCAAGCCTACGATGGAATTACTCATGCACGACGGTGAGCATCATGAAATTGGTGACGGAGGAAGGTTGATGATGACGATGGCGACGGATTCCCCTCTCCGGAGCCCCGAACGGACTCCAGATCAGCCCTCCCGAGAGAGATCAGGGCTTGGCGGCGGCTCCGTATCATAAAACGCGATGAATCCTTCTCTCTGATTTTTCTCCGCGAACGTGAATATATGGAGTTGGAGTTGAGGTTGTGGAGCACCAGGGGGCCCACGAGGCAGGGGGCGCGCCCAGGGGGGTTGGCGCGCCCCCCACCCTCGTGGACAGGGTGTGGGCCCTCTGGCCTTGAATCTTTCGCCAGTATTAATTCCAATAACATTCTCTGTGAAGTTTCAGGTCATTCCAAGAACTTTTATTTCTGCACAAAAATAACAACATGGAAATTCTGCTGAAAACAACGTCAGTCCGGGTTAGTTCCATTCAAATCATGCAAGTTAGAGTCCAAAAGAAGGGCAAAAGTGTTTGGAAAAGTAGATACGATGGAGAAGTATCAACTCCCCCAACCTTAAACCTTTGCTTGTCCTGAAGCAATTCAGCTGACAAACTGAAAGTGATAAAGAAAAACTTTTACAAACTCTGTTTGCTCTTTTTGTTGTAAATATGTAAAGCCAACATTCATGTTTTCTGAAAATATTATGAACTAACCATATTCACAATAACATTTAGGTCTCATATTCACTCATATCAATGGCATAATCAACTAGCGAGCAATAATAATAAATCTCAGATGACAACACTTTCTGAAAACAATCATAATATGTTATAACAAGATGGTATGTCGCTAGCCCTTTCTGAGACCGCAAAACATAAATGCAGAGCACCTTTGAAGATCAAGGACTGACTAAGCATTGTAATTCATGGCAAAAGAGATCCAGTCATAGTTATACCCAATATAAATTAATAGTAATGGATGCAAATGACAGCGGTGCTCTCCAACTGGTGCTTTTTAATAAGAGGAGGGTGATGACTCAACATAAAAGTAAATAGATAGGCCCTTCGCAGAGGGAAGCAGGGATTTGTAGAGGTGCCAGAGCTCGATTTTGAAACAGAGGTAAATAATATTTTTAGCGGCATACTTTCATTGTCAACATAACAACCGAGAGATATCGATATCTTCCATGATACACACATTATAGGCGGTTGCCAAACAAAAGAGTAAAGTTTATACTCCCCCACCACCAACAAGCATCAATCCATGGCTTGCTCGAAACAACGAGTGCCTCCAACTAGCAACAACCCTGGGGGAGTTCTGTTTGCAATTATTTCGATTTGAGGTGCTTAGAGCATGGGACTGGGCATCCCAGTGACCAGCCATTTTCTCGGGAGTGAGGAGCGGAGTCCACTCCTCTTGAGAAAACACGCCTAGCATGGAAGATACAGACAACCCTAGTTGATACATGAGCTATTCGAGAATGCAAAACAAAATTTCATTTGAAGATTTAGAGTTTGGCACATACAAATTTACTTGGAACGGCAGGTAGATATCGCATATAGGAAGGTATGGTGGAATCATATGGAATAACTTTGGGGTTTATGGAAGTGGATGCACAAGCAGTATTCCCACATAGTACAAGTGAAGGCTAGAAAAAGACTAGGAGGCGACCAACTAGAGAGCAACAATAGTCATGAACATGCATTAAAATTAATAAACATTGAGTGCAAGCATGAGTAGTATATAATCCACCATGAAAATAAATATCGTGGAGGCTATGTTGATTTTGTTTCAACTACATGTGTGAACATGTGCCAAGTCAAGTCACTCGAATCATTCAAAGGAGGATACCACCCTATCATACCACATCACAACCATTTTAATAGCATGTTGGCACGCAAGGTAAACCATTATAAACTCCTAGCAAATTAAGCATGGCATGAGCAACTATAATCTCTAATTGTCATTGCAAACATGTTCATTCATAATAGGCTGAATCAGGAACAATGAACTAATCATATTTACAAAAACAAGAGAGGTCGAGTTCATACCAGCTTCTCTCATCTCAACCAGTCCGTCATATATCGTCATTATTGCCTTTCACTTGCACGACTGAACGATGTGTATAATAATAGTGCACATGCATTGGACGAAGCTGGAATCTGCAAGCATTCAATTCAAGGGAGAAGACAAGGTAATATGGGCTCTTTGTTAAATCAACAATAATGCATATAGGAGCACTTCGGCATTTTAATTATGGTCTTCTCCTCTCAACCCCCAAAGAAAATAAATAAAATAAAACTATTTACATGGGTGTCGAGGGAAACGACACCTATGGGATCACAAGAATCCCTACTACGATTGCCGGGGCGTGGGGTTGCGAGAAGAGCAGGATTAGTAACCAGCCCAAGGATCGTTTACCCAGGTTCGGGCCGCGAGGATGAGTAAAACCCTAGTCCTACTTTGGTGGGTGTATTTCAGACAGTTCTTGAGCTCTCGAACTAGCTGTGTCTAGTGCGTGGTTCGAAAGAGCCGAATCCTTCTCCAGTATGCCATGGGCCTCCTTTTATAGCCGAAAGGGGTTGCCACAGTGACACACAGGAGGTGGAAAGGCGCACAGCGCTATGAGCTTATCGCTCGTATTATAGGACAAGACACATTTAATGCGTAGCTTAGGTGTCCCCTTGCTTTACTGGGGACGGGGGCGAGGCCCGTCCTGTTCGTCGCCGCTCTTCCTCGCTTCCGCACGCGCCCTGGCTGGTGAGGCATGCGGTGCCATGTAGGAAGGCAGGCAGCTCAGGTGGCGCGGTTGTGGAGCCTTCATGAAGATCTGCATGCCGCCACGCAGGCGCTCGATGAGTTGGCCTGGGAGCTGTATGTTGCCACGCAGGTGCCGACCCAGCTGGTTGAGGTGGCAGCTACATGTGAACGATGGTGGAAGTTTGGTTGGCGCGGGCCTGGCGGTGGCCCCATTGGCGTCCTTGGTGAGGGCCTTGCCGAGTGGCCCGGCAAGGGTCTTGCCGTGTGGCCCGGCAACGGTCTTGCCGTGGCGCTCTGTCGTCCCCGGCAAGGGCCTTGCCGGTGGTCTGGTGGCCTTCCTCTGCAAGGATCTTGCCGAGGATCGTCGTCTTCTAATCCTCATATGATCTTGAGTGTTCCTTGTCTTCACAAAGATTTGCATGCTACCATGGAGGTGCCTCCCGAGCCCTGGCCTAATGTGATGTTCGAGACCGTGGGCTCAAGGGTGGCTCGCTCTGTTGGTGTGGGGCGAGCTGCCCTGGCAAGGGTCTTCCCGGGGGAACCTGCTTCCTCCCTCTGCTCTTTGTGGCCTTGGCCTTGGCGTTTCTCTGATTATCTTGGGCTCCGGTCTTAAATTGTCTCACCTCCCCTGTTCTGCTTGATGTGACCGTGGGCACGGCTCCGACTGCCCGTGCATAGGTAGAGGGGTACAAAAGTGCACCCCTCTTTTTGTACACCGACAACGGGAAAGCTGCCAACAAGCAAAAGAAGAACGAGAAATCTTTTTGGGTTTTGTTTTTTAATTATTACTACTACAAGCATGGAAAGTAAACTAGCTAAAGGCTATGACTAATTTTTTTGTTTTTCTTAAGGTTTTCAAACACACAAGAAGAAGACTAGAAAAAGGAAATAAACGAGCATGGATATTACAATGAAAAAGTACGAGCACCGACAACTAGAATGAGTGTGGGAACATGAATGTAATGTCGGTGAGAGATACGTACTCCCCCAAGCTTAGGCTTTTGGCCTAAGTTGGTCTATGGCCACGGCTGGCCTGGCGGATATCCAAAGTTGTAGTTGGGGTCACACTGTGATGCAACAGCTATTGCCTCATGAGCTGCAGCTTGGAGGCGAGCTGCTTCAGTCCTCCTCTTATACTCGTTCGCCTCCTCCCTGGTTATAATATATCTCCCTTTTTCCTAAAAGTGAAAGAAAGTAGGAGTAGGGAGAGCAACATGGAAAATGCGGCGCCTGTCAAACATTAGTCGGTACTGGAGAGGTTGTTCATTCCTCTCAATAAACTGATGGCGAACCATAGCCTCATAACCTAGATAAGTGGGAGGCAATTCCATATCATTTTCATGTATGGGTATCTCAAGAAAATTAGCCACACTGGTTGCATAAATTCCACCAAACAAGTCTCCACTTAAACCATTATTATCAACCTTCATGCAACAATGGCCCCCAACTTATATTGTTTAACTCCTAAAACAGCACTCTTGAGAACACTAAGATCTGGAACACACATGTGGCATGCCTCATCCTTACAATTTATGCATCTACCTATAAAGAGAGCAAAATAATGTATAGCAGGAAAATGAATGCTCTGTATGGTGGCTTGTGTTATCTCTCTAAATTCCCCCACAGTAATACTAGCAAGAAAATCTTTAAACTCAGATTTGCAAGGTTCACTAGCACTACCCCATTGTGGAAGCTTGCAAGTAGTATTAAAATCTTCTAAGTCCATAGTATAAGATTTACCATAGAGATCAAATAGGATAGTGTGGGAATTGCGTAAAGATGAAGATTTGAACCTTTTCACAAAGGAATCGGTTAGGTGATAATAGTGAGGGCACTTATCTAGCATGAAGCCCTCAAGTTCAGCATTATGCACATATGCGTCAAATTCCTCCTTAATTCCGGCCCGGACCATGAAATCTTCTAACGGCCATTCACAAGGCCGCACTTGAGCTTCTCTTAGTAGTTCATGGTCCTTGCTTCCTTGAAGAACCACCTAGGTATATTTTCCTAAACATATTTCTTCCTCTGAAAATTTTCTGCAAATTTTAGTAACTCAAAATAAAAGTGAACCAAACTCAACAAAATTGATAGCAACTACTCCCACAAGTGCCTAGAGACTATATCATGCATTATAACTACTTGGGACCATATAAATTTGACATGCAAGCTCAAGAACCGAGTCACCTAGGCAACAAAAAATTGCAATAAATAAAGCACTAGAACAAAAACTAATTGGACCGTTGGAGGAGTCACATACCGAAGAACAATCCCCCAAAGCAGTTTTGTGAGTGGAGCTTTGAGCAAGGAGATCGAAAATGGTAGCAAGATGAGCTAGAACTCGTGCTTGAGCTGGTTGGTGATTTTTTTGGGAGGAAGAAGGAGTGTGTCGTGGCTGGAATAAGTGGAGGGGGCCACCAGGGGCCCACGAGGCAGGGGGCGCACCCAGGGGGTGGGCGCGCCCTGGACCCTCGTGGCCAGGTGCTTGCTCCCCCTGATGTGTTCTCATTGCCAGATATTCTCAAATATTCTAGAAAAAATCATATTTCATTTTCAGGGCATTTGGAGAACTTTTATTTTCGGGGTATATTTTTTTATTGCACGGATAATTCAGAAAAGAGATAGAAAATATTATTTTTGCTTTATTTAATCTAAATAACAGAAAGTAATAGGAGGGTACAGAAGGTTCTTCTTTCTAACTTCATCCATCTCATGCTCATAAAAAGTAATCTACTAACAAGGTTGATCAAGTCTTGTTAACAAACTCATTTCGAATTACATGAAACCGGAGAAATTTCGAATAACACTAGGTTACCACAACGGGGATATGCACATCCCCAATAATAAGAATATCATATTTCTTCTTGACCATAGGAAGAGGAAATTCAAAACCTTCACTAATAATTGATGGAATTTTCCAAATAAAATTGATATTGTGGACTTGAGGTTGTTTCCTCGAAAAGTGTACCGTATGCTCATTACCATTAACATCAAAAGTGACATTGCCTTTGTTGCAATCAATAACAACACCTGCAATATTCAAAAAGGGTCTACCAAGGATAATCGACATACTATCATCCTCGGGAATATCAAGAATAACAAAGTCTGTTAAAATAGTAACATTTGCAACCACAACAGGCACATCCTCACAAATACCGCCAGGTATAACAGTTGATTTATCAGCCATTTGCAAAGATATTTTAGTAGGTGTCAACTTATTCAAATCAAGTCTACGATATAAAGAGAGAGGCATAACACTAACACCAGCTCCAAGATCACATAAAGCAGTTCTAACATAGTTTCTTTTAATGGAGCATGGTATAGTTGGTACTCCCGGATCTCCAAGTTTCTTTGGTATTCCACCTTTAAAAGTATAATTGCAAGCATGGTGGAAATTTCAGCTTCCGGTATCTGTCTTTTATTTGTGACAATATCTTTCATGTACTTAGCATAAGGATTCATTTTAAGCATATCAGTAAAACGCATACGCAAAAAGATAGGTCTAATCATTTCAGCAAAGCGCTCAAAATCCTCATCATCGTTTTTCTTGGATGGTTTGGGAGGAAAAGGCATGGGTTTCTGAACCCATGGTTCTCTTGCATTACCGTGCTTCCTAGCAACAAAGTCTCTCTTATCATAATGTTGATTCATCGATTGTGGGTTATCAATATCAACAGCTGGTTCAATTTCTACATCATTGTCATTACTAGGTTGAGCATCAACATGAACATCATTATTAACATTATCACTAGGTTCGGAGGACAGGATGTGTCTTTCCGCGGACAGGTATCCAGCTCTTTGAGCTCGGAAATACGAACATAGTTCGTCCTCAATATAGAGGAAGAGTTGTTGTTTTGCTCCTCTACTACCGCTATCTGATGGCTGATCGGCGGAGATTTGATTTCTCTCTAATCGGGTTTAAGCCCAATCCGGTCATAGTCTATAGCGACCCCCAAGGTGGCGATGCGATCCAGGAGTTCGTTCAAAGACGACAACTCCGTCGGATCCATCCATTTCGAGTATTCGTAGTCAACACGGAGGGGATTTTCGATGACACGAGAAGTCATCATCAGCTTAACGGCCGGACGGGCGGTCATGATAAAGCTGCCCAGCCAGAGGGTTTGGCCTGAGGCCAGGGCTCCTCTGGAGGTGATACTGTCCTTGATAACAAGGCGAGACATGAATCCTGTCTTTGACGTCACAGCAGAACTCTCAATGAAAGCACAAATGTTGGTGTCAAAACCGGCGGATCTCGGGTAGGGGGTCCCGAACTATGCGTCTAAGGTCGATGGTAACAGGAGATAGGGGACACAATATTTACCCAGGTTCGGGCCCTCTCTATGGAGGTAATACCCTACTTCCTGCTTGATTGATCTTGATGAATATGAGTATTACAAGAGTTGATCTACCATGAGATCGTAATGGCTAAAACCCTAGAAGTCTAGCCTGTAAGATTATGATTGCCTCTATGGACTAAACCCTCTGGTTTATATAGACACCGGAGGGGACTAGGGTTGTACAAAGTCGGTTACAGAGAAAGGAATCTTCATATCCGAAAGCCAGGCTTGCCATCCACGCGAAGGAGAGTCCCATCCGGACATGGGAGAGAGTCTTTTGTCTTCTATCTTCACGGCCCATCAGTCCAGCCCATGTCCAACAGGCCGAATGCCCGAGGACCCCTGAATCCAGGATTCCCTTAGGTTTTTTCTTGTGATTTGACGACTCATTGGCAATTACTGCGGCGCTACGACCGGGGTGTGTCTACTGTGCAGTTGTGCACTCTAATTTGGTGCATATGGCACGTGGACCCCGTTGCCGGATGCCCCATATATCAGTGAAAGGAAGTAGAAACACAGGGGTAACTAGTTACACATAAATATATTTTTGACAGAGAGATACTTGTGGCACCCCAACTCAGAGAAACCGGAACGCCCCGTATTCCAGCCCAGAGATCGAGGAGAAGTCTTCTGGAATACGGCACTGCTTAGCATAGAACAAATCAGCTCTTTATTGCAATCTATTGGGGTACAAGGGGATTACATTGGCATGGCGACGCTATGCCTGCCACGGTTTCTCTATGCAAGCAGCAGAACAACACGACGCAGCGGAATGACTACTGGCAGCGGAACAGCGACGACGGTGGTGAACTCCACTCCGCAGGGACTCTGGCTGGAACACTTATCCGAGCGCGCAAACAAGGGATCCACGACAAACAAGCAATCATATCTGGCTTGACCTGCAAACTGGCATGACACGGCAGGTCAGTACATGGAATGTACTTGCAAGCTCACATCAACCAAAGCAGTCAAGACAAACAATAGCATGGCAATTACAGGTTAACAAGGATTAACATGATACTATCGCATCAATCATAGCATGAACAAGATGATACAGCTAGAACAATATGAGCATGGCATAAACATATGAGCATGATAATACTAGCATGCAACATGATGACGCTATCATGCACCAACTTACTCTGCTCGGGTTACATCGTAACCATCACCTGCACAAACTTACCATCACGGATATCACACAATCATCCCAGGATCCAATCAAGCTTGGTATTAACAATACCGTAGTAATCATTTATGACCACAAGGAGCTTGACCTTTACCCTTGACTCTTGCATAACATCACAAATATCTAACAAGTCGGTATTCACGATACCACAGTGATCCTCTCACGATCACATAAATATCACCCAACTTCTTTTAGCATCAAACCGGGGTTGTTATTAAGCACATTATTATTATTGTTGACCCATAGTGTGACCGACACGAACTGGGCCCTTATCCGCGGGCGCGGCTATCGATAGATTTAACACACGCACTCTGCAGAGGTTAGCACACTGTACCCACACCACGGAACCCATGGTCTCGCACTCCCATACGTGTGGACACGGCGTTCTGACAAAACCGATCTACTGCCATGACACTTCCCGGCCACTCCGACCAACTCCCCTTTGGGCTAGGTCCTGGGTGGCCCCGTGCCTACCAAAGGCACCAACGGCCACCGTCGTGGCAAAACGGTCCCAAACGGGGACAAGGATCCATACTCAACAACGGGCACACAAGGCTTATGCCGTCCTACCTGGCCAAGGTATCGCCTGCGCATAACCTTCCCTCGTGGGTGGCACCGGTGAGAGGCATGACAATAGAACCAGTTAGGGCCCTCCCATAAGGCAAATGCGGTTGCACTGGTCAGCTCGATATGGTGGCACCATGACTCAGCCAACAGTTGTTCAAGTTCAATTTAAATCCGGTTAAACTTGAATGCAATATGCCGAGCCATGACAAAAATAACAGGATGCAACTACAATGCATGAACATGATATCAAAATAAGCATGGAGGTGCTACATAATCAACGAGCATAACAACAACATTTGAGCATTTATCCAGATGAGCATGGCATACATACGAGCATGAATATCACAACTAGAACATTACTCATAGCATAACATGACTACTAGCGTCAGCAATAATTACCATACATTAACATAACGATAAACTACCATGCAAGCATTTAACCAACTGGGTGCAAAAGATCATGCATGAAAACGGTACTCGGAACAAACGATAATCATGCACCGAAGACCATCACAAGCATGTAGAACTACCAAGCATGGTAATAAGAAAGTACTACTAGCAAGTAGTTCATGATAACAGAGTGCAAGAAAACATAGCATAACGGTAAACACTGATCCATAAGCATAACCGAAATAACGACAGTAGTAGCAAAACAATCAAATAGTTATTAAAGATTCAAGTTGAACACCAATGCTTCTGCATGGCTATCATGCAAATGGTGGTTGTGGCTTGCCTAGGGATGGAGAAGGCTCCGGGAAGAAGTGCGGAATGACCGCGGAAAGAATCGCCGGAAAGGGTACCCACTCGGAGGGGGCTTATTAGGGGCAAGGGAAAAATGGTCATTTCCAATATGTCAAACCATAATGAAAATGGTACCAAAAGTTTGGGCTCGACGAGACGAAGAAGTAGGCTTTGGATTCACCTCATTTAGAGTTACGGGTAAAAAGATACGACCGTTTAAAGCTTAGTTACCAATCTGTAGCAAAATATTCACAAACAGGTCCCTAGCTGATTAAACCGAACGCGCCTTTCTCTGAAATATGCTTCCCAGAGAGGAAAGCACATTCTGGCCCGAAGAAGAGGAAGAGTACGCTTCCAGCTTAGGGAAGGCGTATTCCAGGAAATACGCGACCACTTATCCAAGTCAGCGCCCGGGGTCAACACCTTGTTAGGCTGATTGGTGGGGCCGCGAGGATGGCGGGGCCCACTGGCAGGGCTGGGGTCGTCTCCTTCTTCCTCACCCTGCCTTTCGCCTGATGCAGAGGAGGGGCTCGCGCTCCGGCGATGACCTCCGGTGGCACGGGCCACCTCAGGCGGCGCCCGACCTAGCGAAGTGCTCAGAGGGACGCACCGCACCCGCCTGGTGGGTACACGCTCGCCGGAGAGCCCTGGCACGAGCGGAACACCGGCCACGGTTGCGACCGAAGGTAGAGGGGGACAAGCAGGGTACTCCGATGGGGAAGAAGAGGGGGCAAGGCTACGGGGAGGTTCACCGGAGTGGTGGGGGTCTACTGGTAGTGGTGGAAGGGCGGGGAGGGCTCGGCTCGAGCTAATTTTGGCCGGAGGGGATGGCGGCCATGGCGATGAACTGGAGAAGGGAGAACTCCTGGAGGCTAATGGAGAGGCTAGGAAGGTTCCTGGGAGCGAGGTGAGGCTGCTGGAGTGCTCGGGCTGCGCGGGGAGGGGCTACTTATAGCCGTGCGAGGTCATGGCCGAGCTGGCGTCGCCGCGGACGCGTGGACGGTGCCGCGGACGCGTGTGCTCACGCATGAGCTCGGGGAAGACGACGGGGAGGGAACGGACGAGCGCCAGAGGTCACGGAGATGAGCGGCGCTCGGGGACAAGAGATGGAAGCTGCCGCGGCGCGAACCGAGCCGATCTGCTACAGTTCGCCCGTGGGCGCACGGCGACGAGCGCCAGAGAGGAGGCTTCGGAGTGGGGACGGCTCCAGGGGAATGGCGAAAACGCGGGCTAGCTGTTGGACACGACGAGGCGCGCGAGCACGACGAACCGAGGAGGGGCCCGAGCAAAACGTCGCTCAGCTCGCATCCATGGCGTGCCAGGGCGGTGGTCACCGCGTGAGCTG
This sequence comes from Triticum aestivum, assembly GCF_018294505.1. Classification (NCBI taxonomy): domain Eukaryota; kingdom Viridiplantae; phylum Streptophyta; class Magnoliopsida; order Poales; family Poaceae; genus Triticum; species Triticum aestivum. The sequence goes on along the minus strand of NC_057805.1, from coordinate 188,322,885 downwards.
GCAAGGAGAAGAGGCCAAGGTCTGCCCTGAGATGTCTAGTGATTAGTCCTTGCAGACTAGAGGCCGAGGGAGGTGACGGACCACGCAGAAGTGTAGGGGACAGAGGGGAGCAAGCTCGACAAGGATGATGTATCCAGTTTGGACGAGCACTGCTGATCAACAGGGAAGGGCTTGGAGCCAAACGAGTTGTCTGGTGTGATTAGCTACGGAAGAACTATGATCCTGGAGATTTGGAGGTGATTTGGACCAAGAATTAATATAGTTGCTTTGCAACTGCATAATCTGGTCCAGAATAGAAATCATGATGATGCACTCAAATGGTGAAGCCACTTGAGCTGAACTTGGGCAGCGCAGAGTTATTTGGTCATATGAAGATGCTGAAAAAGGTTTCATACCATTTGGATAAACCAAAATGGTACTTCCATCACAAACATCCCCACTGACCAGAAACTTCCAGAAATTCTCGAGGGAAAATGGCTAAATGGACTGAGCCACAACTCGGTGGCGCGAGTTTATATGGATAGGAGAAGACCTAGGAAAATTTACAGCCATAATGAAGCAAGTTAAAATATACTTGCTTCACAAACTGAAATTTTGGACAGAATCAAAGATTTGAAGCTGTGCTCACATGGAGGCATTAAATGAGCTCAACTTTGGTGGAAGGTTATGATTTGATGATATGAAGAAACATGCAAAAGTGCAACTCATTTGGATATGCCTAGCTTGTACCTCCCTCACAAAGTTTCTTTCTGGACAGAAACTTTGGGAAATCACAATAAAATGACTACTAGGCAAATGAGGTTAAATTTTGGCATGTGGCAAAGATATGGGCAGGAAAAGATGTCCACGAAGTTTGGACTCAATTGGGAAAAGATAAATAGCACTTGCTGTACAAAGTGCCATTTAGGACAGAATAGGAAAAGAATTATTGGGGAATTATTTTTGAACATGGCAATGAAAAGTTTTTCCATATTTGATGAAGATAGGACCCAAACAATTTATGAGAATTTTTTGGGAATTTTAGGAGTGATGGAAATATAGGTTGCTTCACAACCTAGGGCAATTAGGGTTATTCCTTTAATAGAAAAGGAATATTCCCAATAAAAAGAATATTGGGATTTGGTCCAAGGATGGAAATGGAAAGGTCTAGGGAAGGATTTGAGGATGACAAGCCACTCCGGAAACAAAGAAGAGGTCATCTTCTTCAGTTTTCAGACCACAAAGCCACAGAGAAAGAACACTCAAGCAAAAACCTCAGAAAACAAAAGAAAAAGAAAGGGCCAAAAATCAGGCTGTGACAATCCTTCCCCCCTTAAAGAAATCTCGTCCTCGAGATTTGGTTGCTCAGGGAATAAGTATGAACATACTGCCTTAAGGAAATCGTTTCCAACTCGGGTATATATTTTCCTTTGTTGATTGTGTCCATTAAATTCTTCATCTGACTTGCCGGACTGGCTCTGGGGCGGTTTGCTTCACTGTATCCATATCCTGGCAGACCTTTCCTCACATTTTCCTGCTTATGCTGGCTCCAATTTTCATATCTGCTGACTTATCAGAGATTTACCATGTCTGAAATATATGCCTGTCTCACAAATCCGATGGTGATTTCTGGTTGTTGTGTCTGCACTGGCAACTGTCCATGAATTGGTGATCAAATTTTTCCTGATGAACACCAAAGCTCTGACTCCTTGCATTGGGTTCCTCCACTAAATGCAGGTCCATCAGGTTCCAACTAGTGAGTTGCGGCATATCCGTTTTTCTGACAGATTCTGACTTATTGCAGGAATTTCTGACCCATCCTGACTGGCTCCACTGTCTTGAATCTCAGCTTCATACCAAATATTTGATTGTCGCATGTGGTTGCCAGCATAAGGGGTATGGCCTTATATGATAGTATCCGCAGACTTGACTGACTGTGAATCTCATGAAAGAATTTTGTCCATGACAGGCTATCCGTTGAGGCTTCAAATAAGTGAGGGCACATGCTCCCAGAATGTTATTCACCATCCAAAATCGAGCAGACCCTTTTGGTGAATATCCATGGTGATCCATACTGACTCAGACTGTCCGGGGTATCTGCACCATTTGAATTATGCAACAATTAACAGTCTAGCTCCTTCATTACTGTTTTCCTTGCCTGGATCCTTGGGTGAAGGAGCGGGGTCATATTGCTTCTTCGTGTGACCATAGGTTATGTCGGATGCAATATTCTGACCGTTGTACTCTTATCCGCATCTTCTGACATTGTAATCCATTAAATGGCGTGTTCAACACTTATCAAGTTCTGACCGTAAGAAAATGATCATCCGAACCCTTGCAAGAAATCGGCAAATAAATCAGTAGCCACCAGAATGGTCTTCAAAACTCAGATCTGGGACATTACTGAAATAACTCAACCATGGCTCAGGACGGCTGAAAAGCAGCTCAGAACATGAGACCGGGTTGATAAGAAGAAAGTGGCAGCTCCCTAAAATAGCCAAAAGCAGCTATAGGGCTACTGTCACAAAAAGAAACTCAACAGCTGTAGGAGACGGCCGAAAAGCAGCTCAGAACTCATGACAGCCGTTGAAGAGAGAAATAAAAATCAGCATCCACCCGGGATAGCTAAAAACAGCTCAGATCACAGGCCTGGTGACGGCACTGAAGAAAAGGAGACAAGGGCTCATCAAGATCATCTTCCAGGTTCACTGGTACTTGTACAGAGCTCAGTGTTGTCGTCAATCCTCATAGTCCTTTGTCACACTGAGGTGTATATCTGGCTTCCTTCACATATATCTAAGAATATGATTCCCGAGGCAGACTTGTGTTATGACTGATTCTTTCTTCTGACCAACTGTTGTGGATCTGATTCTGCCATCTGCTGTCAATTCACATTGTACTATCTTGCACCAGTGTCGTACTGAGGACGATTGGATGGCTTATGCTGAAAACCATCGAGAGTATCTTGCCGAGGAAGACTGGGCTTCATGCTGAAACAGGAATTGCTGGACCATCCTCCTTTCTGAGTATGTGGCACATCCTTGCTTTCTTCCAGGCATGTCATGTTTCAAAATCATCCTCCACGAAGAATCAAACCTTGCATCTGAACCATACCTTTGACTGAAATTGCACTGTTGGTCTTGCACATAGCTTACCTTCTTGCTGATCTGATCATTACTGCCATGAAGAGTGCGCACTGAGGCAAACTTGATTATCCGTATCACGATCAGATATCCCCACATCTCAATGCAGTCGGCTGAGAATTCCATACTGATGCAAACTTGATACTGTCAGTCCATCCAGGATTTCTTTCGCATTCAGACAAGGTATTCCAATTTCACTGCAGTCTGCTAATAACTTCATTCCATTTATCTGAGCTTCCAAGTATTTGAATTCCTTGTTGATTCTTCAGGTCCGGTGTCGGTTGATGAGCAACATTAATAAGGGGAAAATAATGCCACACCGAACGCCCAAAGAAAGAAGCATAAGAAACGACGAAAACAACAAAACAAACACATAAGCATACAAATAATATAAATAATCAAGCAACATCACATATTACTGCTACTCACACAATAATATGCATGCACACCTAAGCACACAAGTCTCATGGAAACTCCGTTATCGCGATCTAATATGCTGTGGCGGTGTGCACGAAAGTGAATTCACGTGTGGAAGGAGTTGGTGTAACCAAGGCTACACCAAGAGCTGGCTGAACACCGGTCGCAGTCGGATGGATACGGGGCAAGGACGGACTTGGTGATCAAGTAGCGAGACACAAGGTCACGACCACGTCATCATCAAGTGTACGAAGGGGAACCGTACACGTCCAAAGAATGGGATGACAGGGCATTATAGCGGTGGAAAGCGGGGCTTTGCTGGCATTGCCCTTTTCTGATAACAAAGATCAGTAAGGGTTGCCAGAGGGACGATATGGATGGCATGATTCGGGATAGAGACAAGTCTACCACCGAAATAATATGGGTGGGTGGCGGAAAGATATCGATGTGATACCTGAGCATAACTCCTGCAAATGGTGTGTGGAACACTTGGTACCAGGGCATCACTCTGCTGGGACAGAGATGACGCCGAACACCGGAGAGCAGGCATGCTAAGAAAGAGGGTGCAGGTAGTGGATCAAAATCAATACCACCTACACTCACAAGATTAACTGTTAGCGACAAGATAATAATCTATATGCATGCTATGCAACAAACAAATGCATCAATCAAGTGCAATAAACCAACGGGGCTCTATACTACCGTATTCTAACCTTCGCGCGGGCTAGGGTGCCCTACAGCCAGACCTGCTCTGATACCAAGCCTATGCCCCCCCGGCTCAGAGAAACCGGAACACCCCGTATTCCAGCCCAGAGATCGAGGAGAAGTCTTCTGGAATACGACACTGCTTAACATAGAACAAATCAGCTCTTTATTGCAATCTATTGGGGTACAAGGGGATTACATCGGCACGGCGACACTACGCCTTCCACGGTTGCTCTATGCAAGACACAGAACAACACGACACAGCGGAATGACTACTGGCAGCGGAACAGCGACGACGGTGGTGAACTCCACTCCGCAGGGGCTCTGGTTGGGACGCTTATCCTAGCGTGCAAACAAGGGATCCACGACAAACGAGCAATCATATCTGGCATGACCTGCAAACTGGCATGACAGGCGAGGTCAGTACATTGAATGTACTTGCAAGCTCACATCAACCAATGCAATCAAGACAAACAATAGTATGGCAATTACAGGTTAACAAGGATTAACATGATACTATCGGATCAATCATAGCATGAAAAAGATGATACATCTAGAACAATACGAGCATGGCATAAACATATGAGCATGATAATACTAGCATGCAACATGATGACGCTATCATGCACCAACTTACTCTGCTCGGGTTACATCGTAACCATCACCTGCACAAACTTACCATCACGGATATCACACAATCATCTCAGGAGCCAATCAATCTTGGTATTAACAATACCGTAGTAATCATTTATGACCACAAGGAGCTTGAACTTTACCCTTGACTCTTGCATAACATCACAAATATCCAACAAGTCGGCATTCACGATACCACAGTGATCCTCTCACGATCACATAAATATCACCCAACTTCTTTCAACATCGAACCGGGGTTGTTATTAAGAACATTATTATTACTGTTGCCCCATAGTGTGACCGACACGAACTGGGCCCTTATCCGCGGGCGCGGCTATCGATAGATTTAACACACGCACTCTGCAGAGGTTAGCACACTGTACCCACACCACGGAACCCATGGTCTCGCACTCCCATACGTGCGGACACGGCGTTCCGACAAAACCGATCTACTGCCATGACACTCCCTGGCCACTCCAACCAACTCCCCTTTGGGCTAGGTCCTGGGTAGCCCCGTGCCTCCCAAAGGCACCAACGGCCACCGTCGTGGCAAAACAGTCCCAAACGGGGACAAGGATCCCTACTCAACAACGGGCACACAAGGCTTATTCCGTCGTACCTGGCCAAGGTAGCACCCGCGCATAACCTTCCCTCGCGGGAGGCACCGGTGAGAGGCATGAAAATAGACCCAGCTAGGGACTTCCCATAAGGCAAACGTGGTTGCACTGGTGAGCTCGATATGGTGGCACCATGACTCAGCCAACAGTTGTTCAAGTTCAATTTAACCCGGTTAAACATGGATGCAATACGCTGAGCCATGACAAAAATAACAGGATGCAACTACAATGCATGAACATGATATCAAAATAAGCATGGAGGTGCAACATAATCAACGAGCATAACAACAACGTTTGAGCATTTATCTAGATGAGCATGGCATACCTACGAGCATGAATATCACAACTAGAACATTACTCATAACATAACATGACTACTAGCGTCAGCAATAATTACCATGCATTAACATAACGGTAAACTACCATGCAAGCATTTAACCAACTGGGTGCAAAAGAACATGCATAACAACGGTACTCGAAACAGACGATAATCATGCACCGAAAACCATCACAAGCATGTACTACTACCAAGCATGGTAATAAGAAATTACTACTAGCAAGTAGTTCATGATAATAGAGTGATAGAAAACATAGCATGACAGTAAACACCGATCCATAAGCATAACCGAAATAACGACAGCAGTACCAAAACAATCAAACAGTTATTAAAAATTCAAGTTGAAAACCAATGCTTTTGCATGGCTATCATGCAAATGGTGGTTGTGGCTTGCCTGGGGATGGAGAAGGCTCCAGGAAGAAGTGCGGAATGACCGCGGAAAGAATCGCCGGAAAGGGTACTCTCTCGAAGGGGGCTGATTAGGGGCAAGGGCAAAATGGTCATTTCCAGTATGTTAAACCATAATGAAAAGGGTACCAAAAGTTTGGGCTCGACGAGACGAAGAAGTAGGCTTTGGATTCACCTCATTTGGAGTTACGGGTAAAAAGATACGACCATTTAAAGCTCAGGGACCAATCTGTAGCAAAATATTCACAAACAGGTCCCTGGCTGATTAAACTGAACGCGCCTTTCTCAGAAATACGCTTCCCAAAGAGGAAAGCGCATTCTGGCCCGAAGAAGAGGAAGAGTACGCTTTCGGCTTGGGGAAGGCGTATTCCAGGAAATACACAGCCACTGATACACGTCAGCGCCCGGGGTCAACGCCTTGTTAGGCTGACGGGTGGCGCCGCGAGGATGGCGGGGCCCATTGGCAGGGCTGGGGTCGTCTCCTTCTTCCTCACCCTGCCGTTTGCCCGATGCAGAGGAAGGGCTCGCGCTCCGGCGACGACCTCCGACGGCACGGGCCACCTCAGGCGACGCCCGACCTAGCGGAGTGCTCAGAGGGACGCGGCGCACCCACCTGGTGGGTACACGCTCGCCGGAGAGCCCTGGCACAAGCGGAACACCAGCCACGGCTGCGACCGAAGACAGACGGGGACGAGCAGGGTACTCCGATGGGGAAGAAGACGGGGCAAGGCTACGGGGAGGTTGACCGGACTGGTGGGGGTCTACTGGTGGTGGTGGAAGGGCGGGGAGGGCTAGGCTCGAGCTAATTTTGGCCGGAGGAGACGGCGGCCATGGCGACGAACCGGAGAAGGGAGAGCTCCTGGAGGCTAATGGAGAGGCGAGGAAGGTTCCTGGGAGCGAGGTGAGGCTGCTGGAGTGCTCGGGCTGTGTGGGGAGGGGCTACTTATAGCCGTGCGAGGTCATGGCTGAGCTGGCATCGCCGCGGACGCGTGGACGGCACCGCGGACGCGTGTGCTCGCGCATGAGCTCGGGGAAGAGAACGGGGAGGGAATGGACGAGCACCAGAGGTCACGGAGACGAGCGGAGCTCGGGGACAAGAGAGGGAAGCTGTCGCGGCGTGAACCGAGCCGGTCGACTACAGTTCGCCCGTGGGCGCATGGCGACGAGCGCCAGAGAGGAGGCTTCGGGAGGGGGGGACGGCTCCAGGGGAACGGCGACAACGCGGGCTAGCTGTTGGACACGACGAGGCGCGCGAGCACGACGAACCGAGGAGGGGCCCGAGCAAAATGTTGGCCAGCATTGTCCATGGCGTGCCAGGGCGGTGGTCACCGCGTGAGCTGGCAAGCATAAGAGGCCAAGGGCTGCCCTGAGATGTCTAGTGATTAGTCCTTGTATACTGGACGCCGAGCGAGGTGACGGATCACGCAGAAGTGTAGGGAGCAGAGGTGAGCAAGCTCGACATGGTTGATGTATCAAATTTGGACGAGCACTGCTAATCAACAGGGAAGGGCCTGGAGCCAAATGAGTTGTCTTGTGTGATTAGTTATGGAAGAACTATGATCCTGGAGATTTGGAGCTGATTTGGACCAAGAATTAATATAGTTTCTTTGCAACTGCATAATCTGGTGCAGGATAGAAATCATGATGATGCACTCAAATTGTGAAGCCACTTGAGCTGAACTTGGGCAGCGCAGAGTTATTTGGTCATATGAAGATGCTGAAAAAGGTTTCACACCATTTGGATAAACCAAAATGGTACTTCCTTTGCAAACATCCCCACTGACCAGAAACTTGCAGAAATTCTAGAGGGAAAATGGATAATTGGTTGAGCCACAACTAGGTTGAGGGAGTTTATATGGACAGGAGAAGGCCTAGGAAAATTTACAGCCATAATGAAGCAAGATAAAATATACTTCCTTCCCAAACTGAATTTTTGGACAGAATCAAAGATTTGAAGCTGTGCTCACATCGACGCACTAAATGAGCTCAACTTTGGTGGAGGGCTATGATTTGATGATATGAAGGAGCATGAAAAAGTGCAACTCATTTGGATATGCCTAGCTTGTACCTCCTTCACAAAGTTTCTTTCTGGACAGAAACTTTGGAAAATCATAATTAAATGACTACTAGGCAAATGAGGTTGAATTTTGGCATGTGGCAAAGATATGGACAGAAAAAGATTTTAAAGAAGTTTGGAGTCAATTGGGAAAAGATAAATATCACTTGCTTCACAAAGTGCCATTTAGGACATAATAGGAAAAGAATTATTGGGGAATTATTTTTGAACATGGTAATGAAATGTTTTGCCATATTTGATGAAGATAGGACCCAAACAATTTATGAGAATTATTTGGGAATTTTAGGAGTGATTGAAATATAGGTTGCTTCAGAACCTAGGGCAATTAGGGTTATTCCTTTAATAGAAAAGGAATATTCCCAATAAAAAGAATATTGTGATTTGGTCCAAGGATGGAAATGGAAAGGTCTAGGGAAGGATTTGAGGATGACAAGCCACTCTGGAAACAAAGAAGAGGTCATCTTCTTCAGTTTTCAGAGCACAAAGCCACAGAGAAAGGAAACTCAAGCAAAAACCTCAGAAAAACAAAAGAAAAAGAAAGGGCCAAAAATCAGGCTGTGACAATACTCCCTCTGTAAAGAAATATAAAAATCTTATATATCACAACTTTATACATAAGAAAAATCAAGGGGAATATATATAAATATATAATTATAAAAAACAGAGATTTCTTTTGAATAGAGTATAGACGAGTTGGCGATTATGGTGTGCCTGCCATCCTGCAATATAGGCCGTCCGATTTATATCTGACGGATAGGAAGGAAACTATGGCAATTTTGCAAAAAGTTACCCACAGGCCTCTCCACATTTTCAAATAAGGCCTTCCCTCGTTCATCGTTTTCTCTCACAAGATAAAATACTCATACAAATGCATCTTGATGTTACGCGCAACACACAGGCATTATGGGGGTTAAGCTGAGAATAATACTCAGACAGGCTCACGGTTCTGGACTTTGGGCCACAGGCCGATGGGCCTGCATGTTTGGGGACCCATGTGTTCTACCTCAGCGCTTCTCATATTGCAAGCGATCGGTATGACGCTAGTTTTAGATGTTGTGGCAAGGCGAATACACAAAATTGAATAATGCACGGCAGCTGTTAGAATGAAATCGAATGACAGTTCTTAACTAGCAATCAGAGTTGCAATTCTATCACCGATATACCATGTGAAAAATAATACTGTCGTACTACTTATACACAGAGGACACTTGTTTCACCATGCCAGATTATTACATCAAAATCTCTTGGAGGATAGATTAGTTCGGCAGTTGCATGCTGCTACTGAAGAATTTCAAAGTTGATTTGGACCAGCTCTCCTTGCCGAGAAAGTTCGATTTTGACATCATCCCCTACCGCAAGATATGATTTAGATTTGAACCTTGACCATCCTTTGGCATCAATCATCATGCGACCATCCTTTGTACTTACCGTATATTGAGCAGGTTCATTCACACCAAGGCTGCGCATGGTAAGAGAAACTTGTCCATGGTTGCCTGGATTGTTGAACGACTCCCTCGTTGCTCTAGGAATTCTCTGTTTGCAAACAAGAAGACATACACAAACAGTTAGATCAACACACTGAATCATGTGAAACAACATGGAAAGAAAAAAGAACGAAGCACTTGGGCGGTCAATGCTTACCAAGAAGGTGGACATTTCAGTTTTTGTAAGGAGTTTGGTATATGAAGTGCGAACTGCAGCCAAGTCTGTTGCCCGTGCAACTACTGGTTCTGTTGCTGCTGCACGGGCCGGAGCACATGCAAGTGCAAGTGTTGGTGCAGGTGCCGAAGCCATTGCTGGTGCTCGTGCCAGTGCGACCGGTAGTGCCGTTGCTACTACAGGAGATGGTGCTCCTTGTAGAGCTGGTGTCGGTGTCGGAGTAGGTGCCGGTTTCGATGCCCGATCCTCCAGTAGATCAGCATGATCCGCTGATATGGTCGGTGCCCAATCCTCAGCTGGATCAGATTGAGTTGCTGCCGCTGTCCGTGCTAGAGCAACTGTCGGTGCTCGATCCGTTGCTGAAGGTGGTACAGATGTGCGAGATAGCGGCGATCGTGTCTGGTCTGCTATGATCACTTTACTAACTTGACTAGGCTCCGTGACCGTGATCCAGTCTTTTTCTTCATTTCTTTTAAACGCGAGAAGGATTAATTGTGGCATGTTTGTTAAACCAAACTGCAGTTCATCACAGGGATTCAACTTCTACTCAGACAACAGACTGATCCAATTTTTTCCTGTAATATAAGTGATGGACAGTGCCTTCATTACTGACATGACATAACAAGTGAAACCTACAAAAATAGCCATCGTAGAGCAAACCAAACGGTTTATTTTGTGATGAATGTCACATGGCAAAACCTGCATCGTAAAATTGAAGCAAAAGAAAGAAAGCATGACATTAAATCAAGAAGATTTAGACATTAAATCAATAATATTTACTTGATATGACACGAGTGAATCCTTACTAGGAAATCACTATGTTCAAGTACTAAACAAAAGATTGATCATCCAACTATGCGTGGCATGCAGGGCCCCCGCCTACTCCCACAAGCAGGACAGTCCAAAGGTCGTGACAAATCGTATGGACCGAACATCCATGGGATTGGAAATCCTGGTGTGTGCTATAAACACTTCAATGCATACAGATATTGGAGTGTAACCATAATTGACAAACCGTCTTCACAAAAATGATGATCTGGATACTTCAAAATATATAGACTGAATTGAGTGGACAAACATTAACATAGACTGTTCTCAGGACTTACCACACACCAATAGCGGTAGTACTAAACAATACAGGGTTAACAAACACAAATAAAGTACTGAACAATAATACTTACTACAAACAAGCAAAGTTGCACAAATTAATCTCTGCAGACTATTTCTTGCCATTGACCTACCAGATGAAGCCCGCATAACTGACTAGGCCATGGACTTCGTGAGAGATGTCTACCCGCAGCATCACCATCTCGTCAACCTTGGAGAACCTAACAGAGTGGTCTTTCCACTCATAAACATGACGATGAAGACATGCCGCATCAGATTTGTCAGGAAGCTTTACAAGAACCACACCCTTCGTAATCGAAGGCACAGCTAGGAAATTGTTGTGGTCAAGTACAGCCTCGAGAACACGCCTGACAACAACACTAGTTCAGGACACGTGGCGACAAGGACACATCAGCTGGATAGTTTAGCAGTAGAACTCATCCTCAGGTCTTCCAGTTCACACGACATGACTTTGAGAACTTCATCTCCACCGCGAACCTGGTTCTAATTCAAACAGAAACCAGATATTTTATTACCACCTCCGTTCAGAAATATATGATGATTTTCGATATTTTACGCCATATATGACTACATATACGCACAAAAATGAGTGAACAAAGACACTAGAACATGTCTTCAAAGGCATGAGAGCAGAGGGATTACTTGCAATATCCATGACACAAGTTACTGAGGCAAATATACCCTCTTCAAAGGTAGCATTGATGTTCATAAAGTAGTTGAAAGTAATCTATAAGAAATCAGTTTCAACCTCTCGCATGTTTTGGTCAAAATAGGAATTTAGGACCGTCATTCGGCACACAAAAATCACATGCAAGATCACCCAGAAAGTTGTACTACTAGTAATAGTACTGCGTGTTAGATGAAAGAAGACAATCAAGATAGAGAGAAAGATCGTCAAGAAGAGATATTAGCTAGACTTGCTTAATGAGGGATCCCGGAGAGGGGGGCCTGGACAGGGCGATGGCTTTGAGCTTGTCTGCGGTAGTCTCGGCGGGGTGCTTGTGCTTCTTCGTACCATGAGTCCCGACGGTTTTGGCCAGAGCCATAGAAATCACTTCGGCCCGTGCTCCAGCGTCCATCAAGAAACTGTCAAATAGAAATAAAAGAAAAGAAACCGTAATCACAAACCCAAAAGAAGAACAGAGAGGGAGTTATAGGATCATTCTCGGGGTTCCAAGACTGGGCCTTGGCCAGAATCAACACCATTGATGCACTCACCTTTCCTTCTTTGGGAGAGAAGAACAATGGCAGAAGTAGGTCGGGGTTTTCTTGAAGAAATGAGGACCAAGATGAGGGAGAAGAGAGTGGGGGTTTTCTTCAAGAGAGATAGCTGAGAGAGAAGAGTGAAATGATGGTTGCTTCGTCCGTCCAACTTACTGCTGGAAAGGAGGGGGTTTTGTAATTTGATGGCTCATTGCGCATTACTACAGCGCTTCGATCGGGGTAGTCTACCGTGCAATTGGGCACTCTACTACAGAGTAATTTCGAGCATGGCTGGTGGACCCCGATGCTGGCTGTCCCACACGTCGACAAAAGTGAGTAGCAAAGTTCCTGACGACCGTCGAGGAGGATCCGCACGGTAGAGCGTGTCCACTGTTTTTCTGAAGAAAAAATGATTACCGCAAGCGTTTCCACTCTTACGACGAAGGAGTGCGAAACACGGCAGCCACTTGAACATACACAGTGCTCCTACTACTAGGCATGTGCAGTGGTTCATACGTCAGTACTACATAATCTTGTTGCTAGTGTAGTAAGATATGACAATAACAAATGATGTTGTGCGCATGTCAACTATATGAACAGTAATGTAACATATCACCGCTTTTTTGACTGTCCGGTTGAGACTGAACGGTGAGATAAATGTTAACAGAACTAGGTCTACAGCACACAGAGAGTACGGTGCTACAATACTCCATGAAACATGAACCATATGAAGCACGAATCAGTGTTAGGCAGGGTGTATGAAGGGTGCACGGGATGGGAGCAAAAGTTCCCTTGTCGACCCATTTTTGGGTGTTTCGCAGAGTGCATGAGTCCACACTAGTAGGTTAACACAAATACATGAAGAGGGAAGAACTATATTGAGATGAGAATGCAACCAAACACACCCACACGCTTTGTGCTACACTGGCCGATCTGCACTGTCTGAGTTTGATCCAACGGTCATGTTGCACCGAGACATGGACATGCCCATGCAGAGCACGCCTAAACACCACCGAAGTCCCTATGCTTCTCGAGGCGCATGACGTTGGTGATGCAGGGTGCAACCGCCCACAGAGCCCACTCCAGGTCGATGGGAGCCAGCTCGTCAAAGACGGCGTCCAATGGCATGAATGGATTCCGATGACGGAGCCCTGAGAGGATTCGCCGGCAACGGCGACGGCAGCCTACAACCCCTCCTTGTCCAGCTCTGCCCCCACCATCGTGCGAAGACGACTCAGCTCCTCGGAGATATAGGTGGAGAGGAGACCAGGTCAGGAAGCCGCAGCTCGTTGAAGTCGACGGGGTGGTCGAACGGGTTTAGCCCGACGGCCGGCATGGTCGCGCTGGCACGACGGTAGGTATCGCGCAGCCGCAACACGTGCGTGGCTGAGGCGATCCTGGACCTCGTCACGATCGGCCCGCTCGTGCTCCTGTCGGCTCCCCTGACGGCCTATCATATCTCCCCCTTTCTGGAGCAACGCAGCCGATGCCTCGAGCATCTTTGTGGTGGACGCCTGCCGCTTTTGAAGCTCCGTGGACTCCCGCACATGACGGAGGAGCATGGCACTGCTCTCCTCATTGAGCTCACGGAGCTCCACGTCCTTGTCCCTGAGTTCCGCATCCTTGGCCTGGAGCTCCTGTGTCAGGCGCCTCACCTCAAACTCCGTGATGTGCTGCGCCGCCATGGCACCAGGTAGAAGCAATGGGGAGAGGAAGCAAAGGGGTTGAAATGGTTGAAAGGCAATGCAATCTACGGGAAGGTGGAGGGAGCCAGCCGAGGAGCGGGGTGAATCTTTTGGTTTTCACCATGGGAAAACACCAGTCGACGACTTTTCACATCAGCGAGCAGTGGGTTTTACAGGCGGAGTCATCGTGACTAATTGCTGTCGCGCCTGCTCTCGTCAATCAAAAAATTAAAAATCCTACTGCACCTCCTCTCGTCAATAAAAAAATTAAAATTCCTGCCGCGCCTGCCGCACCCAAAGACCAGAGCAATGCCGCGGTGGATATTTAAATTTACCTGTCGGAAGGAGGTTAAGAAGGGGTGAAAATACAAATGTGGCGGCGGCCTAGCTAATCAGTCGCACTATCCCAACTAGCTAGCCACCGTGCTTCACTGATGTACTCGGCGGGAAAGGTGATCTTTCATGATTTGACGACTCATTTAGTTCCTTCGGCGCTACGACCGAGGAGGAACCAGAAAATGCGTGGTAGGGCGTCCCACGTCTCGGCAAGGAAGAATATATGCATGCACCACCCGGGAGGACCACGAAACCGCGCGGTAGGGTGTGCCATGTCTCGGCACGGAGGAAAATGTGTGTGTAAAATTATACTATATCAGACGTACTACCTATGGTTCGACCTCGGAACCCAGCCAGTCGGTCGAAAACACCCCACTAGCCACAAAGCTTCATCATGCTAACATGGCATGGAGGATAGGTGTGGTTAGCTCTGTCTCGACCAGGCACAATGTCTCTTGTTCTAGGAGATTCTTGTATTTTCCAAGCTTTTTTAGTTATAATAACACCACGGAAAGCTAGCGCCACTCTTCGTGTGTGCCCGTGCGTCTAAAGGTTAGACGATGGAGAGGAGAGAGAGATCGCAGACCTGGGACTCACTAGTAAGTGAGTCAATGGTCATGCACGTGTTCACGAGCCAATCCCTCTACTCTACTCACCATAATACTATATAAAATTAAGTTATGGGACAAAGCCAACAACCGTTGTTGTTTAAGGCTATCGACTTATGGTTTGTAGTCCAGGTTGCCAGTTTGAATCTCGTCTTTCAGATTTGTTAGTTTTAGTTCCAAATTTGACCAATGACAAGCGGGACCCCCGTGTGTTGTTCCGATATTTCAGTGTAGGATGGTTTCTTTGAACAAACACTTTGCGTGGTTAGACAAGTAACAGCACGAGTTACACGTATTTTGGAAGTTTACGAAAAAAATGGCAGCGGCATGGAATATCATATCCACCCCGCAGCTTATATGCTATGGTGATACGAGTTTTTACATCGTTGGAACTGAGATCCAATGGCTTGGGAGTAGCCTTTGTAATTATGCACAATTTCCAAACTCTCCAAGGTTTTTTTGCAAATAAAACATTCAGGCCTCGTGTGTGCCGCTGCATCTTGGATCCAACGACTCCCTGTTGCTCATATTAGGTGCTCCCCATAGTTTAATTAGCTGCTACGGTGATATGAGCATCTAGGTCGTACGATCTATGATCAGATGCCACATGCGTAGTACTTGTACTTTCTGCGCAATTCCCAAACCCTCTCAGGTGCATATTGCAACACTACAAAAAAATACACTTCCGTGATGATACGTGTTTGTCACAGTAGGTCGCGTTTCCTGTCATGCATGTACATCCATGACGATTTTATGACAGAATCAAGATAGTCATACCTGTGCTGTCGTAGAAGTGTTCCATGACATTACCAAAATTATCATCACGGAAGTGTCCACTTCCATGACGATAAATCGCGCGTCACAGAAGTGCTTTCGTCAAGGGTGACCGACACGTGGCATCCACCGTAACGGAACGCCGTTAAGCTATCGGGTCGGGTTTTGGATCCGATAACCCGTTAACAGCCCACACCAATGGGGATTTTCCATGTGTAAAATCATCATTGGCTGGAGGAAACACGTGTCGGCTCATAGCTGGGACAGATGTCATCCACTCATTACACAGAAGGCGCCTATGATACGTCAACACGTGGCATGGCCCAACAAAGGCCCATTCCTGTGAAAAGGCCGGCCCGTTTGACTTGGTCAAAAGGTGGCGGGCCGGCCCATGGAAAGCCTGTTAACGGCCTGTTCGCATATAGCCCATTTACAGCCCGCTAACCCAAGGCCCGTTACGCCCTATTCGAATTAGGCCCAATAGCGTCATCCGGGCCATCCAATATGATTCCAGCCCGTTTTCACTTCAGGCCCATGTATGGCCCATGACGTCTTTCGGCCCATATGAGACCCTATGTAACTCTTGCCCTATTAACGGCCCGTGGTGAACTGGCCTGTAATGAACAGTGTATCACTTTACACCCATTAACGGCCCGTGGTGAAACTCCCCCGTAAAGAACAGTGTATCACTTTATACCCATTAACGGCCCGTTATTCCGTTGGGCCGTTTCCAGCCCATGTTATCTTTCGGCCTTCTCAGAGCCCATTTATTCTTGGGCTATTTTCCAGCATTCGTTTACTTACGGCCCGTTACTGTCATTTTCTGCTTGTGGGCCAAATTCAGCCCGTGGTTACAGTCGGCCCGTTTGTGGTCCGTTAATACGTTGGGCCATTTTCATAGCGTCATCAAATACGGCCTATTAACACTGGCCCGTTATGGTCGGCCCATGAACGGACGATTCCAACTCCAGCCCGTTTACGGCCAGAATGCGGTCTGTTTGGCCCATGTTTGGCCAATCGATCATACGGCCCGTATAAGGCCCATTGATGATACGACCCGTAGAAGGCCCAATGTTTCTACGGCCCGTAGAAGGCCCATTGTTTCTACGGCACGTAGAAGGCCCACTGTTTCTACGGCCCATAGAAGGCCCACTGTTTATACGGCCCGTAGAAGGCCCACTGTTTGTACGGCCCGTAGGAGGCCCAGTGTCACTACAGTAAATATTAGCCCATGGTTATTGTGGCCTAGTTTTAAAAAATAGGTTATTGCAGCCACTAGCAAACCATAGAAAAAGAACTGCAGTGATTACAAGCAAACAAATAAACAAGACAACAAGGAAATAAATAAGCAAGCAACTTACACTAGGCTATCATGGCTATTACACATATTACATCCATTGGGCATCAAAGTTCGCCACCAGTGCAAATATAGGGAACACAGCAGCATATAAGCGCCGCAACAAAACAAGTCCAGAACTGAAACCACTTCAGAAGAGCTCAAGAAACAATATCCTGGGTACCCATAATGCTGGCAAGATGCTTATCAAGCTTATTAACTTTCTCTTGTTTGGCGCTTAAGTCCTCCAACGCTTGCTGTTACACCAAAAAGTATGCATCTGAATTCTGCATGGACTTCCTCAGTCCTTCGGCTTCCTTTCGCATAACATCTGATCGATGTCTTTCAACTTGAACTTGAGACTCAAGAAGCCGAACTGATTTAGGCAACGAGTTCGAAGAGCTGGTGCCAGCAGTGGTAGCCAGTAACTCGAACACTACATCAAGACAGGACTTTGGGGTTGTCTCAATGTCTTCAATATAGTTTTTATCAGCTTTCTTGGAGACCAACAGGGATGTCTCACTATCTTGAACCTTATCTGCATTACTTCCTTACCATTGCATAACAGGGTACTCTTCTCCAATATTTATCCGCGTTCTAAAAGAGAAACAAACAAACACATCTCAGGTTTACAATGTAGTATATGAAACTCATTTTGGTAAACCAGTTCAGCAGTAAGGTGGACAGGATAACAGCATGAAACAAACATATATCTATGTAGTATGGTCACTGTATGGTCTATATCATTCTAGTTTATGTTGCCAAATGAAGATAGATACAGTTCGAATCATATCTATTTAAGACAAAGCAGCATAGACAGAATATAGGTGTGGGAAACTACACAACAATAACAACACTTGTAATGTGCACGGCATGAGAACATAACTGTTTATTCAATTGAAACTGAAATCAACACACAACAAGTTACAACAGCAAACAGCCAAACACGTTGAAGAAACAGGTTTAAAACATACCTGTTGCGCCATTGGAGTTTCAATTGCATCTTTCAAATATGAAATTAGTTGGTATCAGTAAATACAGTGATGCAAGAGCAAAGTAGTATGAACCATAGCTACGGAACCTGACCTGAGAACAATTCTTCTTCTGCTTTAAGCGTTGACTTTGGGTTCGGAGTGGTGGTCCTCGTGATTTGGCACTGCAGTTGCCTTACTAACTGCTCATGTTTGGGTGCTCTGTGGTGGAGACGGTGTTGTGTCAATGGGAACTGGGTGTCTATCTGCTGGGGTTGGGGTTAGAAGGGGTGTAGCTGGTTCTCTGTCCAACTGGGTAGGGGTACAATTTGCATGAGTGTGGGTTATGTGTGGTGGGGCTGGTTCTTGGGCAAGTACAACCGTGGTTCTATCTGCATCAACAGGTAGCACGATCTTTTCTGAAGACCGTGTTTTTACTACCACAGATACTATCATCACTCCCTCCAATTTAAATGGTTGATAAACAAGAAAAGTAATTGAATGTACAGACATTGTAAGATAGACAGGTGCAATGGATAGTAGGGAAGAAAACATGGCATGAAATAATTCACATTTATGTTGTCTAAGCAAACAGAATAGCAGGACATAATTTCACATATATGATGGATAATTAAACAGGATAGCATGACACAATTTCACATGTATGATGGCTAACTAAACAGGATAGAATGACATACTTCAAAATATGATGACTATGTAAACATGATGACATGATATAACTATACGATTTGTCTATTAAAGTGGTTGGCATGCCATAAATCACAAACATGCCGTCGATGGAAACATGATGGCATGATATAATTCACGGATAGAATGACATAATTTAAAATATGATGACTATGTAAACTGGATGAGATGATATAACTATATTATGTCTTTAGAAAATGGGTTGGCATGCCATAATTCAGATACATGCTGTCTATGTAAACATCATGGCATGACATAATTCAAATATATGATTTATATACTAAGGAAGTGAGCAGAGGGCAATCACATATATGATGTGTCAACTAAGGAGATGGCATTCAATATTGTGTATATGATGTAAAAACTAAGCATTGCAATACAACATATGCATTATATGAGTAATATAACCCTGCCAAGTTTGAGCATACACCTCAGGGGGGTAATAGGACTGGTCATCTACCTCTGAATCCTCCTCCGAAGAGCTATCTGTTACCAGCAAGATATCTGCTTCAGCAGGTAGCATTGTCTGCTCTGAACACCTTGTTTTCACTCCAGATTTCTCCATCACCAATTCAAATGGCTGATGCACAGGAAGAGCAGTTGAATATACAAACATTGTCGACAAAAGCAATGAGAAATACAAAAAAGGACGACATGATATAATTCACATATATGACGCTTGCCTAAACAGCATGGCATTGCATAATTCACATACATAATGCCTTGCAACAAGATAACATTGCATAATTCACGTATACAATGTCTTGCAACAAGATGGCATTGCATAATTCACATATATGGTAATTAGACACTAAACAGGTGGCATTCACACAAAGCATGTCTAAACTAAGCAAATGACATCTTTAATGCATACAGTAAGCAATGCAAGGCACCATATGCATGATATTACCAACATCAGCATGCCAAGTTAGAGCGAAGACCTCATGGGGTAAATAGGAGTGGTCTTCTCCTTCTGAATCCCCCTCAGAATAGTTATCTTCCTCTTGATTACGATCCGAAATGGGTGGAGGGGGAGCTGCCTTTGCGCCCACCATGGAATGACGTCTGCATGAAATTTTATTGCCACGCAAGGCTCGTCTCTTTTGCTCTACATGATCAGTTCCATTGTGTACAATAACTGGCATGCATAGTGTAACACCCCGCATGTAACTTGCCATATTTGTAACTCCGACTCTTGCCATTTCCGGCTATGTGATATGTTTTTCCCTCCGTTGTCGGGTTTTGTTTTGCGTTTTGTATTTTGTTATGTCATGCATTTTCATATCATGTCATCATGTGCATTGCATTCGCATACGTGTTCGTCTCATGCATCCGAGCATTTTCCCCGTTGTCCGTTTTCCAATCCGGCGCTCCTATCTCCTCCGGTGCACCCCTCTTGTTTTCTTTCGTGTGCGTGTGGCAAACTTTCTCGGAATGGACCGAGGCTTGTCAAGTGGTCTTAATATACCACCCGGAGACTACCGGTCAAGTTTCGTTCCATTCGGAGGTCGTTTGGTACTCCAACGGTTAACCGGGCCTCCGCAATGTCCATTTGAGTGTCCAGCAAAAACCCCCTCCAAAACCAGCCCAAAGCCCACCAAACTCTCTTCCATGCTCTAGGTCGTTCGATCACGATCGTGTGGGCGAAAACCGCACCTCATTTGGAGTCTCCTAGCTCCCTCTACCTATTTATATGTGGGCATCCCGAAAAACGGATTCGCAGACGAACCCTAGCGTTTTTCCCACCGCGCCGCCGGACGCGTCCGTCCGCGCCGGACAACGTCCAACCGCCGCCGCCGCCGGCCCGCAGGCCCGTTTCCGGCCCCCGCGGCCCGAGTTGCGCCGCTGCCCGAGCCCGCGCCCGCACCGCGCCTCCGCCGCCTCTCCCGCCGCCGGCCGGCCCGCCGCCGCCGCCATCACCGCCGGCCGCCGCCGCGGCGCCCGTCCCCGCCGCCGCGCGCCCGCCGCCGCCCCGCCGGCGACCGCCTCCTCCGCCGCGCCTCCTCCTCTCCTTCCCCCGCGCCGGCGCCGCCCCTCCCTCTCCGGCCGGCGAGCGCCCGAGCGAGCTCGAGGAGCCGGCCCGATCCGATCTGGTAACGACACTGTGCCCGTTGACTTTCTCTCGTACCCCCCCCAAATTTCTTCTAAGTCCCAGGAAAACTTCAGCAAGTACTCCTGTTCCCGATGCGATAACTTTGTGCATGTAGCTCCGATTCGTGCGTATAATATGTCAAATTGTTCGCCTCGTGATGCTCTTCATTTTTTCAATTGCACCATTTTCTTTAGAGGTCATCTTGATGCCCAAATCTTCGTTGGAAGAGGGCTAGTTGCTGTTAATCTCTGGTTCTTATCAGAACTTGGAGATTTGTCATTTTTGTATCATTTAATCTGTGCATCTTTTGAGCATGAGCTCTACATGTGTTTTGAAGTATGCCATGCCATCTTTCCAGTGGTATAGTCCATGTATTTTTGTGATCTTGTGGTGACTAGCACAAGCATGCAAAGTAGGCCCCGTAATATTTCTGATTTCAGGGACTTGGTGATTTCTCTAAGTCTTTGTCTGCTGTAATTTTGTTGCCATGTAAACTTGATGCTACAGAGAGATCCATGCATATTTTGGAGATGTTTCAGTAAGGATGTTTTGTAGCTATAGTTGTAATTGATCCATTCCTGCATTGTTTGCAATTTTGGAGTACCATAGCATGACTCAATCTTGCTCTACTTTTGCTATAAAATATTTCTGGCAGATTCTTAACATGACATGCATTTTTGCCAAGCTTATTGTAGTTGATCCATACATGCAATGCAATTGTTCTTGCCATGGATAGCTTTATAAACATGCCATCTTGCTGTAGGTATGCTTGGTTTGTCATGATTTGCTCTGTAGTGAGTGCATCAAGCTCACAAAGAGGCCTACATATTAATATTTCTGCCATGCTCTGTTTTCTGCTAAGTCTGAAACCTGATAACGAAACTTGCTATGTTTACATGCTTGCCACCATATCTTCTGGTCCTTTTTGGCTTATGGTCAGTAAGGGACTTTTGTCATGTGCATTTAGTAGAACACTACCATGCCTTGTGTTGCTATGTTAAGTTCCTGTAGCATGTTGATTTCGTGCTCTGAACATTGCTACCTGATGATGATTTCTGCCATGTCCAGTTTTTCACTAAGTCTGTGAACCTGTAATCTTTTGCACTTTTACCATGCTTGTTTGAGCTTGATATGTTGTGAACTAGCAGTAGCTCAGTGTTCATCTTTTGTCAAGCATCTCCTGTAGATTACTGCCATATGCTTTGTTGCTATGTTGGGGTGCTGTAGCATTGTTACTTGTTGCATTTTAAGTGCTATCTTGCTGTTTATCGCAGATTAGTGTCATTCTTGTTTTGCTTGCCATTTGCAAACCGTGCATCCGATTCCAGGTGATCTTTATATCGATTTCGACCGAAATCATCTCATCTTTCCAGTGGCATGCTTGGTTTGCCAAGTTACTGCCATGTTCATCATTTTCCTTCCGGAGCACGCATATGCATCGCATATCATATCTTGCATATCATACATATTTTGCATCATGTTGCTTGTGCATTTCTCGTTGTTGATTGTGGTTCCGTTTGTTTGTGTTCTTGTCTTGGGTAGAGCCGGGAGACGAGTTCGTGAACGAGGAACCTGTCGAGTACGCTTACGAGGATCAAGCTTTCGACAACTCTGAGAATCTTGCAGGCAAGATGACCACCCCTCGAAATCACTTCTATCTTTGCTATGCTAGTTGTTCGCTCTATTGCCATGCTCGCTACCTATCTCTTGCTATATCATGTCTCCCATTTTAGCCATGTCAGCCTCTAACCATCCTGTCCTAGCAAACCGTTGTTTGGCTTTGTTACCGCTTTTGCTCAGCCCCTCTTATAGCGTTGCTAGTTGCAGGTGAAGTTGAAGTTTGTTCCATGTCGGAACATGGATATGTTGGGATATCACAATATCTCTTATTTAATTAATGCATCTATATATTTGGTAAAGGGTGGAAGGCTCGGCCTTATGCCTGGTGATTTGTTCCACTCTTGCCGCACTAGTTACTGTTATACCGGGATTATGTTCCTTGAGTTTGCGTTCCTTACACGGTCGGGTGATTTATGGGACCCCCTTGACAGTTCGCCTTGAATAAAACTCCTCCAGCAAGGCCCAACTTTGGTTTTACTATTTGCCGCCTAAGCCTTTTCCCCCGGGTTTTCGCGAGCCCGAGGGTCATCTTATTTTAACCCCCCCCCGGGCCAGTGCTCCTTCGAGTGTTGGTCCGAACCGAGCAGCCTGCGGGGCCACCTCGGGGAAACTCGAGGTCTGGTTTTACTCGTAGCTTGACTTATCCGGTGTGCCCTGAGAACGAGATATGTGCAGCTCCTATCGGGATTTGTCGGCACATTCGGGCGGCTTTGCTGGTCTTGTTTTACCATTGTCGAGATGTCTTGTAAACCGGGATTCCGAGACTGATCGGGTCTTTCCGGGAGAAGGTTTATCCTTCGTTGACCGTGAGAGCTTATGATGGGCTAAGTTGGGACACCCCTGCAGGGTATTATCTTTCGAAAGCCGTGCCCGCGGTTATGAGGCAGATGGGAATTTGTTAATGTCCGGTTGTAGATAACTTGTCACTTGACCCAATTAAAATACACCAAGTGTGTGTGTAACCGTGATGGTCTCTTCTCGGCGGAGTCCGGGAAGTGAACACGGTCTGTGTTATGAATGACGTAAGTAGGTGTTCAGGACCTCTTCTTGGTCATTGCTAGATGACGTCCGTTACTTTGCTTCTCTTCTCGCTCTCATTTGCGCAAGTTAGCCACCATATATGCTTTTGCCGCTGCAGCTCCACCTCCTTGCACCATTCCCCCCTTTAAGCTTAAATAGTCTTGATCTCGCGGGTGTGAGATTGCTGAGTCCCCGTGACTCACAGATACTTCCAAAACAGTTGCAGTTGCCGATGATGCCAGTGCAGATGATGGCATCGATCTCAAGTGGGAGTTCGACGAGGAACGTGGTCGTTATTATGTGCCTTTTCCTGATGATCA
The DNA here is from genome assembly GCF_018294505.1 of Triticum aestivum. Classification (NCBI taxonomy): domain Eukaryota; kingdom Viridiplantae; phylum Streptophyta; class Magnoliopsida; order Poales; family Poaceae; genus Triticum; species Triticum aestivum. The sequence goes on along the minus strand of NC_057805.1, from coordinate 188,299,109 downwards.
GTAGTGGAGCCCAGTTGGGACGATCGGGGATCTAGCATTTGGGGTTGTCTTCTATATGATTGTATTTTGGATGATGTATGGATCGTATTTATGTATTGTGTGAAGTGGCGATTGTAAGCCAACTCTTTATCCCATTCTTGTTCATTACATGGGATTGTGTGAAGATGACCCTTCTTGCGACAAAACCACTATGCGGTTATGCCTCTAAGTCGTGCCTCGACACGTGGGAGATATAGCCGCATCGTGGGCGTTACAAGTTGGTAATCAGAGCCAGCTCCGACTTAGGAGCCCCCTGCTTGATCGAATCGCTGACGTTGTTGAGTCTTAGGATTATATACATCGGAGAGTAGGATTCTTTTTACTCCTCAGTCCCTTCGTCGCTCTGGTGAGGTCTCCTGACGTAGAGTTTTGACTACGCTCTCCTCAAATTTCACAAAAAAAAATTTTAGGATCACGTGGGTATCTTGGAATCGTTCCGATCGATTTGTGACGAGAACATTGTTCTTGGTGCCTCCTGTCATTTAGGGGTTGTGGCAGTGTCCCGGGGAGTTGAGCTCCGAGGTGTTGTCGTCACAATTTTATCGTTGTAGTTCTGGAATACCTGAGTTTCGCTGACATCGAAATCTCTTTTATGCAGTTGTTGGTGAGATCACCTCGACGCCACCCAGTACTGGGGGGGAGTTCGGGAGTATTGCCATAACTTGTATAACGGATGTTTTTCGAAGGTTGAGGTAAACGATTTCCGAAGGTTTCTTGGTTATGTGTTGACGGATGGATACAGCTCGATCTAGGGATTGCTAGTTTGGGTGATATATATTTTGTGTCCCCTGTATCCCCTACACCAGATTGCATAACCAGAAAGTTTCGGGAGTTTATAAGTGGGAATTCAAGTAGCCTTAGGTTTTCTTTCCGACAGATGCATGATATGAGATTGGGGTTCGACGTCTAGTGGTCCGCCTGTATACGGTTGATTTTACAGTGGTCTCGTTGAGTCTTAAAGAGTCCATGGCTTTGCCGACTCAGGGACGCTTCATATGTCATGTGCACAGCCTTGTACATGATGGTGCTGTACGATTGAGCCCGTGTAGGCCCCACCACGAAAACTTCGGACGAAATATCTATCATATGTTTGTTCCGGCTTATTCATCAAGCCAACAATTTGTTTTATTTTGTTCATTCCATATCTTTTGCAAGTGGCTTCTCAACTTATGGAAGTGTGATGATTTACTACGGAATTCATTCGTTCATCTTCGTGCGAATGCTTATTGTGAAGACTATATGTTGCAATTTCTATCCGTTGATTCTACTTATCTTTTGTCTATCAAGATGCTAACGGATGTCACCCTCTTCAGGATGGCTCCGCCAACGCGTCAGAATCCGGATCGCAATGAAGGGAGTCAAGCGAACCCTCCGCCACCACCTCCACCTCCGGAGGCATGGCAAGCAATCATGGCAGCCACCAACGCCAATGCTCAGATGATTCTGCAACTCTTGCAAGAACGTACTCAAGGGCAAGGCAACAATCAGTTTCTCTTTGCCACTCTCAACCAGTTTCTCGCAAATCAGCCTAAGTCTTTCAGCTACTGTGCCGAGGCCACGGATGCCGATGATTGGCTCGTGGACATCAACAAGCATTTTGAATGTAGCAATGTCAGGCCTGAGGACTATGTCAAGTTCGCTTCTTTCCAGCTCAAGGACCAAGCTGCTGATTGGTTTCAGCAATACAAAGATTCGAGAGGAGGTCGTGTGATCACTTGGACTGACTTCTGTTGGGACATCAAAGCGCACCACATTCCACAAAGTGTTGTCGAGAGCAAGCATGAGGAGTTCCGCAATCTCAAGCAAGGAAACATGTCTGTGTATCAATACAACATTCAGTTTCAGAAACTTGCTCGCTTCGCTAAACAAGACGTTCCTGATGAGAAGAGCATGATCTATCATTTCAGAGGTGGCCTTAAAGAGGATCTGCAGTTAGCTCTCGTTCTTGTTGAGCCTACTCAGTTTGATCAAATCTACAATATGGCACTCAAGCAAGAGGCTGCTCAGCTCAAGTGTGAGGCTTATAAGAAAAGAGTCAGGGACGCAGTTCAGTCTTCTTCTTCCTCACTTGTGACAGCTAAGCAACAGAAGTTCTGGTTGCCTCCTCCTCCTCCTCCTCCGTTTCGTCAGCCTTACCAGCAGAAGAACAAAGGTGGCCATGGTTCTTCAAACTCTTCCAACTCTGGTTATCAGAACAAGTCCCAGAATCAAGCTCCAAAGTCCAATGCTCCTTATCACCGTCCACTCTCAGAGGTGACTTGCAACAAATGTCAGCAGAAAGGTCACTATGCTAACAAGTGCTTCAACCAGAGGCGTCTTCCTCCTCCTCCTCCTGTCAGATCTTCCAGCAATGCAGTGGTCAAGCATAATCCAAAGTCTGCCAAGGTGAACATGATGAATGCAGCTCAAGCGGAGGAATCTACTGATGTGATAATGGGTAATCTTCCTGTTAACGATATTCCCGCTAAAGTTCTTTTTGATTCTGGTGCATCGCTTTGTTTCATGTCAAGACCGTTCTTTGCCAAGCATGAATTCACTTGTTCTCATCTGAGTAAACCCATGGATGTCGTTTCTCCGGGTAAACGTTTGAGTTCTAGTATGATGGTTCCGGATGTTTCCATCAAGATGGGCGACTATAGATTCCAGTCTTCTCCAATTGTTCTTGGTGACTCGGATATTGATCTTATTCTCGGGATGGACTGGCTTTCTAAGCACAAGGCTCAACTTGATTGTGCCGCCAGGGAAATTCAATTGACACACTCGTCTGAGGATGTGATTATTTTTGCCGCTCGTGATGAAACCATTCGGTTTTTCTCTCTCAATGAGAAGGGAGAATTGGATGCCATCTCTCAAATTCCAGTCGTTTGCGAGTATCAAGATGTTTTTCCAGAAGAGCTTCCGGGTATGCCTCCGCACCGGCCAGTTGAGTTCGTTATCGAACTAGAGCCTGGTACTGTACCTGTTTGCAAGCGTCCATACAAGCTTGGACCAAACGAGCTGAAGGAATTGAAGAAGCAGCTCGATGAACAAGAACGTCTGGGTTTGATCAGACCGAGTTCTTCTCCATGGGGTTGTCGTGTTCTTTTTGTCAAGAAGAAGGATGGCACGGACCGACTTTGTGTCGACTACTGTCCATTGAACAAGAAGACAATCAAGAACAAGTATCCACTTCCCAACATCAATGAGCTATTCGAGCAACTCAAAGGTGCTAAAGTATTCTCGAAGCTTGACCTTCGTATGGGTTATCATCAGATTCGCATTCGTGAAGAAGATATTCCCAAGACAGCATTCAGAACAAGCTTTGGTTCTTTTGAATATACTGTCGTGTCTTTCGGCCCTGTCAATGCTCCTCCGGTGTTCTCTCGGATGATGAATTTCATCTTCAACCCCTATACCAACGAATTCGTTCTGGTGTATCTCGATGATATCTTGGTCTTCTCCAAGAACAAGTAGGATCATGCCAAACATTTGCGATTGGTGCTCGACAAGCTCAGAGAGTATCAATTCTATGCGAAGTTCTCCAAATGTGAGTTTTGGCTCGATGAAGTTCTTTTCCTTGGTCACATCATCTCTGCCAAAGGCATCGCTGTTAACCCCGAGAAGGTGTCCGCAGTTCTGGATTGGGAACCTCCTCAAAATGTCAAGCAGCTCCGCAGTTTTCTGGGTCTTGCAAGCTATTGCCGAAGATTCGTTGAGAATTTCTCCAAAATTGCAAAACCTCTTTCCAACCTCCTACAGAAGCATGTGAAATATGTCTGGTCTCCTGAGTGTGAAGTTGCTTTCAACACTCTCAAACAGAAACTAGTCACAGCTCCTGTCTTGACTCCTCCTGATGAATCCAAGCCGTATGAAGTTTTCTGTGATGCTTCTCTCCAAGGTCTCGGTGCTGTGTTAATGCAAGAGAAGAAAGTTGTGGCTTATACCTCTCGGCAGTTGAAGCCCAACGAGAAGAACTACCCCACTCACGATCTTGAGTTGGCGGCAGTTGTTCATGCATTAATAACATGGAGACATCTCTTGTTGGGAAGAAAAGTGGACATATTCACCGATCACAAGAGTCTCAAGTACATCTTCACTCAGCCAAACCTCAACCTCAGACAAACTCGATGGGTCGAAATGATTCAATAGTACAATCCGAGTATTGAATATACTCCAGGCAAGGCCAATGTCATTGCAGATGCTTTGAGCAGGAAGGCTTATTGCAACAGCTTAATTCTCAAGCCATTCCAACCGGATCTTTGTGAAGACATCTCTTGTTGGGAAGACAAGTGGACATTTTCACTGATCACAAGAGTCTCAAGTATATCTTCACTCAGCCCAACCTCAACCTCAGGCAGACTCGATGGGTCGAAATGATTCAAGAATACAATCCGAGTATCGAATATACTCCAGGCAAGACTAATGTCATTGCAGATGCTTTAAGCAGGAAAGCTTATTGCAACAGCTTAATTCTCAAGCCTTTCCAACCGGATCTTTGTGAAGCTTTCCGCAAGCTGAATCTCCAAGTTGTTCCTCAAGGCTTTCTTGCCAACCTCATAGTCTCTCCTACTTTGGAAGATCAAATTCGTGAGGCACAACTCCTTGATGCCGTGGTGAAGAAGGTGAAACGTGGTATCGACAAGGGTCTTTCCAAATACAACTGCTATCGCATTGATGACAGAGACACTTTGTTCTTCGAGGACCGGATTGTGGTTCCGAAAGGTGATCTAAGGAAAGTCATAATGAACGAGGTGCACAATTCTCTCCTTTCCATTCATCCTGGAAGTACGAAGATGTATCATGACCTCAAGCAGTCGTATTGGTGGACTCGAATGAAGCGAGAAATTGCTCAATTCGTGAATGAATGTGATGTCTGCCGAAGAGTGAAAGCAGAACACCATCGACCAGCTGGTCTCCTCCAACCTCTCGCTATCCCAGAATGGAAGTTTGATCATATTGAAATGGACTTCGTGACTGGATTTCCCAAGTCCAAGCGCGGAAATGATGCTATCTTTGTTGTCATTGACAAGCTTTCTAAAGTGGCTCATTTCCTTCCTATCAAAGAATCCATCACAGCAGCTCAGCTGGCAGAGCTCTACACCTCCAGAATTGTCTCCTTGCACGGCATTCCACAATTGATTTCTTCTGATCGTGGAAGCATCTTCACCTCGAAGTTCTGGGACTCCTTCCAGAAGGCCATGGGCACTAACATTCGCTTCAGCACAGCTTTTCACCCTCAAACTAGTGGCCAAGTCGAGCGAGTCAATCAAATTCTTGAAGATATGCTCAGGGCTTGTGTCATTTCTTTTGGCATGAAATGGGAAGATTGTCTCCCATATGCTGAATTCTCCTACAACAACAGCTTCCAAGCGAGTTCGGGCAAGGCCCCATTCGAGATTCTCTATGGCAGAAAATGCCGTACCCCTCTTAATTGGTTAGAGACTGGTGAACGCCAACTTCTTGGCAATGACTTAATCACTGAAGCTGAAGAAATGTGTAAAGTCATCCGTGATAATCTCAAAGCCGCGCAATCGCGTCAGAAGAGTTACTATGATAGTAAGCATCGTGATTTGGCTTTCGAGATCGGAGACCATGTCTACCTCCGCGTCTCTCCAATGAAAGGCACTCGTCGCTTCGGTATCAAAGGGAAGCTTGCCCCTAGATACGTGGGTCCTTTCAAGATCATTGGCAAAAGAGGCGACCTCGCCTATCAACTTGAACTTCCTTCCAACTTCGCGAACGTGCACGATGTGTTCCACGTGTCACAGATCCGCAAGTGCTTCAAGACGCCTGAGCGCACTATCGACTTCGAAGAGATTGACCTCCAAGAAGATTTGTCTTACCATGAGCACCCCGTTGCTATTCTCGAAGAAACTGAGCGCAAGACTCGCAACAAGTCTATCAAATTCCTGAAAGTGAAGTGGTCGCACCATTCCGACCGGGAAGCCACCTGGGAACGCGAGGACCATCTCCGTTCCGAATATCCGGAGTTCTTTCAGTCCTAGATCCCGGGACGAGATCCTATCGTAGTGGTGGAGTGTTGTAACACCCCGCATGTAACTTGCCATATTTGTAACTCCGACTCTTCCCATTTCCGGCTATGTGATATGTTTTTCCCTCCGTTGTCGGGTTTTGTTTTGCGTTTTGTATTTTGTTATGTCATGCATTTTCATATCATGTCATCATGTGCATTGCATTCGCATACGTGTTCGTCTCATGCATCCGAGCATTTTCCCCGTTGTCCGTTTTCCAATCCGGCGCTCCTATCTCCTCCGGTGCACCCCTCTTGTTTTCTTTCGTGTGCGTGTGGCAAACTTTTTCGGAATGGACTGAGGCTTGTCAAGTGGTCTTAATATACCACCCGGAGACTACCGGTCAAGTTTCGTTCCATTCGGAGGTCGTTTGGTACACCAACGGTTAACCGGGCCTCCGTAGTGTCCATTTGAGTATCCAGCGAAAACCCCCTCCAAAACCAGCCCAAAACCCACCAAACTCTCTTCCATGCTCTAGGTCGTTCGATCACGATCGTGTGGGCGAAAACCGCACCTCATTTGGAGTCTCCTAGCTCCCTCTACCTATTTATATGTGGGCATCCCGAAAAACGGATTCGCATACGAACCCTAGCGTTTTTCCCACCGCGCCGCCGGACGCGTCCGTCCGCGCCGGACAACGTCCAACCACCGCCGCCGCCGGCCCGCAGGCCCGTTTCCGGCCCCCGCGGCCCGAGTTGCGCCGCCGCCCGAGCCCGCGCCCGCACCACGCCTCCGCCGCCTCTCCTCCGCCGGCCGGCCCGCCGCCGCCGCCATCACCGCCGGCCGCCGCCGCGGCGCCCGTCCCCGCCGCCGCGCGCGCCCGCCGCCGGGCATCGCCGCCTCCGGCGACCGCCGCCCCCGCCGGCGACCGCCTCCTCCGCCGCGCCTCCTCCTCTCCTTCCCCCGAGCCGGCGCCGCCCCTCCCTCGTACCCCCCCCCCCAAATTTCTTCCAAGTCCCAGGAAAACTTCAGCAAGTACTCCTGTTCCCGATGCGATAACTTTGTGCATGTAGCTCCGATTCGCGCGTATAATAGGTCAAATTGTTCGCCTCGTGATGGTCTTCATTATGTTCAATTGCACCATTTTCTTTAGAGGTCATCTTGATGCCCAAATCTTCGTTGGAAGAGGGCTAGTTGCTGTTAATCTCTGGTTTTATCAGAACTTGGAGATTTGTCATTTTTGTATCATTTAATCTGTGCATCTTTTGAGCATGAGCTCTACATGTGTTTTGAAGTATGCCATGCCATCTTTCCAGTGGTATAGTCCATGTATTTTTGTGATCATTGCGGTGACCAGCACAAGCATGCAAAGTAGGCCCCGTAATATTTCTGATTTCAGGGACTTGGTGATTTCTCCAAGTCTTTGTCTGCTGTAATTTTATTGCCATGTAAACTTGATGCTACAGAGAGATCCATGCATATTTTGGAGATGTTTAGTAAGGATGTTTTGTATCTATAGTTGTAGTTGATCCATTCCTGCAGTTGTTGGCAATTTTGGAGTACCATAGCATGACTCAATCTTGCTCTACTTTTGCTATAAAATAATTCTGGCAGATTCTTGACATGACATGCATTTTTGCCAAGCTTATTGTAGTTGATCCATCCATGCAATGCAATTGTTCTTTCCATGGATAGCTTTATAAACATTCCATCTTGCTGTAGGTATGCTTGGTTTGTCATGATTTGCTCTGTAGGGAGTGCATCAAGCTCACAAAGAGGCCTACATATTAATATTTCTGCCATGCTCTGTTTTCTGCTAAGTCTGAAACCTGATAACGAAACTTGTTATGTTTACATGCTTGCCACCATATCTTCTGGTCCTTTTTGGCTTATGGTCAGTAAGGGACTTTTGTCATGTGCATTTACTATAACACTACCATGCCTTGTGTTTCTATGTTAAGTTCCTGTAGCATGTTGATTTCGTGCTCTGAACATTGCTACCTGATGATGATTTCTGCCATGTCCAGTTTTTCACTAAGTCTGTGAACCTGTAATCTTTTGCACTTTTACCATGCCATCTTTCCAGTGGTGTAGTCCATGTATTTTTGTGATCTTTGTGGTGACTAGGACAAGCATGCAAAGTAGGCCCCGTAATATTTCTGATTTCAGGGACTTGGTGATTTCTCTAAGTCTTTGTCTGCTGTAATTTTGTTGCCATGTAGACATGATGCTACAGAGAGATCCATGCATATTTTGGAGATGTTCAGTAAGGATGTTTTGTAGCTATAGTTGTAGTAGATCCGCTCCTGCAATTTTTGGCAATTTTAGAGTAAGATAGCATGACTCAATCTTGCTCTACTTTTGCTATAAAATATTTCTGGCAGATTCTTAACATGACATGCATTTTTGCCAAGCTTATTGTAGTTGATCCATACATGCAATGCAATTGTTCTTGACATGGATAGCTTTATAAACATGCCATATTGCTTTAGGTATGCTTGGTTTGTCATGCTTTGCTCTGTAGTGAGTGCATCAAGCTCACAAAGAGGCCTACATATTAATATTTCTGCCATGCTTGCCACCATATCTTCTGGTCCTTTTTGGCTTATGGTCAGTAAGGGACTTTTGTCATGTGCATTTACTATAACACTACCATGCCTTGTGTTTCTATGTTAAGTTCCTGTAGCATGTTGATTTCGTGCTCTGAACATTGCTACCTGATGATGATTTCTGCACTTTTGCCAAGTCTGTGAACCTGTAATCTTTTGCACTTTTGCCATGCTTGTTTGAGCTTGATATGTTGTGAACTAGCAGTAGCTCAGTGTTCATCTTTTGTCAAGCATCTCCTGTAGATTACTGCTATTTACTTTTTTGCTATGTTGGGGTGCTGTAGCATTGTTACTTGTTGCATTTTAAGTGCTATCTTGCTGTTTATCGCAGATTAGTGTCATTCTTGTTTTGCTTGCCATTTGCAAACCGTGCATCCGATTCCGGTGATCTTTATATCGATTTCGACCGAAATCATCTCATCTTTCCAGTGGCATGCTTGGTTTGCCAATTTACTGCCATGTTCATTATTTTCATTCCGGAGCACGCATATGCATCGCATATCATATCTTGCATATCATACATATTTTGCATCATGTTGCTTGTGCATTTCTCGTTGTTGATTGTGGTTCCGTTTGTTTGTGTTCTTGTCTTGGGTAGAGCCGGGAGACGAGTTCATGAACGAGGAACCTGTCGAGTACGCTTACGAGGATCAAGCTTTCGACAACTCTGAGAATCTTGCAGGCAAGATGACCACCCCTCGAAATCACTTCTATCTTTGCTATGCTAGTTGTTCGCTCTATTGCCATGCTCGCTACCTATCTCTTGCTATATCATGTCTCCCATTTTAGCCATGTCAGCCTCTAACCATCCTGTCCTAGCAAACCGTTGTTTGGCTTTGTTACCGCTTTTGCTCAGCCCCTCTTAAAGCGTTGCTAGTTGCATGTGAAGTTGAAGTTTGTTCCATGTCGGAACATGGATATGTTGGGATATCACAATATCTCTTATTTAATTAATGCATCTATCTATATCTGGTAAGGGTGGAAGGCTCGGCCTTATGCCTGGTGATTTGTTCCACTCTTGCCGCACTAGTTACTGTTATACCGGGATTATGTTCCTTGAGTTTGCGTTCCTTACACGGTCGGGTGATTTATGGGACCCCCTTGATAGTTCGCCTTGAATAAAACTCCTCCAGCAAGGCCCAACTTTGGTTTTACTATTTGCCGCCTAAGCCTTTTCCCCCGGGTTTTCGCGAGCCCGAGGGTCATCTTATTTTAACCCCCCCCCCCCCGGGCCAGTGCTCCTTCGAGTGTTGGTCCGAACCGAGCAGCCTGCGGGGCCACCTCGGGGAAATCGAGGTCTGGTTTACTCGTAGCTTGACTTATCCGGTGTGCCCTGAGAACGAGATATGTGCAGCTCCTATCGGGATTTGTCGGCACATTCGGGCGGCTTTGCTGGTCTTGTTTTACCATTGTCGAGATGTCTTGTAAACCGGGATTCCGAGACTGATCGGGTCTTTCCGGGAGAAGGTTTATCCTTCGTTGACCATGAGAGCTTATGATGGGCTAAGTTGGGACACCCCTGCAGGGTATTATCTTTCGAAAGCCGTGCCCGCGCTTATGAGACAGATGGGAATTTGTTAATGTCCGGTTGTAGATAACTTGTCACTTGACCCAATTAAAATACACCAAGTGCGTGTGTAACCGTGATGGTCTCTTCTCGGCGGAGTCCGGGAAGTGAACACGGTCTGTGTTATGAATGACGTAAGTAGGTGTTCAGGACCTCTTCTTGGTCATTGCTAGATGACGTCCGTTCCTTTGCTTCTCTTCTCGCTCTCATTTGCGCAAGTTAGCCACCATATATGCTTTTGCCGCTGCAGCTCCACCTCCTTGCACCATTCCCCCCATTAAGCTTAAATAGTCTTGATCTCGCGGGTGTGAGATTGCTGAGTCCTCGTGACTCACAGATACTTCCAAAACAGTTGCAGGTGCCGACGATGCCAGTGCAGATGAGGGCGTCGATCTCAAGTGGGAGTTCGACGAGGAACGTGGTCGTTATTATGTGTCTTTTCCTGATGATCAGTAGTGGAGCCCAGTTGGGACGATCGGGGATCTAGCATTTGGGGTTGTCTTATTTTCAGCTGGATTTTGACCATAGCCGGTCTATATGATTGTATTTTGGATGATGTATGGATCGTATTTATGTATTGTGTGAAGTGGCGATTGTAAGCCAACTCTTTATCCCATTCTTGTTCATTACATGGGATTGTGTGAAGATGACCCTTCTTGCGACAAAACCACTATGCGGTTATGCCTCTAAGTCGTGCCTCGACACGTGGGAGATATAGCCGCATCGTGGGCGTTACACATAGTAATAAAACATAGTGAGATTATGTAAGGAGTGCATGCACAAATCCAGAGTGATGGTAGCAAACTGTGGATAGACCCAAAACCAATGATAGCAGGCAAATAATAGCTTTAGTTAAAAAATACAGATAATGGCTCCTTTAATGTTTGTTTGCACCCAACATGAAACTCATAGTAGACACCGGAGATTAACCAGATAGTAGACAGATAGTACTGATTGATGCCCCAATATGTACCCCACAACCAGTTAAAAACTCAACTTTCAGCATTAGTTTGGACCTGACTCGGAGTCTAATAGGTGAACACGACGATAATGTAGCATGTCATCATATTAAGCGACGCATAACGTAAGAAGACACGGAAGAGTGCGACCTCTCTTGCGGACCCGTGTAGTCCTCAAGGTCATCTGCTCAGTTGATGATGGTAATGCAGTTGCCGTGGCTGCCGGCGGCGGGGAAGAAGATCAGAGGCGGCGAAAGACAGTCTGGAGAGCGGATCCCTGCTGTGGTGAACCCTTCCGTCATTGGAGCAACTGAGCTGGGGTGGAACACAGCGCCGCAGGAGCAGGACAAACCACACAAGGTTTTCTTTGACACATATCTGTAACAGAAGTAATTGAGTAAGGGCTTGTTTGAATTTGAGGATTCTAACAATGCAGGGATAGGAAATAGACAGGAATAGGATAGGAATGCACGTGCAAAACAGAGAATTTAAAAACACAGGATTTCTGCCAATCTGGGTGTTTGATTCACAACAATTGGAAGATCACAGGATGCAAAAAAGCATGGTGAGATTAAGTCAAACCACAAGAAAATGTACGGTTATAATGCTATTATGCTACTATCTCTTAGTCTTGTGCTTGACGAATACAAATATGAAATGGAGGAGAAGTGGAAATTAGAATTCCTACGGTTTTTCTTTCAAGGAGACACTAAAGGAATAAATCCTACAGTTTTCCTTTGCTCCATTCCTTTGCACCAAATTCATGAAAAGTAGTACCATAGGAAACTTTCCAATTCCGATGTTTTTCATTCACTTTTCCTTTCAAGCACTGGCGATTCTAGTAGGCAGGCTTGAGCAAGGAAAATCCTACACTAAAAAAATGTTTTTGTGCTACTTCTATTACTTTGGACCCAGGCCACTGCCATACTAGCTCAACTCCCAGGCCCATCGACAAATGCACAGCTCAAACGCGCAGAGATAAATAATGATGGCGTTCAAGAGAGTCCATCACGGATAGCTAAGTTGCATGGTACCTCACTGCTTGTCATATAGTAGGATAAAATAATCGTATGTCCCGTTACTACGAGTGCTCTGTGGACAATATATATAACATGTAGAGTAAAAAAGAGATGCAACAAGTGTACAACCTCTTTGGCGAAGCCATGTCGATCTCAGCGTGATTGGGTTGGCCGGTGACGATGCTCCGGCTGACTTGGCTATCGGAGGAGGGGAAGAAGATCTTAGGCGTCTGGAGATGGAGCCCGAGGTACTACTCCACTGTGATGGAGGGTTTCATCGTTGGAGCAGCTCCGGTGAGTTGTACGACGCCAAGGCTGAAGCAGGACAAGGGAGACAACGAACAACGTTAACCTGAGTGGAATTCTAATAGCATCTCCAATACATGACGTAAAATACATAACCACAAAGTGCTAGATGTAAAATACATCAGCCGCTCATCTCTGAACTTAACTATCGAAACTGAACTTAACTGTCAAAACTGAACTTAACTGTCGAAGCTGAACTTAACTGTCGAAACTGAATTTTGCTGTCGAAACTGAATTTTGCTGTCGAAACTGAACGCACTAGCAAGGTGAGGCTACACGTCGGTCGACTGACTTTTTCATCTCTAGTCAGTCGATTTTGCAGCCGTTGGATACGAAATCAAGGGCCTGCGGTTCATCTTCAACTTCCACCCCCCTGAGCCGCCAGCCACCTCTGGCCAAACAGCAGCCCCCCGCCGCCCGCGGCCGGCGGTGCGTCGCCCCGCCCGCCCCGAAAACACTCCCCACCGCCGGTCCGCCGCCGCCCCGGCCATTCCTCTAGCCCCCCCCCCGCCCCGGCCATTCCTCTAGCCCCCCCCCCCCCCCGTGCCGAGCTTTTTCTCCGGTGATCCCCACGCCACCGCCCCGCCAACGCCCCGCCACCACCGGCGACCACCGCCCCCATCCTGAACCCTAAGATAGATAGTGGGGTACCTCTTCGGCGAGCCCCCCTCCCCGCTGCGGCTGGTTCTTCTTTCACCCCCGCGAGCCCCCCCCCCCCCTGAAAATCGACTGACCCAAAAGTCGATTCAGTCGACTGAAGTGTAGCTAAATCGGAGCAGCAGCGCGAGCAAGAGCAATAGCAAGAGCAGACCAGGCAGGGGACCGAGAGCAAGAGCAGAGTAGCAGCGCGAGCGAGAGCTAAAGCAGCAGCAGCTCCTACTGATGTGGACGTCTCCGCAGAGGGAGAAACGCCGTGGAGGAAGTGGCCGGCGACGCCACCGTGGATGGTGCCGCGCCGTGTTGGCTCGGGATCGAGTGCCGGCAGCACCGTGAGATCGAATCAAGAAGAAAATGCGGCGATTAGTGTACAACCTCTTTGGTGGCGCCGATTAGGCCGCAGCTTCATCCGAGGAAACGGTGATGATGATGCTCTTCCGGTGGTGCAGGTGAAGACGGCGGTTTGGGAATGGAGGTGGCATGAAAGACGAGGGGAACATCGGGGCAGCTCCTTGGAGGTGGAGGACGGGGTGGCTGAACCGGCGGGACAATGAGATCGACGACGGATCCTCGTCTGGTACGGTGGATGTGGGACGTCGAGGTGTTGCTGTGGATGACGTCGTCGGGGAAGAGGCTCCGGCTGGGTGGCGGGCGGAGCAGGGTGTGGGGTTTCATCGCGGGTTTTCGCGGCCTCGGTGTACGAATTGGTGGGCGGATGGGATGGCAGTGGGGAACAGTGGCTTAGGACGCGCTTGTCAGAAATGTGGGGTAAGTTACGAAAGTACCCCCACCGATTTGAGGCGGTTCTTTCGGTTCAAGGGTACCACGGGCATTTTGCGTGTCGGGATTTCACAGGAGGTGGGAGTTTTCGTGCGCGTTGTAATTTCGGAATAGCAAGGCGCGAGTTGAGATGGAGGGAGTTGTCGGAGCACAACGAGACAAAGATATATCTTAAATATTTCGGGCTAACAAGGCGCGGGTTGAAGAGGCGGGAGTTTCGCAGCACGATAGACAGAGACGCTAGCTTGAATTTTCGGCATAACAAGGCGCGGCTTGAAATTTCGGAAGAACAAGCTTAACGTGTACCCAAAAAAATGACAATTTGCACCTCAACACGCACAACACACACACAAACACCATTTAGACTAGAGTAAGGTACATGTGCATTGCACGCATGAGATTTGGCAACCAAATTATGAATAAATACCACATTATAGCATGCAAGCTTTGAGTCATATATGCATGATGTAGATGTTCGTTTAATTCTTATAGTTCATTTCATTCAAAATCATCTAGTTTTTATAAGAAAGCTAATCTATTTTAAGATTCATGGAATTGTGCGTCGTAAGACATAAAGTAAAAAAAATAATGGCAAATCATGTAGAAAAACATTTGGGCAATTCTGATACGGAAGATTCTAGAACAAATAAGAAGTGCTTGTATTTTGATGTTTGTGCATTATGCTTAAGTTCAACCATGGAGTCTTCTAGATTATACATGTGGCGAAATCTGGTGGAATCTAGATGATATCCAACGGCCAGTAGTGCTCAAATTTGCCATCTTTGGACCATTGGATTTGCCTCATCCCACGACCATATTTCAAAGTTAAAGTTACCCGCCCACAATAAAAAATAATAATATATATATAGGGGTATAGATATAGATATGTGATGCGAAAGCCGCCCATCATCTCCAATTAGAATAGTGTGTCCATGCACGGATGCGACGTGGCCAAATGATGTCTGCCATCGGTATCTCAAATTCAAATCAATCTGACCTTGTTCAATGTGTATACATTACAACATGCTCGTTTCAAAACCACACCGCGCGGATCTCCGTTATATTCATGCATGCATGGGTTTCACACAACAGGATCTCTTATTCAAATATTTGAATTCAACTTTACATTGATTATGACCTCACCTATTCTTTTACACCCACACAATAGTCTTCTCTTTATAATTGTACCACTAACTTTCTCTCGTGCATGCATGCACACACACTACCAGTCGGCATTATCCATCGCACGCATGCAATCTTTTTCTTCAGGTCGGTCTCCCATGAAGGCACACACCCACACACATCCCCCTCTCCATCATATCGGGCATTCTTTATCTCTCATGCGTGCATGCGCAACGATCGATGTTCCTCTATGTATGTGTGTATATAGCTAGGTCTTTCATAGTTTTCCACACAAACCGATCAATCGATATATCCAGTGAGGTCTCACCCTCTTTCCCACGTCCACATTGATCAATCTATACCTCTCTATATAGGATTAACATATATAGCTAATACACCCACATTAATTATATATCCAACGTCCCCCTCTCATCATCCATGCCTTCCGCTTCATCTCTCAGACGCGTGCACAATGGCGAAGACAGGGGGCAGTAAGGGCCCTGCCCCCTCCCCCCTAACATCACTATATATCGAGGCTAATATGAATGTGATCATTAGACAATTGCTACTAAAAATGGTTTAAGTTCATGAATTGACCCTCCTCGTAAAGGATTAGCAATGCTTGGCCCCCTAGCTCATTTATTTTTCATGGCTCCGCCACTGCGCGCAACGGCGCAAGTGTTCGCCCCCTCTCTCTAAATATCAATCTCGCACTTGTGCATTCCTTCATAGTCTCCCTCCACTCGGCCCCTCGCACCATCTTCTAGCCCCCCACCGGATTTTGCCACATGTACAATCTAGCAGACTCCATGGTTGAACTTAAGCATAATGCACAAACCTCAAAACAACAGTGGTTCTCTTTTGTTCTAGAATCTTCCGTTTCATAACTGCCCAAACTTTTCTTCTAGTTGAATTGCCATTATTTGTTTTTACTTTATGCTTTACAACGCACAATTCCATGAATCATAAAATAGATTAAGGGCTTCTTTGATTCAAAGGATTCTCAAAGGAATTTTGGAGGATTCTAATCATTAGGAATTTTTCCTATCTTGGTTGTTTGATTCGTAGGATTGTAAACCATAGGAATTTTTCCATATGATTCATTTGCACTAGATTTCATAGGAAACATCCCATCCACTCAAACCTCTTTGAAAGAATTCTGCGTTTTTTCTATGCATAATCAAACACTCGTACAATCCTGTAGGATTCAAGACGACATTCCACTATAATCCCATGTTTTTCCTATTCCCGCGTTCTTAGCTTTTTTATAAAAACTAATTGATTTTGAATGAGATGAACTATAAGAATTAAACGAAGGGCTACATCAGGCATATATGACTCAGAGCTTACATTCTATAGTGTGGTATTTATTCATAATTTGGTTGCAAAATCTGATGCGTGCAATGCACGTGTACCTTACTAGTACTTCGAGTATGTGCAAAACACGTAAATTAGAATACCAATGGCACGCTACACAGTGTCTCTCTTACAGTTCATGAAGCCACGTGGCACATGTGGAGGCGTTGTCGCGACCTCCTTGCGTGGATTGATCACAGTGACGTGCTGCTGGTTCCAGAAGAATGTACTCGTCCTCCCTGAGCCATACTGGCGGTACATGCACGAAGCGAAGATGTGCACGCACGCCACGCACGCACTCATTCCCTCGCACGCACACGCGGGTACACGGGCGGACGCAATTTTGTACCAAGATCCACCCCATGTGATAATTTGACGCGTGTAAAGTCGTTCACTTCATTGATGGTCAATTAATACAGCGCATGCAAATTGAGTGGACGTGAGGGCGGAAGAAAGACATTATTACTCCACTGCGCGCATGCGAGTAGTTAAATCGTGGGTTGCTAGTAGTACTTCCATTGGTCTCCTTCGTATTTTGTGCCAATTTTTGACAGTAACATAATATTTACGCATTTGAGCAGTGTAGTACTTGAAATTTATGTTCCGCTAAACTCATCGGGAGCCGTTTCGGGCCTCGAAACCAAAACCATCAATTAATCTTTACCTTGTTCCCATCACATCCGAAAGCCTGCTCACACCTACTAGTACGTACCAAACCTGAACGTGTTCCCACTATGCAGGTATTAGTACTAGTGCTAGTACTTAGGTTATAAAAAGGGGAACTACCTAACCGAAAATTACTCTACCTTTCCTCCTCATAAGTGCTTCTTCTTCGTCCGTCGTTGCCATGGCCGGTGAGCAGAGCTCTAGGTTGAGAACTACTCGTAACAAGGGAGCGGCAACCAAGGCTGCGAAAAAAAAGAGAGGGCTCGCCGCCACGCAGAGACCTCGAAAGATCTCTCACGGGCAGGCGATGGCTCCCAGGAGCGCCCTAGCCGCGGAGGCGAACATGCCGAGCCGGCGGAGCTGGAGTCGTTATCCCTCGACGGCATGCCCGATCAGCTCAATAAGCAGAAGGAGTTCATCCAAGGCTTGATGGAGTTGCTGAAGGAGAGCCTCGACGACATGCCCGCTGAGCTCAATCAGCAGGGGGAGTTGACCGCCGGCTTGGTGATGCTGCTGAAGAAGAGCATTGCCTCGGAGAAGAAGGCGACCGGCGAAATCCTGCGACTTCAGGAGGACAAGGCGAAGCTCTGCCACGAGATCAACCTGTTGAAGGAGAAGAACGCCGGCTGGAAGAAGCTGCATGAGAATAGTAGTTCCTCGATGAAGATGCTGCAGGCCCTCGTCATGGAACAGAAGGAGGAGTTGGCGAAGCTCCGCATCGAGCACCCGGCTGCTGTCAAGGTACGTAATGCGGCCGTGGAACAGATGATGAAGGCTCGCGTCGAGAAATCCCGCGTCATGGACAGAATGAAGAAGATGGCGGAGGAGACGCGCAAGGAGATGGAGGTCGTGGAGGCGATGAAGAAGCAGTTACGACTCCGCGGCGAATTAGATCATTTGGGGTGATAATCTTCCTTCTTCTTTTGCTCCTGTGTTTCATCTTTTGCTTCGGGTGTTTCGCCGCACGTGTCACGTTCTCTGCGAGGCATGAATAGAACAATGGTTTTTTTGAGGGAATGAATAGAACAATGCTAACAATGAGATGACTAGCAAATTAGATCATTTTTTATCGCCATATGGCACTGGGCTGCCGTGTTTCGTGCTCCTCCGTCGCAGTACTACTCCAGTGGAAAACTTGAGTATACCGCACGGTTCTTTGCTCCTCCTCGATCAGGTCGTCGGTGCATTTATACGAGCAGTCAAATCACAAGGCCCCGCCTTCCAGCAGTAATGAGCCGTCAAATCACAAAGGCCCTCGCCTCTCGTGAAACCGACCAAGCTAGACTGCCCCGCCCTCTGGCCTTTTAAAAAATGTATACTTTTGTACAGCAGTAGTATCGATGGATTGCGCCATGGAGCAAAACTTGAAATTAAAAAAAGGTGGTACATATAGAGAGCGCTCGTCGCCAAATTATGCATATAGTACTATTAAAAAGGCTAGTCACAATAATGGTGTCCAGCACAACCCACCCCTCAAATAAAACTAAGAGGGTGCTTGGATACGTTTTAGTCCCATGACTAAAAGTAGTGGGACTAAAACATGCTAGCCTCACCCATGCTTGGATCCAAATACTAAAAAGGCTAAAATCAAGTTAATGAGCATTTATTATCCTCCAAACCCTCCAATCCAGAACTCGCCTGTGTTAAAGGAGAGGAGTTAAATGAGTAGAGAGAGGACTAATCCACATTTTAGTAGGGGTACCCCTGACTAAAAAAATTTTAGTCTCAAGACTAGTTTTAGCCCCTCTTTAGTCAGGGGTGCTTGGAACTTTAGCCTCTTAAAGAGACTATTTTTAGTCAGACTAAAATAAGTCCCTTGGATCCAAGCACCCTCTAAGCATCCTGGAATTCTTTGACAAAACTAAGCACCCTGAAATTCTTTGACAACTAAACTGCTGGCTATATGATGTTGGCCATATATATTGTACGTATATAATGTGAAGAAACGAGTGGTAGTACTATACCAACTAAAAGATGAAATGTAAGAAATACTAGTATGTACGTACTGAAGAGTTAAAGTAACGAGAAGAAACATAACATAGTTCTGCTGGGGGCTCAGCACAACACACCCCTCAAATTAAATTAAGCACACCTGAAATTAAACTTTGCAACTATTCCGGTAGACACTGCATTAGAACCACCATGAGCAACGACACTGCCACCTTACTCGGAGTCCTTGTCCACGTCCTCGACTTCGTCCTTGTCCCTCTTCCTCTTGGCCGATACTTCTTTGCTTGAACCGCACACTTGGCTGTTGCTCTTCATCCAACCCTTGTAGATATTGAAGCAAAGGTAGCCATCCATTGCAGCGTAGTGGATGTGGTCTATATCTAGTACATTCCGCTGCCATGCATGACGATGAAACGTGTATGGAGGTTTCTCCAGTTTACCGTACGAAGGATGAACCATGGCTCCTGCCAGGGTCAGCATTGAAGGCTGACGAGAGGACACCAGCCGATTCTTCTGGAGGTCGAAGGTGTTGCCTACAACGAGGCCTATCCGACGCAGGACTTCTTTGTCGTTACCAAAGTCTACAGTAACGAATTTGACTAGGTTGCTCTCGAGGAAGTCCTTAAAATCCTGGCACTCAACGTCGCATGGCATATGTGGTAGACCAAGCATAAGTCATGCACGCAAACCTGGATCACGGCGGGCTTCTTCCTCTCTTCGTCCTTTAGATCCTTCTCTCGTCCCAGGACTGTGGTGTACTCAACATCTAGCCCAGCGACCCACTCATCATCTGAGTCTTCGAACATGCGTCTGAAGCGAGAAAGGCATCCTTTCACCGTCGCGGAAGAACGGGTGTAGATGACGTCGAACTCATCGCCGGTGATGGTTCTAACCTTGTACTCACCGCCGATCGTGGAGATTTGGGACGCCATGGATTTGGGAGGAGGGTTAGGATTAGTGGAACTGCCGTAATCTGAATGGACGGGACGACTAGGAGCGAACCGCTGTAGTATTGAAGGACATGCGGGGACGAGTAGGAGCGAACTGCCAGCGTGCGAACGGCAGGGTAGTGGCTTTCCATTCTCCCATGATACGGGCTTCCGAGAGCCCTTGGATCTGAGATTGAACGGTTGCATGGCGTGATTCTAGACCTATGGGTGAATATCCTATCCTGGAGGGTTATTCTGCAAATTTTTAGCAACTTAGCATGCGACCGTTTGATCTCAGACCCAAGGGCTGCCAGTAGCCCAAATCATGGTCGCGCCTACCACGACCGTCGCGTCGCTCGCATAGTCGCGCCCTTGGAGATTTAACACGGTACGTTAGGCTATCTGATGTTGGCATGTCATACATAGTCATCACTTAGTCACTCATACTACAACAAGGTTGGCTATAAGGTTGGCTAAGTGTAATTTTTTTACTCCTCTCTATCTCTTTCTTCGTACTCCCTCCGTCCCATAATATAAGAACGTTTTTGACACTAGTGTAGTGCCAAAAACGTTCTTATATTATGGGACACAGGGAGTACTAGTATTTATTGCATTTTCCAAGGAGTGACCTCTTCCAATGAAATGGTGTTGCTAAGTTTGCTTCATTTAATTAGCTATAGACTCAAAATTGTCTTTTCACCTAGGTCGCGCTTAGCACCGTTTCTTCTTTGGGTCACCAAACTAGTCTCTCTCTTCTTGATTAACTTGCCACATCAGACTTTATGCCTATGTGGCAAGCTTAAGCACCTGTAGGAGCAAGTAAAAGTAAGTACAATAGTGCGCTTTACATGGCATTTTTGCATATGTGGAGGAAAGAGAGGCAAGGAAAAAGTGGAGAAGTGGGCTCTCATGCAAGAGCCAGCCTCTACTACATGGTGGAGCATTGGGAGAGGCACCTGTATGGAGGTGGTCAGGAATCGGGAGACTCACGCCGGTCGTAGCGCCGCAGTTAAAATGATAATGGCAAGTCAAATCACGGGGCCCCACCTGTCCAGCAGTAACTCGCTGTCAAATCACACAGCCCTACGTTTGCAGCAGCCTACTCCCTCGTCTTCTCGCGTCTCTGTCGAACCGACTAGGCGGAACTGCCCCGCCGCCTACCGCGCAGGAAAAGCCCCGCCCTCGACTTTTAAATAGTATACAGTATACTAATTTTGTATCCATGGATTGCGCCCGCGCCATGGAGCAAAGCGTCTAGAAAACGGCGGTACACATGTACGGAGTATACAGCACGCCCGTCGCGTTCGCGTCGCACCCCAGACGGTCGGTCGGTCTGGCACGCTGCTCTCCGAATGGAACGCGCGTCATATTGCGTTTGCACACACATGTGGGACGGCAATTGAGAACCGACCATAGGCACACTCCCCGGCCCCGCAAGTCGGGTGACTTAATAGAAGAGGGAGACGAGCGATAGTACTAGAGAAGTGTTGTACTACGTTGGTGCCTGGACGATCCCTGCAAGACACGGAAGATCAGTTCGTCCATGCATGTGACCAGACTCCAGCAGACACGCCTGGATTGGCTATCGTGTACATATCGTGCAGGCTGTGTTGTACATGGCTGTAGTTGTGGTGAGAAATCTAAAAAAAGGTTTCTTGTCATCTCGCAAAATTAGGTGTCATGTGCTTCGGATCACTGCGAGGGTTAAACAGCGACAACTGAGTTGGGCTAGTCATTGGGGGCACATGCACGAACAGTGACTACTCGGCTGCCATCTAGGTCAAGCCGGCTATGTTAATTAGGACATCTATCGACGGACCCCTTTTCTACGAGTTTATCTTTAATTTGAGCTTTGTTCCTCGTCTAGTTTGTCCGTCGGGATTCATGTTGTCTCCTTTGGGCAGTGAGGTTATGATTTCTTGTCATGTGGCATTTTTTCGTGTTATATGTTATAATCCGGCGCTTCAGATCAAAATGACGACAACTGCGCCTCCGGGCCACGTGCATGAAGACTTCTCGACAGTCATTGACGAGGTCAAGCCGGCTCCGGTAGACAAAAGAAAACTAGTACTACTCCACTATATAGGCAGGAGCCTCCGCGCTTGCTTGCTAGTGTTGCTCTCTTCACACTGTCTCGGCCTCTCCAGATCTAAACACGACAGCGGTGGCCACACACTCTCTCTCTCTGCTCACCGCTGGTCAGAGATCCAGCCGGATCCTCTCTGCCGGGGAAGGTGAGAAGGTGCAACGTTCACGCGGTCGTCCTCGGCGACGGCTCTTACCCACTGCTGGGCGCGTCCCGATCAGCCTGCCTTGCCGTTCTCTCCCAAGCACCGCTGGCGAGGGAGGGCCTCCGACCCCTTCTTCCTCGCTGCCGTAGTGTGGGCAGATCCGGCCTCCCGCCGCCCACCTAGCGACATCCCGGCGACCATCAGGTATAACTTCCTTCGAAACCTGCCTTGCTCTACTTCCCGAGCTCCTGACGTCGCTGCATTTGTATCTTTTACTATTTCATAGGCCCCCTCGTAGATAGGATCGATCGGCTGTTCAAAAACCACCTAATTTTTTTACATTTAAGAGGTAAAACTAGTTCATGCACTCGAATCTAGTACTACTTGGTTCAAAAAAGGAAGAAAGGGGGTGGGGGTGGGGGAGGATTTGTTACCTGAATCTAGGACTTGGTCGAAAGAGGAAATAATGGGGGCGAAATGTAGCAGAGACTGGCTATCCAACTGGTCTCTAGGTCTAATAGGAAAATAAAGGGAAACCCAGTACAAACTCAATATAAACCCGATCTATTGGTTGAAAAAGGAAAGAAAGTGGGGACTGGGGGACAAGTCAACAGAGTAAGTCCAGCACTAGATTTGCTAGCCTCACACAGTATAAGGTGGCTATACCGAAGAAAAATGGGACCAACCAAGATATCCTGTTCTGATGATTGTTGCCCCGAGCCACTCTTATGTAATGCCACTGGTAAAATGTAGCAGTTGCACTGTTAAAAGTAAGGACACATTAAACCAATGTTGTTTTCAATGTAATGCCTCCAGTAATATGAATCAATGGCACTTCTTTACATGTCCTGCTAAAATTTCCCATTAAGATAAGTTGGTTCTTTTCGTTAGAAATGCAACTGTCCTGGTCCGCCTACTCTCCCGTGCCCAAAGTAATGTCATATTTAACGGTTGTCAAAGTTAATCCTAATGCCCACACTAATATCTACCAATGCCAGTACTTTAGAAATTGCTACTGTCCTTGTAGGATTGCCATTCAGATAAGGAACATGCTTCTTTTCATTTGATGCATGTTTCATCACTTGTTAGTCACCCTCCTTTCCACCTTTTTTGTGCAAACAGAGATATACATTTCACGCTCGATCTTAGTTGAACCGCACAAATGATATCCAAATTATAGTTGAGCATTCCAGGAGCTTCACAACCAACCTTGACGTTGCTCAATTTTATTGCAACTAATGAAGAAGAAGCTCTGTGGGTTTCATTTTCTGATGGAAATGGAACCGGGGCTGGAGCCCTTTTCTTAAAAAAATTTGAAAAAGAAGTTGCTAGCTCACGGAACATTGCTTCATTTTAGGTGAACTGCACCAAAAGGTCCCATGAATTGAATCATCCATGTTGGTGACTGAATCCCAGTCTAAGCACCCCCGGCCTCCATCCTTGCGACGCATGGTACACCTCGTTTGCCACCTGCTCGACCCTAGTGTCACTGATAAAATGAAGTAATAATAAAGTTAAAATAGAGCGAGTGTCATCTCTATCATTTCATTTCCAATGTAGATAAAGAAAGTCCTTCTCTTTGTTAATGTATGTTTCATCAACTAGTCACATTGTTAATGTTTAAGCGTTTCTGCAAACTGGTGTAACGCCCCGGATGTAACTTTCCATATTTGTAATTCCAACTCTTGCCATTTTCAGCTATGTGTTATGATATTCCCTCCGTGGATGGGTTTTGTCTTTCGTTTTGCATTTTGTTCATGTCATGCATCTCATATCATGTTATCATGTGCATCTCATTTGCATACGTGTTCGTCTCATGCATCCGAGCATTTTCCCGGTTGTCCGTTTTGCAATCTGACACTCCCACATGCACCGGCGCACCGCTCTTGTCTCTTTTCGTGAGCAGGCGTTAAACATTCTTGGAATGGACCGAGTCTTCCCAAGTGGCCTTGGTATACCACCGGTAGACCACCTGTCAAGTTTCGTTCCATTTGGAGGTCGTTTGATGCTCCAACGGTTAACCGGGTAACCGCAAAGTCCTTTTGTGTGTTGCAGCAAAACCCCCCTCCAAACAGCCCAATAACCCATCTAAGTCCCCTCCATTCTCTCGGTCGTTCGATCACGATCGTGTGGGCGAAGACCGCACTCCATTTGGAGTTTCCTAGCTTCCTCTACCTATAAATACACATCCCCCTCCGAAATTTGCATCCAAACCCTAAAAAATCGCCCTCCGCCGCCACCGGACACGTCCGCCGCCGCCGGACGAATCGCCGCCGTCTCACCCGTCCAACCAGAGGCCGCCACGTGGGCAGCTCCACCGGCGCGCGCCGCCGGCCCGCTCGGCCCGCGCAGGGCCCCCGCGAGCCCATCTGTGCCGCCACACCGGATCCCGTCCCTGCTGCCTCGTCGCCCCGCCCGTCGCCCGTCGACCGCCGCCGCCTCGTCGCCCTCGCCGGCGCACCCGCCGCCGACCACGTCCGCCGCTCAGCCCGCCGGTCGCCGCCTTCCGCCCGCGACCCCGCCTACCGGATCCGCCCGCCGGCGCCCGTCCTCGTCCCCTCCGTCCTCCTCCTTCCCCAACTCCGGCCGAACCCCGGTGAACCTCAGTTCGCGTGCCACGGATCCGATCTGGAGAGGTTGACTTTTCCCCCCTGTTTTCTGCCAAGTCCCGAAGTTTTCACTATATGTTGCTCAATTCATCACATCATATCTCATCGCATACTGCTCCGTTTTGCATGCATGATAAATCAAAATGTTCGTCACGAGATGCTCTTCATTTTGTTCCATTATGCCATGCTCGTTTGAGTCCATCTTGATGCCAAAATCTCTGGTGCAAGAGTGCTATATGATGTTTACTGCTGTTACTTATCAGAACTTGATGTTTTGTTAATTTTGTTGCATTTCATGTGTGCATCTTATGGGCATGAGCTCTACATGTGTTTTGAGCTATGCCATGCCATCTTTACAGAGGTGTATGCCATGTATTTTTGTGATCTATGTGGTGACTAGCACAAGCATGAAAACTAGGCTTCGTGATGTTTCTGTTTTCAGGGACTTAGAATTTTGCTAAGTCCTTTATCTGCTGTTATTTTGTTGCCATGTATCCATGTGTCTACAGTGAGATCCATGCTTATTTTGATTATGTTCAGTAAGAACGTTTTCTAGATATAGTTGTGCCCTATCAATCCATGCTGCTGTTTGCAATTATGGAGTGCCATAACATGTCTTCATCTTGCTCTACTTTTGCTATAAAATATTCCTGGCAGAGTTTTAACATGATATTCAATTTTGCCAAGGTTGTGGTAGTTGATCCATACATGCTATGAACTTGCTCTTGCCATGGTTAGCTTCATAAACATGCCATATTGCTGTAGGTGTGCTTGTTTCATCATGCATTGCTTTGTGATAAGTGAATCAAGCTCACCAAGATGCCTTCATAACTCTGCTAATGCCATGTTCTGTTTTCTGCTGTCTGAAACCTGTTAACGAAACTTGCTATGTTTACATGGGTGCCATCATATCTTCTGATCTTTTTTGGCTCATTGTCAGTAAGAAACTATGTTAAGTCTGTTAACCTGATATCTTTTGCACTTTTGCCATGCTTGTTTGAACCTGTTATGGTGTGATCTAGCCGTAGCACAGTGTTCATCTTTTGTCAAGCATCTCCTGTAGATTACTGCCACATGCTTTGTTGCTATGTTGGGGTGCTTTAGCATAGTTTCTTGATGTATTCTAAGTACTATCTCGCTGTTAATCGCAGATTCATGTCATTCTGGTTTTGCTTGCCATTTGCAAACCGTGCATCCGTTTTCGGTGATCTTTATATCGATTTCGACCGAAATCATCTCATCTTTCCAGTGGCATACTTGATTTACCAAGTTACTGCCTTGTTCATCCTTTTTCTTCCGGAGCACGCATCGCATATCATATCTCGCATATCATGCATCTATTGCATTATGTTGCTTGTGCATTTCCCGTGATTGATTGTGGTTCCATTGCTTGTGTTCTTGCTGTGGGTAGAGCCGGGAGACGAGTTCGTGAACGAGGAACCTGTTGAGTACGCTTACGAGGATCAAGCTTTCGACAACTCTGACAACCTTGCAGGCAAGATGACCATACCCTCGAAATCACTTCTATCTTTGCTTTGCTAGTTGTTCGTTCTATTGCTATGCTGCGCTACCTACAACTTGCTATATCGTGCCTCCCATATTGCCATGTCAAGCCTCTAACCATCCTTTCCTAGCAAACCGTTGTTTGGCTAAGTTACCGCTTTTGCTCAGCCCATCTTATAGCGTTGCTAGTTGCAGGTGAAGTTGAAGTTGGTTCCAAGTTGGAACATGGATATTTTGGAATATCACAATATCTCTTATTTAATTAATGCATCTATATATTTGGTAAAGGGTGGAAGGCTCGGCCTTATGCCTGGTGTTTTGTTCCACTCTTGCCGCCCTAGTTTCTGTCATACCGGTATTATGTTCCTTGAGTTTGCGTCCCTTACGCGGTTGGGTGATTTATGGGACCCCCTTAACAGTTCGCCTTGAATAAAACTCCTCCAGCAAGGCCCAACCTTAGTTTTACCATTTACCTACCTAAGCCTTTTTCCCTTGGGTTTTCGCGAGCCCGAGGGTCATCTTTATTTTAAACCCCCGGACCAGTGCTCCTTCGAGTGCTGGCCCAAACCGAGCGATGTCCGGCGCCCCCTGGGCAACCAGGGTCTATGCCAACCCGATGTCTGGCTCATCCGGTGTGCCCTGAGAATGAGATATGTGCAGCTCCTATCGGGATTTGTCGGCACATTCAGGCGGCTTTGCTGGTCTTGTTTTACCATTGTCGAAATGTCTTGTAAACCGGGATTCCGAGACTGATCGGGTCTTCCCGGGAGAAGGTTTATCCTTCGTTGAACGTGAGAGCTTATAATGGGCTAAGGTGGGACACCCCTGCAGCTTATAAAAGCCGTGCCCGCGGTTATGAGGCAGATGGGAATTTGTTAATGTCCGGTTGTAGAGAACTTGTCACTTGACTTAATTAAAATATATCAACCATGTGTGTAGCCGTGATGGTCTCTTTTCGGCGGAGTCCGGGAAGTGAACACGGTTTGAGTTATGCATGAACGTAAGTAGTTTCAGGATCACTTCTTGATCATTTATAGCTTTGCGACCGTTGCGTTGCTTCTCTTCTCGCTCTCTTCTTCATATGTTAGTCACCATATATGCTTAGTGGTCGCTATAGCTCCACCTCATTACATCATCCTTTCCTATAAGCTTAAATAGTCTTGATCTCGCGGGTGTGAGATTGCTGAGTCCTCGTGACACACAGATTCTACCAAAACAGTTGCAGGTGCCGACGATACCAGTGCAGCTGATGCAACCAAGCTCAAGTGGGAGTTCGACGAGGAATGTGGTCGTTACTATGTTTCGTTTCCTGATGATCAGTAGTGGAGCCCAGTTGGGACGATCGGGGATCTAGCATTTGGGGTTATCTTATTTTTCATTTGGATTTGACCGTAGTCGGCTATGCGTGGATTTTGGATGATGTATGAATTAATTTATGTACTGTGTGAAGTGGCGATTGTAAGCCAACTCTCGTTATCCCTTTCTTGTTCATTACATGGGATTGTGCAAAGATGACCCTTCTTGCGACAATACCTACAATGCGGTTATGCCTCTAAGTCGTGCCTCGACACGTTGGAGATATATATAGCCGCATCGTGGGCATTACAAGTTGGTAATCCGAGCCATCCCCAACTTAGGAGCCCCCTGCTTGATCGAATCGCTGGCGTTGTTGAGTCTAGAACAAATATGTTTTGAGTCATAGGATTATATATATCGGAGAATAGGATTCTTTTTACTCCTCAGTCCCTTCGTCGCTCTGGTGAGGCCTCCTGGCGTAGAAGTTTTGACTCTTCTCTCCTCAAATTTCACTAAAAAAATTTAGGATCACGCGGGTATCTTGGAATCGTTCCGATGGTTTTGTGACGAGAACACTGTTCTTGGTGCCTCCTGACATTTAGGGGTTGTGGCAGTGTCCCGGGGAGTTGAGCTCCGAGGTGTTGTCGTCACAATTTTATCGTTGTAGTTCTGGAATACCTGAGTTTCGCCGACATCGAAAATCTCTTTTATGCAGTTGTTGGTGAGATCACCTCGACGCCAACCAGTACCGGGGCGGGAGTTCGGGAGTATTGCCATAACTCGTATAACGGATGCTTTTCGAAGGTTGAGGTACATGATTTCCGAAGGTTTCTTGGTTATGTGTTGACGGATGGATACAGCTGGATCTAGGGATTGCTAGTTTGGGTGATATATTTTGTGTCCCCTGTATCCGCAACACCAGATTGCATTACCAGATAGTTTCAGGAGTTTATAGGTGGGATTCAACTAGCTCTTAGCATTTCTTCCCACAGATATTTGGTTGGTGATTGGGTAATCCTTACCACTTATTTGTTCCACTCGTACCTTTTTATTTTATTCATCAATCTCTTATCAAGTGGCTTCTCACCTTATGGAAGTGTGATGATTTACTGTGGAATTCATTCTTTCATCCTCGTTCGAATGTTTATTGTGAAGACTATATGTTGCAATTTCTATCCGTTGATTCAACTTGTCTATTTGTCTATCAAGATGCTAACCGATGTCACCTTCTTCAGGATGGCTCCGCCAACGCGTCAGAATCCGGAACGCAATGAAGGGAGTCAGGCGAACCCTCCGCCCCCACCTCCGCCTCCGGAGGCATGGCAAGCTATCATGGCAGCCACCAACGCCAATGCTCAGATGATTTTGCAACTCTTGCAAGAACGCACCCAAGGGCAAGGCAATCAAGGAAATCTAGGCCAAGGCAACAATCAGCCTCACTTCGCTACCCTCAACCAGTTCCTTGCTAATCAGCCGAAGTCTTTCAGCTACTATGCCGAGGCCACAGACGCCGATGATTGGCTCGTGGACATCAACAAGCATTTTGATTGTAGCAATGTCAGGCCTGAGGACTTTGTCAAGTTTGCTTCTTTTCAACTCAAGGATCAAGCTACCGAGTGGTATCAACAATACAAAGATTGAGAGGAGGTCGTGTGATTACCTGGGATGATTTCCCCCGAGACTTCAAAGCTCACCACACTCCACAAACTGTTGTTGAGAGCAAGCGTGAGGAGTTCCGCAATCTCAAGCAAGGTAGCATGTCCGTGTATCAATACAATACCCAGTTTCAGAAACTCGGTCGCTTCGCTAAGCAAGACATTCCTGATGAAAAGAGTATGATCTATCAATTTAGAGGTGGCCTCAGGGAAGATCTGCAATTACCTCTCGTGCTTTTTGAGCCGACCAAGTATGATGATTTCTACAATATGGCACTGAAGCAAGAGGCTGCTCAGCTCAAGTGTGAGGCTTCTAAGAAGAGAGTCAGGGACGCAGTTGAGTCTTCTTCTTCCTCACTAGTGGCTGCTAAGCAACAGAAGTTCTAGTTGCCTCATCCTCCTCCGTTTCGTCAGCCCTTCCAGCAGAAGAACAAAGGTGGCCATGGATCTTCCCACCCACCCAACCCTGGCTATCAGAACAAGTCTCAGAATCAAGCTTCAAAGTCGAATTCTCCTTACCATCGTCCACTCTCAGAGGTGACTTGCAACAAGTGTCAGCAGAAAGGTCACTATGCTAACAAGTGTTTCAACCAAAGACGCCTTCCGCCTCCTCCTCCTGTGAGATCTTCCAGCAATGCAGTGGTCAAGCATAATCCCAAGTCTACAAAGGTGAACATGATGAATGCAGCTCAAGCAGAGGAATCTACTGATGTGATAATGGGTAATCTCTCAGTCAATGATATTCCTGCAAAAGTCTTATTTGATACTGGTGCATCGCTTTCTTTCATCTCTAGACCTTTTGCATCTAAGCATGAGTTGGTTTTTCAAGATTTGCCTAGACCGTTATCAGTTGTCTCTCCGGGTAAATTCATGAACGCAAGCTCCATGTTTCCGAATGTTTCCATCAAGATGGGCAACTATAAATTTCTGTCTAAACCAATTGTTCTTGGTGACTCGGATACTGATCTAATTCTCGGGATGGACTGGCTTTCTAAGCACAAGGCGCAACTTGATTGTGCTGCCAGGGAAATTAAATTGACACACTCTTTTGAGGATGTTATCATCTATGCCGCTCGTGATGAAACTATTCGGTTATTTTCTCTCAATGAGAAGGGCAAGCTAGACGCAACCTCTCAGATTCCAGTTGTTTGTGAGTATCAAGATGTCTTTCTAGAAGAGCTTCCGGGTATGCCTCCTCACCGGCCAGTTGAGTTCGTTATCGATCTTGAGCCTGGCATGGAACCCGTTTGCAAGAGTCCATACAAGCTTGGACCCAAGGAGCCGAAGGAATTGAAGAAACAGCTCGATGAACAAGAGCGTCTGGGTTTGATCAGACCGAGTTCATCTCCATGGGGTTGTGGTGTTCTTTTTGTCCAGAAGAAGGATGGCACAGACAGACTTTGTGTCGACTATCGTCCATTGAACAAGAAGACGATCAAGAACAAGTATCCACTTCCCAACATCAATGAGCTATTCGAGCAACTCAAAGGTGCTAAAGTATTCTCCAAGCTCGACCTTTGAATGGGTTATCATCAAATTCGCATTCGTGAAGAAGATATTCCCAAGACAGCATTCAGAACAAGCTTTGGTTCTTTTGATTATACTGTCACGTCTTTCGGCCTTGTCAATGCTCCTCCAACATTCTCTCGGATGATGAATTTCATCTTCAACCCCTATACCAATGAATTCGTCCTGGTGTATCTCGATGATATCTTGGTCTTCTCCAAGAATAAGAACGATCATGCCAAGCATTTGCGATTGGTGCTCGACAAGCTCAGATAGTATCAATTCTATGCGAAGTTTTCCAAATGTGAGTTTTGGCTTGATGAAGTTCTTTACCTTGGTCATATCATCTCTGCCAAGGGCATCGCTATTAATCCCGAGAAGGTGTCTGCAATTGTGAATTGGGAACCTCCTCAGAATGTCAAGCAGCTCCGCAGTTTTCTTGGTCTTGCAAGCTATTGCCGAAGATTCGTTGAGAATTTCTCTAAGATTGCAAAGCCTCTTTCTAACCTCCTCCAGAAGCATGTGAAGTATGTCTGGACTCCTGTGTGTGACGTTGCTTTCAACACTCTCAAAGAGAAACTGGTCACAGCTCCTGTCTTAACTCCTCCTGACGAATCCAAGCCATTCGAAGTTTTCTGTGATGCTTCTCTTCAAGGTCTCGGTGCTGTGTTAATGCAAGAGAAGAAAGTTGTGGCCTATACCTCTCCTTAGTGAATCCCAATGAAAAGAACTACCCCACTCACGATCTTGAGTTGGCGGCAATTGTTCATGCATTAATAACATGGAGACGTCTCTTGTTGGGAAGAAAAGTGGACATATTCACCGATCACAAGAGTCTCAAGTACATCTTCACTCAGCCAAACCTCAACCTCAGACAAACTCGATGGGTCGAAATGATTCAAGAGTACAATCCGAGTATTGAATATACTCCAGGCAAGGCCAATGTCATTGCAGATGCTTTGAGCAGGAAGGCTTATTGCAACAGCTTAATTCTCAAGCCATTCCAACCGGACCTTTGTGAAGCTTTCCGCAAGCTGAATCTCCAAGTTGTTCCTCAAGGCTTTCTTGCCAACCTCATAGTCTCTCCTACTGTGGAAGATCAAATTCGTGAGGCACAACTCCTAGATACCATGGTGAAGAAGGTGAAACGTGGTATTAACAAGGGTCTTTCCAAATGCAAGTGCTATCGCATTGATGACCGAGACACTTTATTCTTCAAGGACCGGATTGTGCTTCCTAAAGGTGATCTAAGGAAAGTCATTATGAAAGAGGCGCACAATTCTCTTCTTTCCATTCATCCTGGAAGTACGAAGATGTACCATGACCTCAAGCAGTGGTATTGGTGGACTCGAATGAAGCGAGAAATCGCCCAATTCGTGAATGAATGTGATGTCTGTCGAAGGGTGAAAGCGGAACACCAACGACCAGCTGGTCTCCTCCAACCTCTTGCTATCCTAGAATGGAAGTTTGATCATATCGAAATGGACTTCGTGACTGGATTTCAAATGTCCAATTGCGGAAATGATCCTATATTCGTTGTCGTAGACAAGCTTACTAAAGTGGCTCATTTCCTTCCAATCAAAGAATCTATGATAGCAGCTCAGTTGGCAGAGCTATACACCTCCAGGATTGTCTCCTTGCACGACATTCCACAATTTATTTCTTCAGATCGTGGAAGCATCTTCACTTCTAAGTTCTGGGACTCTTTCCAGAAGGCCATGGGCACCAACATTCGCTTCAGCACAGCTTTCCATCCTCAAGCTAGTGGCCAAGTCGAGTGAGTCAATCAAATCCTTGAAGATATGCTCAGGGCTTGTGTCATTTCTTTTGGCATGAAGTGGGAAGATTGTCTTCCATATGCCGAGTTCTCCTACAACAACAGTTTCCAAGCGAGTTTGGGCAAGGCCCCATTCGAGATTCTTTATGGCAGAAAGTGCCGTACTCCTCTCAATTGGTCAGAGACTGGTGAATGCCAACTTCTTGGCAATGACTTAATCACAGAGGCTGAAGAAATGTGCAAAGTCATCCGTGAAAATCTCAAAGCCGCGCAATCGCGCCAGAAGAGTTAGTATGATAGCAAGCACTGTGACTTGGCTTTCGAGATCGGAGACCATGTCTACCTCCGCGTCTCTCCAATGAAAGGCACTCGTCGCTTCGGTATCAAAGGGAAGCTTGCCCCTAGATACGTGGGTCCTTTCAAGATCATTGGCAAAAGAGGCGACCTCGCCTATCAACTCAAGCTTCCCTCCAACTTCGCGAACGTGCACGATGTGTTCCACGTGTCACAGCTTCGCAAGTGCTTCAAGACTCCTGAGCGCACCATCAACTTCGAAGAGATTGACCTCCAAGAAGATCTGTCTTATCATGAGCACCCCGTTGCTATTCTTGAAGAAACTGAACGCAAGACTCACAACAAGTCAATCAAGTTCCTGAAAGTGAAGTTGTTGCACCATTCCGACCGAGAAGCCACCTGGGAACGCGAGGACCACCTCC
This sequence comes from Triticum aestivum, assembly GCF_018294505.1. Lineage (NCBI taxonomy): Eukaryota > Viridiplantae > Streptophyta > Magnoliopsida > Poales > Poaceae > Triticum > Triticum aestivum. Next base: position 188,265,906 of record NC_057805.1, on the reverse strand, counting down.
GTTCCGAATATCCGGAGTTCTTTCAGTCCTAGATCTCGGGACGAGATTCTCTCGTAGTGGTGGAGTGTTGTAACACCCCGGATGTAACTTTCCATATTTGTAACTCCAACTCTTGCCATTTTCGGCTATGTGTTATGATATTCCCTCCGTGGTTGGGTTTTGTCTTTCGTTTTGCATTTTGTTCAAGTCATCCATCTCATATCATGTCATCATGTGCATCTCATTTGCATACGTGTTCGTCTCATGCATCCGAGCATTTTCCCCGTTGTCCGTTTTGCAATCCGACACTCCCACATGCACCGGCGCACCCCTCTTGTCTCTTTTCGTGAGCGGGTATTAAACGTTCTCGGAATGGACCGAGTCTTGCCAAGTGGCCTTGGTATACCACCAGTAGACCACCTGTCAAGTTTCGTTCCATTTGGAGGTTGTTTGATGCTCCAACGGTTAACCGGGTAACCGCAAAGTCCTTTTGTGTGTTGCAGCAAACCCCCCCCCCAAACAGCCCAATAACCCATCTAAGTCCCTTCCATGCTCTTGGTCGTTCGATCACGATCGTGTGGGCGAAGACCGCACTCCATTTGGAGTCTCCTAGCTCCCTCTACCTATAAATATACCTCCCCCTCCGAAATTTGCGTCCAAACCCTAAAAAATCGCCCTCCGCCGCCACCGGACGAATCGCCGCTGCTGCACCCGTCCAACCAGAGGCCGCCACGTGGGCAGCTCCACCGGCGCGCGCCGCCAGCCCGCTCGGCCCGCGCGGGGCCCCCGCGAGCCAATCCGCGCCGCCACACCGGATCCCGTCCCCGCCGCCTCGTCGCCCTACCCGTCACCCGCCGACCGCCGCCGCCTCGTCGCCCTCGTCGGCGTGCCCCGCCGCCGCCCGCGTCCGCCGCTCCGCCCGCCGGTCGCCGCCCTCCGCTCGCGACCCCGCCGACCGGATCCGCCCACCGGCGCCCGTCCTCGTCCCCTCTGTCCTCCTCCTTCCCCAACTCCGGCCGAACCCTGGCGAACCTCGGTTCGCGTGCCACGGATCTGATCTGGAGAGGTTGACTTTCCCCCCTATTTTCTGCTAAGTCCTGGAGTTTTCACAATATGTTGCTCTGTTCATCACATCATATCTCATTGCATACTGCTCCGTTATGCGTGCATGATAAATCGAAATGTCCGTCACGAGATGCTCTTCATTTTGTTCCATTATGCCATGCTCGTTTGAGTACATCTTGATGCCCAAATCTCTGGTGCAAGAGTGCTATATGATGTTTACTACTGTTACTTATCAGAACTTGATATTTTGTTATTTTTGTTGGATTTCATGTGTGCACCTTATGGGCATGAGCTCTACATGTGTTTTGAGCTATGCCATGCCATCTTTACAAATGTGTATGCCATTTATTTTTGTGATCTATGTGGTGACTAGCATAAGCATGCAAACTAGGCTTCGTGATATTTCTCTTTTCAGGGACTTGGAGTTTTGAGTAAGTCCTTTATCTGCTGTTATTTTGTTGCCATGTATCCATGTGTCTACAGTGAGATCCATGCTTATTTTGAGTATGTTCGGTAAGGATGTTTTGTAGATATAGTTGTACTCTATCCCTCCGTGCCCCTGTTTGCAATTATGGAGTGCCATAACATGTCTTAATCTTGCTCTACTTTTGTTATAAAATATTCCTAGCAGATTGTTAACATGATATTCAATTTTGCCAAGGTTGTGGTAGTTGATCCATACATGTTATGAACTTGCTCTTGCCATGGTTAGCTTCATAAACATGCCATCTTGCTGTAGGTGTGCTTGTTTCATCATGCATTCTTTGTGATGAGTGAATCAAGCTCACCAAGATGCCTTCATAATTCTGCTAATGCCATGTTCTGTTTTCTGCTGTTTGAAACCTGTTAACGGAACTTTCTATGTTTACATGGGTGCCATCATCTCTTCTGATCCTTTTTGGCTCATGGTCAGTAAGGGACTTTTGTTCTATGCATTTAGTAGATTTATGCTATGCCTTGTGTTGCTATGTTAAGTTCCTGTAGCATGTTGATTACTTGCTCTGAACATTGCTACCTGATGCTGTTTCAGCCATGTCCAATATTTTCTCCAAGTCTATTAACCTGATATCTTTTGCACTTTTGCCATGCTTGTTTGAACCTGTTATGGTGTGATCTAGCCGTAGCTCAGTGTTCATCTTTTGTCAAGCATCTCCTGTAGATTACTTCCACATGCTTTGTTGCTATGTTGGGGTGCTGTAGCATAGTTTCTTGATGTATTCTATGTGCTATCTTGCTGTTAATCGCAGATTCATGTCATTCTGGTTTTGCTTGCCATTTGCAAACCGTGCATCCGTGTCCGGTGATCTTTATATCGATTTCGACCAAAATCATCTCATCTTTCCAGTGGCATACTTGGTTTGCCTAGTTACTGCCTTGTTCATCCTTTTTCTTCCAAAGCACGCATACGCATCGCATATCATATCTCGCATATCATGCATCTATTGCATCATGTTGCGTGTGCATTTCCCGTGATTGATTGTGGTTCCATTGCTTGTGTTCTTGCTGTGGGTAGAGCCGGGAGACGAGTTCGTGAACGAGGAACCTGTTGAGTGCGCTTACGAGGATCAAGCTTTCGACAACTCTGAGAACCTTGCAGGCAAGATGAGCATACTCTCGAAATCACTTCTATCTTTGCTTTGCTAGTTGTTCGTTCTATTGCTATGCTGCACTACCTACCACTTGCTATATCATGCCTCCCATATTGCCATGTCAAGCCTCTAACCATCCTTTCCTAGCAAACTGTTGTTTGGCTAAGTTACCGCTTTTGCTCAGCCCTTCTTATAGCGTTGTTAGTTGTAGGTGAAGTTGAAGTTGGTTCCATGTTGGAACATGGATATTCTGGAATATCACAATATCTCTTATTTAATTACTGCATCTATATATTTGGTAAAGGTTGGAAAGCTCGGCCTTATGCCTGGTGTTTTGTTCCACTCTTGCCGCCCTAGTTTCCGTCATACCGGTATTATGTTCCTTGAGTTTGCGTTCCTTACGCGGTTGGGTGATTTATGGGACCCCCTTGACAGTTCGCCTTGAATAAAACTCCTCCAGCAAGGCCCAACCTTGGTTTTACCATTTGCCTACCTAAGCCTTTTTCCCTTGGGTTTTCGCGAGCCCGAGGGTCATCTTCATTTTAAACCCCCGGACCAGTGCTCCTTCGAGTGCTGGCCCAAACCGAGCGATGTCCGGCGCCCCCTGGGCAACCAGGGTCTATGCCAACCCGTTGTCTGGCTCATCCGGTGTGCCCTGAGAACGAGATATGTGCAGCTCCTATCGGGATTTGTCGGCACATTCGGGCGGCTTTGCTGGTCTTGTTTTACCATTGTCGAAATGTCTTGTAAACCGGGATTCCGAGACTGATCGGGTCTTCCCGGGAGAAGGTTTATCCTTCGTTGACCGTGAGAGCTTATAATGGGCTAAGTTGGGACACCCCTGCAGGGTATTATCTTTCGAAAATCGTGCCCGCGGTTATGAGGCAGATGGGAATTTGTTAATGTCCGGTTTGAGTTATGCATGAACGTAAGTAGTTTCAGGATCACTTCTTGATCTTTTCTAGCTTCGCGACCGTTGCGTTGCTTTTCTTCTCGCTCACTTCTGCGTATGTTAGTCCCCATATATGTTTAGTGCTCGCTGCAGCTCCACCTCATTACACCATCCTTTCCTATAAGCTTAAATAGTCTTGATCTCGCGGGTGTGAGATTGTTGAGTACTCGTGACTCATAGATTCTACCAAAACAGTTGCAGGTGCCGACGATACCAGTGCAGGTGACACAACCGAGCTCTAGTGGGAGTTCAACGAGGAACGTGGTCGTTACTATGTTACGTTTGCTGATGATCAGTAGTGGAGCCCAGTTGGGACGATCGGGGATCTAGCATTTGGGGTTATCTTATTTTTCATTTGGATTTGACCGTAGTCGGTCTATGTGTGGATTTTGGATGATGTATGAATTAATTTATGTACTGTGTGAAGTGGTGATTGTAAGCCAACTGTCGTTATCCCTTTCTTGTTCATTACATGGGATTGTGTGAAGATGACCCTTCTTGCGACAATACCTACAATGCGGTTATGCCTCTAAGTCGTGCCTCGACACGTGGGAGATATAGCCGCATCGTGGGCGTTACAACTGGGGTGCTTAATTTTAGTTGATATGTACAAAAATAGGGATTTGAATGTCTCAAGGTGCCTCCTTGTACTACCGCTGTACACTGATGTTCATCACTGGCAGAAGGTGTATCTGGGAGACTAGGGACGATGTCCAGTATGAGGCGTACCGTATGATATTATCGCAATTTTTACTTGGCCCATCTCGCCCTCGCAGCATGGCATACTATGATATTATCGCAATATTTTCTTCTATTTATTTTGTGTGTTTCATCAGTTTCATCAACTAGTGCCACTATAATGTAATCATGCTTTTTCATTATCTGTGCAAACAGGGTTATTCAGCTGCATTTTGGTGGAACTGCACAAATGTACGTATGGAACAGGCATATATGCAGAGTGCGAGGTGTGCCAAGTAAAAATTACCGACACCAACCATGCTGCATGCACGCATTGGCATCCACCGCCACCAGTGGGATGTGTGGCGCTCTCTGTGGACGGATCTTTCTCGGCAGCAAATCATCTAACCAAATACTAGTAGCTTATATTGGCTGTTTTCTAGGGAGTACTCTTTTCTGAAAGAAGCACCAATCTATTTTTCTTTATTTGTACACTGTGTCACAAATTTGACCCAAAGGTCCAGAGCTATTTTAGGGTGATTGGCGTAGTACTCGGACACTGATTGTAAGCATGATTTTCATTAGCTGTCACACTGATTGTAAGCATGAGCAGGTGGAAGATTAGATTAGTGCGAAGCTTACCTTAAACCCTACCGCCGTCGTTGAAACGAGGCGAGCATCGAGGGAACCGTGGAGAATGGCGGGGAAGCGACGTCGCACCATCCGGCCTCCTCTTGCAGTGGGAGAACGAATACTCCTGTGGCTCCGGCTGGCTCTGCACCCTCTCGAACTGCACACCATACTCGATCGATTCATTATCCTCTGGGTGCTCGACCTTCGACCTGTACGCCCACCACCTCCGCCTGACTGTCGCCTCGGGCGAATCTGTCTGCTCCATCGCCCAGAGGAGATACTCGATGAACTCGGAGGACTGCGGCGTGACTGCCGCCGAGGAGTACATGTACATCGCCGCCCTCATCGCTGCCGTCTCGCTCTCTCGCATACATTGCCACATGGCCCGCAGCGTCCTCGAAATCTCCCACTCATTGTCAAACTTACTAAGGATCTCCTTCAACCTGGATAACTTTGCCTGGTCGCCGCCGGCGATCTGCCTGATTCGCTGTTGCATCCTCTCCATAGATGTCCTTCTGAGTGGTCCGGTGCTAGCTTTGGAAGATGGGAGGAGAGACGGTGGTCTTGCAATAGAGAAGAGGGAGAGGCGAGACGGTGGTTTTGGAATGGAGAAGATGGAGAGGAGAGGAGGTGGTTTTGCAATGGAGAAGATCAGAAGAGGGAGAGGCGAGACGGTGGTTTTGGAATGGAGACGATGGAGAGGAGAGGAGGTGGTTTTGCAATGGAGAAGAACAGAAGAGGGAGAGGCGAGACGGTGGTTTTGGAATGGAGATGATGGAGAGGAGAGGAGGTGGTTTTGCAATGGAGAAGAGGGAGAGGAGCATGCAGCAGCGATTTAGGATTGGACGAGAGGGCCGGCGCGCTGTGACTGGATCAAAATAAAAATCAATTTACCCTTCAATTAAGAAAGCGACCCCACATCAACTAGTCTCCCTTTTATTCTGGGTCATAATTGACCATGATTTTCACACATAAAATATATGTTGTACGTTACGAAAATAATATAATTTGAAAGTACATTCAGATACGAACCAAACGATACAATTTTTGGTGACATGCATTCACATTTTGCTTGTCAAATATAGTACGTGGTCAAACTTTGACCCAAAATACGCAAAACAACAAAACAAATTCCAAGACCAGCGTCGCTCTTCTGCTCTTCTCCTCTTAAACCACCGCCGCTCCTCTCTTGTTCCAATCTAATTGCAGCGCCGCTCCTCTCCTCTTCCATTTCAAAACCACCGCCCCTCCTCTCCTGTTCCAGTCCAAAACCAGCGTCGCTCCTCTCCCGTTCTAATCCAAAATCAGTGCTGCTCCTCTCCTCTTCGATTCAAAAACCACCACCGGCGAGTGAAGGTGTTGTGGAGAAGTAGATCGATGGAGGAGTACAACCGATACGTGAGGATCGCAGACGGCGACCCTGTGAAGCTAGCTAGGATGTTGGAGATACAGTCTTGGTTTGACAACAAGGACCAACTAGCGGCGACGGCGACATCCATGGCCAAATATTTGCAACTGAGCGAAAAGGCAGCGATACTCCCGGAGGGAGTCGCGCCGGAGTACATAGAGCAGCTCCTCTGGGCCATGGAGCAAACAGATTCACCGAATCCCATCGTCGGGGAGCGGTGGTGGGAGTATCGATCCCAGATGGAGCATCCACCAGAGATTGAAGGATCGAGCATCTACAGGGTGCCGTTTGTGAGGGTGTCCTGCCAGAGCGAGCCGGTGGAGTCTTCGTCGACCGAACCCAACTGCAAGAGGAGAAAAGCAGTTGGCCCGACGATGCTTCCCCGCCATCGTCTCCCTCGCCGTTCACATCGTCTCACGGGGCGGCTGTCTGCCGCCGAGGAATAGGAGGGGGCTGCCCCCCCAGCCCAATAGTCGGGCAGGTTGTGAATTGTTAGGAGGAGCTTAGGGTTGTCAGTATTTGCAGGTTGTGAATTGTGTTTTGTGTTGTGTATTTTGAGACTACTTTCAGATATGAATGTCTTTTAAATTTCAGATTTGTAGTATTGAGCATATGAAGTATTTTATGAATTCTAGAGATCTATTTTTAGCACTTAAAAAATGTAGTTTCATAGGAGTATAAAAGTGCAGACAATGTGATTCCCAGAGAAGAAACTGCAAGTTTCAGTTTCAGATAAGAAACTGCAAGTTCAGTTTCAGATAAGAAACTGCAACTTTCAGAGGCAGAGCATTTATATTAACACGGCCTTTTCAAACAGGGTTAACATCATGTTGGAAGTTTTATTCATGGTCGAAAATGGAACAACCAGCCAGTTAACATTATGCTTATCAACATTAATGCATAGCACATCTTCATGTGATGCACAGTCAAAATGCCCACACAATGTCGAGTGTGCAAAACACAGAGAAAACGAGGGACGAAGTTTTGGCAAGTGTTGGACGTGGTTTTGGGCTGCCCCGTCCAGGCTTTCATTTTTAACATGCGCAGCCCACGACCTCGGATAGGAGGTCCATAGGCCTGTTTGTATTTTCTTAGGGCCGTCATGTATCGACCGGCCTATGGACCTCCCATCCGAGGTTTTATTTTTGGTAGCTCAATTTATGTATTTTTTGAAGAAAACGCAAAGGTCTGTTCTATTTTTCTATATAAGAATACGAACGCAAGGTCCAACTTATGTTTCCCTTCTAACTATATTATATATATTTAAATTATTTTATATGTTATTATATATTATTTTTATTGTCATCATATATTTAACAGATACTTACATATGTAAGAAAACAATATCCCACATCTTATTAACTTATAAAAATAATTTCTTAACAAATAAAATCCTGGATTGTTCACGAAAATCCTAGTGATTGTGTAGAAAAGCTTGGTAAGATTTAAGGACGAATGTAATAATATCACTTATTATTTAAATATATTTATAACAAAATGCTCAGCCCCTTTTTATTTTTTGATAACATTGCTGGCCCAACCCAACATTATAATTAGAATCAGCCCAGCAAAATTGTGTATTTCGAGAAAGTGCAAATGGCCTGTAATTTTTTAGGAAATAAAATAAATGGGCCGCATAAACGCTACATTATTTGTTCACCCAGCCCAGCTAATGGCTATAATTCAGAAAAAATATCAAATTGACTGTAAAGTCTACCGCGCAAAAAAAGACTGTAAATTCTGAAAAAATGGGTTGAATACGTGCCACATTTTTGGTGGCTGAAATGTGGGCCAATAGGTCGAAGCCAACACAAGTCGTTGTCAATTTAGTCAACAAATGATTCTGACATGTTAGCCGTTGGATTTACATCCAACGACCGGCATCCATCTTCAATCTCTCGTCTTCTTCCTCCAGCGCCGCCGGGACCACCTCCCGCCAACTGCTGCTAGCAGCTCTGCTTATCACGCTTCACTATGAAGCGCTACTCCACCGTTGGCCAGGCCATCCCTCCACCCCTCCACACCTCATGTTCTTCTCCACCGACTGCCGAACCACACCATACTAGAACCAGTTAACCCTCGTACACCTCTCCGTCTGCGACTCTACTCCCGCGTCTTGCCATCTCCAGCTCGTTGCTGTCTGGGGCCTCGCCGTCGTCCACCACCTTGGATGCGCTCGGCGCGGCGTGGTCAACGTGGTCAACGAACGACACCATCGAAAGTAGACTGTGCGTGGAGAGGCTGACAGCTGGGTCCACGGCCGCACACAAGGAAATGCCTCCTTATTACGCGCAAAATAATGATTCCTCCACCTGACATCTGGGACCCACCGGAAGGGCCTCTTTATTTCGCGAAAATAACGTGCCCCCCGCTGACATGTCGGACCCACCAGCTATCTTCGCACGCAAGGAAGTGCCTCCTTATTACGCACAAAAGAATGAATACTCCCCCTGCCAGCTGGAACCCAGCATAGTGGGAGGCTGACTTGTGGGCCTACCAAGTTGATGGGGACGGAGGGCTTTGTCAACTTAGTGAATATGAACGATTCTAGCTCCTGTTACCGTACGATGTTCATCCAACGGTCGTAGTGCTTCTTCAACCTCTGGTCTTCTTGCTCCAGCCGCCAAAACCAGCGCCGGTCGTGCCGCGTGCTCCTGCCACCCGTGGCCGGCTGTGATGCCGCGGAGGCCTCACCGCCCCCTACTACTCCCACCGCTGGCCAGGCCATCCCTCTACTCACCCACACCCCCTGTTATTCTGCGGCGACAGCAGCCTCACACTGCAGCCGAACCAGTGAACCCTCGTACTCCTCTTCGCGTGGGCATCCACTGCTGCGTCTTCCCCAGCTCCGAGTCGTCCCCTTTCTAGTCTGCACCGTCGTCCACCGCCGTGGTGCCACCGACGCGGCGTGGTCATCATGGTCAAGGAACGACCTCCATCGGACGTGGACTGTACGTGGAGAGGCTGACAGCTGGGTCCACGGCCGCAGCAAGGAAGTGCCTCCTTATTACGCGCAAAATAATGATTCCTCCACCTGACAGCGGGGACCCACCGGACGGGCCACCGTATTTCGTGAAAAAATGTTTCCCCTGACTGCTGGGACCCACCAGCTACATCTTCGCATGCAAGGAAGTGCGTCCGGGCAAAAAAAATGATTCGCCCCTTGACAGCTGGGACCCACCAGCTACATCTTCGCACGCAAGGAAGTGCGTCCGGGCAAAAAAAAATAGATTCGCCCCCTGACTGCAAGGAAGTGCCTGACAGTCGGGACCCACCTGGTCGAAGTGTACGTAGCGTTGTCATTCTGGTCGCGAACGTGTACATACATATATACTGGTGGATGTAGAGGCGCGCATGTGTCGTAGTAGAGGCGCGTACGTGTCGTAGTATAGGCGCGCACGTAGGATGTACACGTACGTACAGCGGCCAAGGTGCAAGAAAGAAAATACGGCCACGTATGTGTACATACGGGCGGGGTCTCGAACGCCTACTCGCGCATACCTACGGCCAGGGCTCGTGTACATGGCTGGGTCGGAACGGAGAAACAGCGTCGTCGTCGTGTTCATGGGGAGGCAACGGAATGCGTCGTGTTCATGGGGAGGCAACGGAATGCGTCGTGATCATCGGGAGGCAACTGAACGCGTGGGAGCCAAATGGCTGGGTCGGAACGGAATGCGTGGTCGTGTTCATCGGGAGGGCTTTGACGGAACAGGCGATGGAAATGAGGCCTGGCGTACTGGAAAACGGAGGAAACGGACCTCCTACGTTCGGAACGGGGTCCTGTTGATTGGGAGGGGTGTGGCGTACCGCAAAACGGAGGAAACGGACCTCCTACGGTCGAAACGGGGGTCCTATTGATCGGGAGGGGTGTGGCGTACCGCAAAACGGAGGAAACGGACCTCCTACGGTCGAAACGGGGGTCCTATTGATCGGGAGGGGTGTGGCGTACCGCAAAACGGAGGAAACGGACCTCCTACGGTCGAAACGGGGGTCCTGTTGATCGGGAGGGGTGTGGCGTACCGCAAAACGGACGAAATGGACCTCCTACGGTCGAAACGTGGGTCCTGTTGATCAGGAGGGGTGTGGCGTATCGCAAAATGAACGAAATGGACCTCCTACGGTCGAAATGGGGGCCCTGTTCATCGGGAGGGGTGTGGCGTACCGCAAAACGGGACTCCACGGGATACTGTTCATCTCCACCGTCGACCTCCTCCAGCCTCCACGGGCTACCGTCGACCTCATCCAGCCTCACGGGCTCCTGTTCATCCAGCCTCCACCGTGCGCTACTCCACCAGCTACTGTTCAACCACCCCTCCCACGGGCACCCCTCCACCGTCTACTGTTCATCCAGCCCTCCACACCACGGGGTCCTGTTCAACCACCCCTCCACGGGCACCCCTCCACCGTCTACTATTCATCCAGCCCTCCACACCATGGGGTCCTATTCATCCAGAGGCAACGCCACCGCTCACTGTTCATCCAACCCCCCCCCCCCCCGCAACGCTCGCTGTTCATCCAATCGATCGGCTTTAGTTAGCAGCAGTAGTGAAGGAATCACTCGATCGGGTTCAGTTAACAGCCATCGATCGATCGCTCGGGTTCAGTAACGCGTAGCCTGCAGTGCAATCGCTCGGGTTCAGTTAGAGCCCAACGCCTCGCTCGGGTTTAGTTAGAGCCAACGCCTCGCACACACGCGCGTACGTGTACGAGAGAAACACGCATCGCTCGGCCCCCGACCTCCCAGCGTAACCGGGAACTCCCTGAAATTTTCCTCCCCCTCGCTTCTACCACGGTTTTTTCCGTCATGGACGACCCAAAGAATGTCATGCAGCTGCGTCTCCGGCCCGCCCAGGACGAAAAGCCCATTTTCTATCATGATTTTTTGTCATAGAAGTAGGAGCCCACCACATCTATGATGATACCGGGTTTTGTCACAATTATCGTCATAGAAGTCTCATATGTATGACAGAAATTTTTTTGTTCGGCCCAAAATGTCACTGATGTGTCTTTTTTTTGTAGTGCAAAAACATTCAAACCTCCTACTATGAGCCGTTAGATCTCCGCGAACTCGTATCGCCATAGACTCTATGGTGCGGGGGCACCTCATATTCTCCCGTGCGAGAAAAAATCAGGTGCTCTCGCCGCTTGGATGCTACGATGATACGAGCTTCGAGGTCGTTTGATCTAAGATCCAATGCCATCTGAGCAGTCTTTGTTCTTGTAAGCAGTGGCCGAACTCTTTGGGGGCTTTTCTGCAAAAAAACATTCGAACCACCGAGGAGTTGTTGGATCACAAATCCAACGGCTCCGAAGACCTTGTATCACCAAAGCATCTAAGGTGTGGTAGCACATGATATTCTTACATACAGGAGAATATGATGTCCTCCTTCATCTTAGATGCTATAGTGATACGAGCTTCGAGGTCGTTGGATATGGGATCCAAGGGCATCTGAGTAGTTTTTGTACAAATTGTGTGCAATTCTCATACTCATCAAGGTTTCCTGTAAAAATATTAATACATCCTGTGAGCTAATATATCTCAGATCTACAAGCTCCAAGCAACTCGTATCAGCATATAGCATATAAGGTGTGGGGGCACATGATATTCTCCCGGGGAGGAGGGGGTTGTTGGGGATGTAACTATTGAGTATAAACCGCCCAGGAGGAGCCGGGTTATACTCACAGTGAGTTATTAATATTTGAAGCCCACGAAGGCAAGGACTATGGCGCTTTATGGAGGAGATTAAACAAGAAGGCCCAAGGCCCAATGGCGGATTAGGGCCCGTAGATGTAAACCGCCATATGATATATGACTTGTGTTGTAACACAGGAAAGGGTAGAAACCGAGCCGGACAGGTTTATGAGCCGGTCGGGATTCTATAAACCGCCGGGCGTCAACCTCTGTATATAAAGGGACGACCCGGCGACAGTTTAGGGACAAGAAACATTAGATCGAGAGCCAGGCTTAGCGTATTCGCTCCCTGGTCATCGAAACCCTAGTAATATCACCTCAAACTGGATTAGGACTTTACCTTCATCGCAAGGGGCCGAACCATTATAAACTCCTTATGTCCTTTGTCCTAGCTAACCCCTTTAAGCTAACCCGTTGCGATGGCTCCACGACTAAGTCCTCACACTAGGACATCTGCCGTGACAATTCCACGACAATTGGTGCCCACCGTGGGGCTATCGCACGATGGTTTCATGTTCTTAGAGGGCAACAACGAAGGGCTCAAGGGATACGCGATGGGCCAGATGACAAATAGTCATCGCGGCAAGATCTACATCGACGATGCAGGCTGGGGCCCCGAGGCCGGCTCAATCGAGTACGGGTACCGGGTCCCCTTCGGCGGAATCCATGTTTTCATTGGAAAGATTGGCGAACCGGGCCCTGAGCCGGACATCTGCACCGGCATCATCGAGACGGCTCAGCGTGCGAGACCCGCCCGAGTTCAGCCCGCCATGAAGCGTGCCTTCGTGGGATTCATTAACGGCGTAGAACCTGAATCGGTATCTAACGGTGAGACGGTTGTCTATTCGGATGACGAATCATCCACCAGTGAGACCGAGTTATTGTACCAGTTGTAAGATGGCCGGCTCTGGGGCTGTTCCGATGGTGAAAGTATTCCAGATCCCCTTGAACCGGCGAACTGGGTTGCAATCTTCATGGCTGGTACACCGCCCGTGCTACATTCATCAACGGCAGTAGCATTGATTTCCCGACCAGCAGCGGCGGCAGCTGCCAGGGCAGGATGCCCTATGCGCCCGCCAGCCCAAGTTTTAACTGACTTGGTGGACAAACTGACCACGTTGGTAACAACAGTGGTTAACCCGGCAGACCAGGATCAGCATAATGCGGTGGTTGCGAAATTGCGTGAGGAGATAGCACAGGCCAAGGAGGAGCCGAACACGGAAAACACCAGGATGGCTGAGGAGCGGGCCCTTTGGATGCTCGGGCACAGCGGGTTCAGGAGGAGTCTTATCGGCTCATGCTAGACCAAAACGCTTCGAACGATGTCATGAGAAGGAGGCATCAGTCTCGTCTGCCCTCGGTTTACGATGCAAGGAATCTCTTTAATATGCCAGGAGCAGGAACCAGTAACCCGGCAGTGGTAAACCGGGTCAAAGCACCTGGAATGGGAATGCTGGTTGAGCCACGTACGACGGACCCGCCTCATTAGCACAATAACCCGCCTCAGCATGTGCCGACACCGCCGGGTCATTACTCTAACCCTTTGGATAACATGATTGCTGCGGCGTCACGATTGGCGAATCTTCCAGTTGAAGGCGAGTCCCGGTGGATGTTGAAACCCGGAGAGCTCGAGAGCTGTTACAGACGGCATTGGTTCAGAAGTAGGATTATTCTTACAGTCGGGAAAGGATTCATTCCACCCCTCGCCCAAGCCGGAGTTACAGCAGACATATCGATGAACCAGCTGTGTCGAGCAGTGCGTGGAACCGTAACCCGCCCCGTAGCCATGATCTGGCGGGCGGTGGAGCGGAGGCTCAGAACGTCGTGGATCAAGGTAGAGCACGTCGGGAGGCCGAGTTAGCGGCTCAGTACGCGCCCCGTCAGCCTACCTCGATTCGTTCATCAACTTCGGTGGAGCGAGGGGTAACCTTTAAGAATTTGGGCGTGCCATGTTTAATGCAAGCTATTCGTAATGAGCGCCTGCCCAAAGATTTCAAGGATCCGCGCAAGGTGCCTAACTACACACCTGACTTACCTCTTGAGGCGTGGATCGAGAGTTATGAGATGGCCAATGAATTGCTGGATGTTAGCAAAGCTGCGTGTGCTAAGTATTTCCCCTTGATGTTGGAAGGGACGACCCGTACTTGGTTGAAGGGGCTCCCTGCTAACTCCATCGGATCATGGGCCGAGTTAAAGGCCCGGTTTATCCAGAATTTCAAAGACAGATGCAAGCAGCCTATGTCAATTGTGGATTTAGCCGCTTGTGTTCAAGAAGAGGATGAATCGACGACTCATTGGGTACGCCGGGTTTCAACAATCCTTCATTCGTCGGATCGTATCAATGCCGATTCAGGAGTCTTAATGTTGGAAGGCAACTGTCGTTTCACGCCCCTAAAGCTGAAATTGGGACGGCTCAAACGTCACTGCAATGACATGGGGACACTCATGGCTGCTCTGGTTAAATATGCTGACTCTGATAGTACCAAGGACCCCGAGTCTGATGATGACAAACCGGGAAAGGGAAAGAAGAGCAGCAGCACCAAGGGGCAGCAGCATAACTCAGCAGCGAATCAAGGTGGTAACGGTAAGCACAAAGCTGATAATAGTTTGGACTTTGTGGAAAATACCAATGCACAGAATAATGGCCAGGGTCGTAAGGGTAGAGCGCCCCCACGGACCGGAGGACCATGAATGAATCTTGAGCATCTGTTGAATCAGCCCTGCCCAAGGCATGGTACACGTCAAAGACCGTCTACTCATCTCTGGAAAGATTGTTACATCATGAAGGAGTTCAAGAATTCAAATCTTTTCCAAGGCAACCATGGACCGGGTGGCGGTTCAGGATCCGGTTCACAGGGTCCGGGTTACGATGGTGGCGGTTCAAACTCTGGATTCCAAGGTCATCAAGGAAATCAAGGCAGTCAAGGCAATCAGGGTGGTTACCATCAACAGTCAGGTCAGGGAAATCAGCAGCGGCAGTCTGGGTATCAGAGTAACCCGAAATAGTTGAATAGTGGGCAGTACCACGTCTTCACCACGAGTTTATGCAAGAGGGATCGGAAGCTTCATAAAAGGGCAGTAAACTCCGTTGAACCGGCAGTTCCCCGTTATTTCCACTGGTCCGAGGAGCCCATCATGTGGAGTCAGGAGGATCACCCGCCCCAGGTTGATAATCCGGGTCACCTGGCATTGGTGGTTGCACCTCAGGTTGGGGGGTATAAGTTCACCAAGGTGCTCATGGACGGAGGGAGCAGCATCAATATCCTTTATTATGAAACCTTCCGTGGCATGGGGTTGACAGATAAAAATCTTAAACCGTCGAACACTGTTTTTCATGGTGTGGTACGTGGTAAATCGACGTATCCGGTTGGTAAGATAGCTCTGGAAGTTGCTTTTGGGGATGATCATGATTCCACATCAGAGACATTGACCTTTGAGGTGGTGAAAATCAAGAGCCCTTATCATGCCCTTTTTGGATGGCCGGCTTATGCTAAATTCATGGGAAGGCCCTGTTATGTTTATCTGCAGCTCAAGATTCCGGGTCATAAGGGAACCATCACGGTACATGGGAGCCAGAAGATAGCTTTGGAATGTGAAGAGGGTGATGCGGCTTATGCTGAGTGAGTTTGTGCAACACAGGAGTTGTAGTTTTATAAGGACAATGTTGATCCGGCCGATATGACTTCTTTGAAAAAGCCAACTACAGAGCATGATGCGGCCTTGAAGTTTAAATCGATTGATGAGACCAAGCTAGTTGAATTTGTTCCTGCCGATTCATCCAAGCAGTTCGGCATCAGTGCTAATCTGGATCCGAAATAGGAAAGCGCGCTCATCGAGTTCATCCGTGAGAACCGGGACATCTTTGCATGGAAGCTTTCTGACATGCCAGGTGTACCGAGGGAACTCGCTGAGCACACTCTTAACATTGATCCTATGTTTAAACCGGTCAAGAAGTTTCTCCGCCGCTTCAATGAAGAAAGGCGTAAAGCTATTGGTGAGCAGGTAGCCCGGCTCCTGGCGGCAGGGTTTATCATTGAAGTGTTTCATCCTGAGTGGTTGGCTAACCCGGTGTTGGTGCTTAATAAGAATGACACTTGGCGCATGTGTGTGGACCACACAGATCTAAACAAGGCTTGTCCTGCTGATCCTTTCGCTCTCCCTCGTATTGATCAGATTATTGATGCTACGGTGGGTTGTGAGCGTTTGAGCTTTCTGGATGCTTATTCTGGTTATCATCAGATCAAGATGGCAGTTAAGGACCAGGAGAAGACAGCTTTTATAACTCCCTTTGGAGCCTTCTGCTATGTGTCTATGCCTTTTGGGCTCAAGAGTGCCCAGGCGACTTATCAACGCTGTGTGCAGAATTGTGTTCATACTCAGATTGGGTGCAATGTTCATGCTTATGTGGATGATATTGTGGTGAAGTCCAGGAAAGAGGAGACGTTGATAGACGATTTGAAGGAAACTTTTGATAATCTCTGAGTTTATAAGATGATGCTTAATCCGGCCAAGTGTGTCTTTGGTGTACCGGCAGGTAAGCTCTTGGGCTTTCTGGTGTCTAACATGGGCATTGAGGCTAACCCGGAAAAGATCAAGGCCATCACTTCTCTGGGTAAACCGGCGTGTATGAACGATGTTCAACGTCTGGCGGGTCGTATTGTAGCGCTGAGCCGGTTTATCAGACAGTTGGGAGAGAAAGCTATCCCTCTATATCAGATGATGAAAAAGACAGATAATTTTGTCTGGAGTGATGCTGCTAATGCGGTGTTTGAGGACTTGAAGAAGCAGTTAGCCGAGCCATCTGTCCTTGCTGCTCCTGTTGATAAAGAGCCATTGTTGTTATATGTGGCTGCCAATGCCTGGGCTGTCAGTGTGGCCATTGTGGTAGAGCGAAAGGAGGCAGGCAAGGAATATCCGGTTCAGCGGCCGGTTTATTATATCAGTGAGGTGCTTATTAAGTCCAAGCAGAGATACCCACATTGGTAGAAGCTGGTGTATGGAGTTTTTATGGCAAGCCAGATGCTTAAGCAGTATTTTCAGGGTCATCCCATCACTGTGGTCAGTTCTGCTCCTTTGGGAGATATAATCTAAAACAGGGAAGCAACTGGCCGGGCTGCCAAGTGGTCCATTGAGCTTGGGCCTCACGGGTTAAAGTATGTGCCTCGTACGGCGATCAAGTCCCAAGCACTTGTGGATTTCATCAATGACTGGACAGAGTTGCATGCGCTAGAGGAAAAGCTGGATAACACATATTGGACTATTTACTTTGATGGGTCCAGGCAATTGGAAGGCTCGGGGGCTGGAGTTGTGCTAGCTTCCCCTCGAGGTGATAAATTTTGTTATATTATCCATTTAATGTTCCCTTGCACTAACAATGCAGCTGAATATGAGGCCTTACTCCACGGTCTTTGAATGGCCAAGGAGATGAACTGAAGTCGGGTTAGGTGCTTTGGTGACTCGGATTTGGTAGCTCAACAAGTATCTGGTACTTGGGATTCCAAGGATCCACTCATGGCGGCTTATAGACGAGAGGTGGGTGTTATTGCTGGTCACTTGAAGGGTTATCAAGTTGAGCATGTGGACCGGCGAAAGAATGAAGCGACGGACGCTTTAAGCCGGTTGGGTTCTCAACGTAAACCGGTGCCACCCAGTATTTTTCTTGACGTCTTGCATAACCCGTCGGTCAAGCTGCCTACAAAGGAGGATTTGGCTATTCCTGACCCGGAGGCTCAATTGGTGGCGGCTCTTCACATTATCCCTGATTGGACGGTCCCGTATTTGGCATATATGACCCGGGGAGAGTTACCTGAGGATGAAACTTTGGCCAGGCAGGTAATCCGGCGGTCCAAGTCAATGACCATTGTCAACGGGGAATTGCATGATTGCAGTCTCACAGGGGCGTTTCAGCGTTGCGTGTCTCCTGAAGAAGGCTGTGAGATTCTGTGTGAGATCCACGAAGGATATTGTGGTCACCATGCAGGTTCAAAATCCCTGGTAGCCAAAGCTTTTCGTCACGGTTTCTATTGGCTGACGGCTCATGCTGATGCTGAGGACTTGGTCAAGAAGTGTGACGGTTGTCAGAAGTTTTCACGTCGAGCTCATGCTCCGGCTCAGGAATTGAGGATGATTCCAATCACTTGGCCGTTCACAACTTCGGGCTTGGATATGGTTGGACCCTTTAAGAGGTCCAAAGATAAAAAGACCCACCTTTTGGTGGCAGTTGATAAGTTCAATAAGTGGGTGGAGGAAGAGCCAGTCAGCAAGTCTGAAGCAACAACGGCGGTTCAATTCATGAAGAAGGTGATTTTCCAGTTTGGCTTTCCACACAACATCATAATAGACAATGGCACTAATCTCTCCAAGGGTGTTATGAAAGAATTTTATCAACAAGAGCATATCCGGCTTGACGTGTCATTTGTTGCTCACCCCCAATCTATTGGTCAAGATGAGAGAGCCAATCAAGAGATCTTGAGAGGCATCAAGCCCTGGCTTACGGTTTCTTTGCAGAGGACGCCGGGTTGTTGGGTTGAGGAGTTGCCTTCCGTGTTATGGAGAATTAATACCACCCCCAACAGATCTACGGGTTACACACAATTCTTCATGGTTTACGGAGCAGAGGCAGTTCTCCCTAGTGACATCCGGCACGACTCGCCTCGTGTGGCGGCTTATGTTGAAGCAGACAATGAAAAAGCACGTCAAGAAGCATTGGACCTGTTAGACGAGAAGCGGGATATAGCGGCGGCTCGATCGGCGATTTACCAGCAAGATCTGCGCCGTTACCCCAGCCGCCGGGTTAAAACCAGAACTTTTCAAGAAGGCGATCTGGTGCTCCGGCTTATCCAGGATCAGACTGATATGCACAAGTTATCCCCACCTTGGGAGGGACCCTTTGTGGTTAGCAAGAATCTGAACAACGGGTCATACTACCTTATCGATGTTCGAGAGCACAAAGACTCACGTAAATCGGAGGAGGAGACCCACCAGCCATGGAATATTGCTCATCTTCGGCCTTACTACACCTGAGCCACAGGCTCTCCTTATGTACATATTTTCAACAATGTATATATTATGATCAATATAATAAGCCGGCATCCCTGCTAAAGCGGGGCCTCTGTCGTTCTTTCTGAAAAAGTTTTTTGGTTACATGGGGGCTTCTGGCTTATGCATGAAGTTATGATTACCCTTTGAACCGGCTGATAAGCCAATTGAAAAAGAAAAAAAACTTGGGGGCTTACTACCCAGGTTAAAACGGGCCAAAGAGAGTCTGTTAAACACAGCTCAAACTTAGGTACCCCTTGGGCACAGCCCACAATATCATTTGGGGGCTTGGTCGTATTTGAACCATATCTACACCTCTTGATTGGCATAAGGCGACCAGGATAATCACTTGGGGGCTTGGTCGTATTCAAACCATAGCTACACCTCTTGATTGGCATAAGGCCACCAGGGAAAGCACTTGGGGGCTTGGTCGTATTCGAACCATAGCTACACCTCTTGATTGGCATAAGGCCACCAGGGAAATAACTTGGGGGCTTAGTCGTATTCGAAGCATAGCTATACCTCTTGATTGGCATAAGGCCACCAGGGAAATCACTTGGGTGCTTTGGTCGTATTCGAACCAAAGCTTAAACCATCTTGCTCGGTCAACACCACAATTATTACTATTTAAATCCTTCTTGCTTTTTTAGGTTGATAATGCTTTATGAGTATAATTTACCTACATTTGTTAACCCGGCTTGGTCTTTAACTATAAGTCACCAGTAAGAGGTAAACTAATATCCAGTGTTTATTGATCCGGCCTGGTTCCGTTCATAAACCGGCAAACAGATAATAATTACCAGTATTCAAGTTTGGATTATCACCCTTATCATACTGGCTTGCTAAACCAGCAGTGGGATAAAATCACAGGTATGGTTATTTTAATGCCCAGCAATGCTTATGAACTATGTTATTGGGCATGATAACCCGTCTAGCGGTAAACCGCCAGGACATTTTTTATTTATTATATGCAGGATCAGATTCCACATTGCTAAGTATTCCTCCTCTCCACCCAGTGGCAGGAAGTTAATGGTTGCCCAATCGATCCCAGTTAGGGCATTGAATACAACTTCATCACTTATAAGTGTGGAGGGTCCAACATCAGGGGCATAGGTATGCTTACGGATTGGCGGGATACGATTTTGCGCATCATAAGTTGGCGCATTAACCCGTTTGTTGTCGGCATCATAAATCGACTCATAGTGTGAAAGATCAGTTTCTTTAGCCAATTTGCTCGCCAGTGGACATATTTCCCTCGTTATGGCTCTGAGGTCGTCATTATCGAAGTCTGACCCGTCCTCCATTATGCTTGGATAGCCGTTTCCAATATCGGCCGGATCAAGGTCAGGTATCCACGCTTTGGCCCGAGTTAATGCAGTTAGAGCACCTGCCCTGGCAGCCGATTTCTTCAGTTCTTCAAACGGGGCAGGTAACATTGACAGCCTTTCCAATGTCTCCTTGATTAAAGTTCGGGCGGTTTGTTATGACAGGCGGTACATATGATCTGTTATGCGCGGGTATATAATTGCTCTATAAGAGTATAGGCAACCTTTAATTTCTTCTGCATGTCGGAGCCCAGATGAGCAATGCGAGATCCTGCATCATTACAAACATCGATAAACCGGCAGTTTATGGGATAATACAAGTTAAAAGCTTATGATAAGGATATTTACCAAACACATCAGTGGTCATGGCATTTATTTGCCACATCAAGCTAGTCAGCTCTTCTGCTACCAGATTAAGGGCCGCTTCTGCGTCCTCAGCCCTCTTCAGCAGAGTTGCTTTCTCTGTATCCCAAACAGCTCGCTCGCTCTTGAAGTTTTCCTTCAGTTTCTCCATGGCTGTTTAAGCGCTGGTCAACTCCTCTTTAGCCTTGGAAGTTTCTGCTTGCTGGGACTTAATATTTTCTTGAAGGTCGGCGATTTGGGATTCTTTCTTGCTAAGATCAGCCTGCAAGACACGTTCAAATTATAAGTTGGCAGTATATATATTTGAAGTCCCAGGCACATAACAAGTTATAGACTTGGCACTTGGGGGCTAATGCCTATTGCTTCTTATCAAAAAATTGTTGTAAGTCCCTAGCTCAATACAAGTATTATTCTTGGCACTTGGGGGCTAATGCATATTTGCTCAAGTTAACACTATGGATTTTCTTTCATCAATCAGCTTGGTGGTCAATTGGTTTACAAAGCTGTTCAACAAGAGTTTGTGCCTTATAGGATAAAGTCCCGGTTCATCTCGAGAAGATAAACCGGCCCTTGGGGGCTACGCAGGCAAAGTTGAAATATTACAAAGTCCCGGTTTATATTGGTATTATAAACCGGCCCTTGGGGGCTACTGGAGTTGATATTATAAATTGGATATAAAGGAAGAATAATTATGCAGAGTTAACAGTATTTACCTCATATCGCTCCTTAATCATGTTCAGTAAACCGGCTTCATAGTTGCCGCTTGTGTACACGCGGTTAAAAAACCCAGAATGAATATCTTGTGCGTTGAGGTGGGCATAGCTTGACAAATCCGTTTTCCACTCGCCCTTGTCCATAGCAGCAAATACTTCCTTGGCACTATGTTTTGACAGAGCGATAGGGTTGCCAGGGGTGGTGTGGCCAAAGCCAGTAACTACAACGTCATCCATGTTGTCATCAGAAGCTTTGTCTGGGCTTGGCGGTTTATCAGCAGCTTTGACTGGGCTTGACGGTTTATCAGCATGGCCCATGGATCAATTTCCATTTGTTCAGCAAAAAAGTCATGATCTTGCGGTGGCGGATCATCAAGAATAGCATCAGCATTTGTTTCCACTGGTTCTGGAGTTTTCTCCGGTTCAGTGGCCATATTGTCATCAACCGGTTTATTCAACTTGGCCTTTTTGCTCGGTCTAGCTTTGGCTCTGAAAGGAACGAACATAAAGGTTAGTATGCTAAGAAAGCGCAAGGTATAAAGAGTTAGTTTAATATGCTCACCCAGGAACAGCTTTAAGGGGTGGAAGTTGTGTCCCTGTTGACTCGCCAGAAGATGAATGAGATGTTCCCTGATAGTTTGAATCAGATGGATTAAGAGGTTGTCGGAAATAACCTGCCTTGGGATAAGATGTGTCAGGAATAGGTGAAACCTCTGGGCAGCATTATGGAACCGGCGTGTTCGGTAAACGGGACGAAGTAACCACCTGGCCACTACGCCGGGTTATGCGGCGAGCTTCGTGTTGCTGTTTCTTCAAAAAAAATTGGATCCAAATAAGCTAGAGGGTGTGAAAATCTTAAATTCTGGTTTGTTTGACGGGTTTTCTGTGTTGGCAGAGGATATGAACCGGAGGATGAATAATTAACTCTACATCATCAGCCTGGCTAGCCTCAGCGTCATCCTGATAATGGTCATCATCAATGAGGTGTATGAAAAAGGAACCAAGAGAATCAAGTTCTACCTCTGATTCCAGGTTATCAAGATCATCATCGACATTCAACTCGGTGGACTCGGCGGTTTTGTTCTTGGCAGGTTTTTTGGTGACCTTTGTCTTGGGGCGAGGCGTCTTTGCCGGTTTATACTGCGGTTTCTTCTTCCAGAACGGATCATCACCCTATTAAAGATTGACAAAGATTATAAGGGAGTGTTAAAAAGATCGGATTAAAACAGGAGTTATGTAATTCTTACAGCTGGCGGTTTATTTGAAACACAGAAGGGACTAAGCCCTGTTTTACGACAGACAGCCACCGGTTCATCCAGTATCTTCTTGACAGCTTCAGTACTTTCAGCCTCAGTTAGCTGAATGTCGATGTGCCGTTGAGGATCTTTCAAATCCCCTGTCTACTCGCACATAAAACCGGGGCGACGGCTTAAAGGCAGAATACTCCAAGATATCCAGCAACGAACAAAGTCAATGCCTGTTAAACCGTTCGCCACAAAGGCTCGGAGCTTCGAAAACTGTGGTGCATAGTTGGCTCGTTCCTTGGCGCTGAGTCATTGGGGGAATGGATGTGTATTGGTAAGCCGGTGAGTACGATAACCCGGCAGAGGATTCTCGTTAGTTGGAGACGTATCCCGGTAATAGAACCAAGTCTGATTCTAGTCTTTAGGGTGACTATGATGCTTGGCGTGAGGGAAGCTGACATCTTTCCTTTTCTGAATTGAAACCCCGCCAAGTTCAGTATTGGGCCCATCCATAAATTTAGTACGACAGTTCAAATAGAAGAAGTCTCTGAACAGTTCAATGGTAGGTTCTTCTTGCAGATAAGCCTCGCAAAACACTTGAAAATTGCAAATATTGGACACGGAGTTAGGTCCAATATCTTGAGGGTGGAGTTGGAAGCTATGAAGCACATCACGGAATTTTTTTTATCCGGGAGGGCTAAACCCTCGACCCAGATGATCAACGAACACAATCACTTTACCATCCTTGGGCTCAGGAGGATTTTCTGGACCGGGGACTCTCTAGTGGATGACTTCCTTTTTCGCTAAAGCACCGGTTGTGACGCACCCGTTTAGTTGTTCTTCCGTAACCCGGGAAGGGACCTAGTTGCAAGCATAAAAAGATTTGGCCATTTTATTTGACGACCAGAAAGAAGGTGTTTTTCCGGTTTAAGGTTCATGATGGACAAGCATAAAGCGTCGCAGGTTAAGACGGAGTGTTAAAGCAGGTATAATTGTTAAACCGGAGATTGATGTTGTTAGAATTACAACGATAAGCGATTGGCGGTTTAAGAGGGACTAATGGTACCTGGCGGGTTATCATTTTCTAAAGTTAAACCGCCTACATTGGTATTGAAGTTACAGATCTGAAATGACTAAGTGATGAAAAAACAGGTTTCACAAATTGGCATTATAAATTTGGATCTACCACATGTCAAAAAATGAAAGTTTATTCAGACCTAAATATTGATACCGAAGCAGTTGATAAAGGTTCAGATTGGAGTTTCTGCTTAAACAAGATGCACTGATGAAAAAGAAGGACTATGGCCATCGCTATACATGTTAAATATTGAAGTTTGAATCAAAGAACCACTGCGCAGTGACGAACACCGATGAACACCAATGAATGCTCAAACCCTAAAAGATAGATCTATGGTGGAAGAAAGGGAGGCTTACTGATGCTGAGGAACAACAGAGAGGCGCCGCCGCGATTTCTGGTGCGTTCAGGGTGATGCAACGGCCGGAGTTGAGGTCAAAGACGAGGCTTGACGGCGGCGGCTGAGTTCGAAGCGCTGGGGCGACGCGAGGAAGACGATGAGACGAAGAGGCACGGACGAGGAAGACGATGCTGAAGTACTGAATATTGACATGAACAAGTTCAAATCAATCTGGGGCCTAATGTTGGGGATGTAACTATTGAGTATAAACCGCCCAGGAGGGGCCGGGTTATACTCCATGTGAGTTATTTATATTTGAAGCCCATGAAGGGAAGGAGTATGGCGCTTTACGAAGGAGATTAAACAAGAAGGCCCAAGGCCCAATGGGGGATTAGGGCCCGTAGATGTAAACCGCCATATGATATATGACTTGTGTTGTAAGACAAGAAAGGGTAGAAACCGAGCCGGACATGTTTATGAGCCGGCCGGGATTCTGTAACCGCCAGGCGGCAACCTGTTTATATAAAGGGACGACCCGACGACGGTTTAGGGACAAGAAACATCAGATCGATAGCCAGGCTTAGCGTATTCGCTCCGTGGTCATCGAAACCCTAGTAATATCACCTCAAACTGGATTAGGCCTTTACCTTCACCGCAAGGGGCCGAACCGGTATAAACTCCTCGTGTCCTTTGTCCCAGTTGGCCCCTTTAAGCTAACCCGTTGCGATGGCTCCACGACTAAGTCCTCACACTAGGACATCTGCCGTGACAATTCCACGACAGGGGTGCAGAACGAATGGATGTTTGGGAGGGTGGGGCAGATATAATCTAAACAATCCTAACACAGCTTCACAATTTTATCTAAGGTCGAGGGGTTAACCCCCGAGAATCTACATAGCTCCGCCTAAACACAACATTTGCATGTACTGTAGTACTAGACGTAATATTCATGTTTCAGTTTCTTGTTCATTTTAAATATTGAATTGAGGACCATGCTTGTCTTACATTTTACTCCCTTCGTTCCTAAATATTAGTCTTTTTAGACATTTCAAATGGACTTCCACATACAAATGTATATAGACATATTTTAGAGTGTAGATTCACTCATTTTGCTCTGTATGTAGTTACTTGTTGAAATCTCTAAAAGACTAATATTTAGGAACAGAAGGAGTATTTTTGAATTCGTGTCATGCATGCATGGTTTGGAAAAATAGATGCACTATACTTATTGGATTGTTGTTGTGTTCATGTGTGTGTGTGTGTGGTCATATGCTTGATACATACAAAGTTTTCTCACTCCCATACGGTTCATCTTTTAAATTTGAATTTCCAATGAAAAACTTACTAGGATGCCATGAATTATGAAATCCACATTGAGATCACTATATCACAAAGCCACTCTAATTCAAGAACTCGTCATAAATCAATTACCACGTTGAGATTACTATTTGCAAGGAAAATACGGGCATTGTAATAAACATAGATTCGTTCGGAAATATAAAAGATTCCTTCTATATTCTCGAATGCTAGGACCCAATGGCGTACCAGCCAGTCCTTGGCTCATGTTGATCCTCAAAAAAACTGGGCTCGTGTCCTTCTGGTGGCGTGCGTGGTACGCACATTAGGCAAGCTTAACGAGTCGAGCCTTCGCGTTTCGAGTCGAAATATCTGGCGGCCAGAATTCCAGCCCTAGGAAATTCCCCTCATGTCCCTGGTCCAAAATGACTACCGATGAACAATGGAGGGATGCTTTGGTAACTAGACAACGTTACCAACCGTACCGAGCACGGTTCAATTCCCTCGGTCGCCGCTACCCAAGGTCACCCGTCAACTGCATTGCCTAGTACTAATAGGAGTACTACACCAGGATGACCACAGAGTTGAGCCCGTTTGTTCGTGCCTAGAACTTGAGTTAATATATCAAGCAATGCACTGGTACGGAGAGATTATCCTTTTACTCTGCATATATAACTTGTCTGAAGTCTAACTAAGCAAAATGTTTGACCAAATCCTTTCTTAAGAAATACAACAAGAAAGATGTATCGCTTGAAAATTTATTGATATGGCACAAATATTGATGTAGGTTATGATATTGTTTCGAACCCTGGATTTTAAATTTCAGAAAATCCAAAAGTGATCAAAAATTCATGAAACTTAGCATGGTCACATGATATGGCACAAATATTGCTACGTAATCTTCTTCTTCAATTTGAGACAGGCTGCTTATGAGAAGTTGAACAAATGAAGAGCCAAGGTATTTTGGAATAAAGACCTATCATGTTAAGGCGAACGCTTTCACTATTGAAACCGTGGGCGTTTACGTGCCGACACGAGTCCCGCTTCTCATCGGTAGGTGCCGTCCGAGCAAGAGTGTGAGTCGACGGGAGGCGTGCGAGCAGACCGCTGTGCCAGCTGACAGGGAGGCGTGCGAGCAGACCACTGCGTGGGCTCACCAGGAGGCGAGCCCTTTGACCAGGCTCCGCCGCCCACCTTCGTCCCAATTGCTCCCACTTTTAATGTCGCCGGCGCCGCAGTTTAAAATCAACCCCGCACTACCCGGTATTGCTACAATCTTCTCTCTTCCTCTCTGATTATGCTGTTCTCTACCTCCAACCTGCCTGACCTAACCGTACGCCATGCCGCATCACGATGGTCTGCCCGTAGCCTTCCAGTTTCCTGAGGAAGACACCCAGCCGGAGTCTCAAGAACATAAGGCGCTTTGGGAAGAGCTTGAACCGGCCTTGCGGGAAGATGTCGCGCCTGTCCCCGCTCCCGTTTTGGCTCCCGTCGCCCCGACTGCGCCAGCGCCCATCCCCATGGCATTGATGGGATGGGAGCCGCACATTGTCGCCGAGCTTGATGCCACGGGGTTCCACAAGGTCCCGCCGACTTTCACGCGCCCGTGCACCTGCCAGCGCATGCGCCTGCGCGTGCCCTGACCTGCACGCCCGTGCACCTACCAGTGCATGCGCCTCCGCATGCCCTGACGTGCACGGCCGTGCCGGTGCTCGTGCACACGAATGTCTCCGTTGCGCCGTTGCCAGCGCCTGTCCCCGCGCGGGTGCCAGTGCCCCCCTCAGTGGCATGGATGGCCGCCATCGACCGCTTCCTTGCACCAACGCCAATCGCCTCTTCCCGCCAGTTGACTCGCTCCTGGAGACCGAAGTCCAAAACATTGTGGCCTTCCTTGAAGCTAGGGCCAACGTCCAGAAGTACACCAACAATGGCGCAAGACGCCGCCGTCGCCATCGGTCAGTGGCCCGATGACACACAGAGCACGGCGAGGAGCCGCTTCCCTGCGCAAGACGCCCCCCCGCCGCCGCGTAATCTAAATTTGCCATGAAAAATATTCGGATTGCCATGCTTAAAATCCGAATGTTTATCATTTCCGTTTATTTTAGATTGATCATCATATGAATGTAAAGTCGGAGTCAGACTGAATGAAATATATGGTTTGATCGATTGAATGTTCTACTAGTGCCATAGCAAATTAAATATAAAATGTCATCAAGCCACATGTATTCCTTCTCATCCAACGACCTAGACTCCTTCAATGTCGAGCGCTCAACACGTTTAGCGTGTAGTTAATTTCATGCCAAAAATAGTGCTAATCACATAATAACACGCAAATAATATCCTACTTAATATTCGCATGCACTTAATATACTTCCAAATTAATGTGCATTGCACGTACACATTGACTAGTACTACTAGTACGTGAAACTGGTGCTGTAACTTGTGAACTCGTCCTGATAAGGTCAACGGCAACATCGCCCTCGAGTTCTTTGTGTTTGCCCGTGCGTCTAAACGTAGAAGGGGAGGAGTGTCGGTGTCAAAACTGGCGGATCTCGGGTAGGGGGTCCTCAACTGTGCATCTAGGATCGATGGTAACAGGAGATGGGGGACACGATGTTTACCCAGGTTCGGGCCCTCTCCATGGAGGTAATACCCTACTTCCTGCTTGATTGATCTTGATGAATATGAGTATTACAAGAGTTGATCTACCACGAGATCGTAATGGCTTAACTCTAAAAGTCTAGCCTATATGACTATGGTAATCTGTGTCCTTTCCGGATTAACCCCTCCGGTTTATATAGACACCGGGGGGATCTAGGGTTTACATAGAGTCGGTTACATAAGAAGGAATCTTCGGTCGACAAGCTTGCTTTCCACGCCAAGTAGAGTCCAATCCGGACACAGGTACAGTCTTCGGCCTTCATGTCTTCACAGCCCATCAGTCCGGCCCATGGATAACAGGCCGGAAGCCCGAGGACCCCTTAGTCCAGGACTCCCTCAGTAGCTCATTAACCTGGCTTCAATGACGAGGAGTCCGGCGTGTAGATTGTCTTCGGCATTGCAAGGCGGGTTCCCCTTTCTCCGAACTCCAAGATAGTCTTCAGATGCGATAACAGTATCCGGACCTACCACATACACACCATACATAACCGCAGAGAGCATATATATTTTCACACGAGTTCTTTCCGCTGATAGCTTTTTTTATAACACGGCACTACGTCTGTCTGGTCATAATATCGAACAGTTTTCCGTCTGTCGCTCCATGTTTTGTGACGCGGTTGCCATTGCAAGTCTTGTCAAAGCAGAGATCGTGTCCCCTTATCACGGGATTCTCATCAATGCGGGCATGGGTACCCCAACCGTGCCATTTGTACGATCCTTGGGAATAGGCGAGTTTTCAGGGCGAGTGAGGAGGCGTTTAATATTCGATGCATTTATAAGGGGATAAGGACTCCCTCTTCCTCTGTCACGCCCTCTCTCTGTCTCCGTCTTTCCAATATCGAGCTCCAGCGCCCCAATACTCATCTCCTTTCCACTCAAGCAACCATGTTCGGATCCGGAGGTCAGGGTAAGTGGATGGTCTCCTCCGTCAAGGAGGAGGACATCCCTAAGCTTCGGGCGGCCGGGTATTTGGCGAAGGAGATCACCCACCGTCTGCCGGCCGCGGGACAAGTCTTCCCCACACCGAAGCCCACTGAGAGGGTAGTATTCATCCCCCATTTCTTCCGCGGCCTAGGGTTTCCACTCCACCCTTTCGTCCGCGGGCCGATGTATTATTACGGGATAGATTTTCACGATCTGTCCCCGAATTCCTTCCTCAATATCTCGGCATTTATCGTCGTGTGCGAGGCCTTCCTCCTCATCCAGCCCCACTTCGGGCTGTGGCTCAAAGTCTTCAACATGAAGCCGAAGGTGGTGGACGGCCAGCACGCGGAGTGCGGAGGAGCCATGGTGAGCAAGCTGCCCAACGTTTCCTGGCTGAAAGGTACTTTTGTGGAGACAGTGAAGGAGTGGCAGAGACAATGGTTCTACATCACAGAACCCCGCGGCACCACCTGGGCCGCAACTGCCGAATTCAGCTCCAGTGCTCCCATGCGACTCACCTCTTGGGTCGAGAAGACTCCGGACTGGTGTTCGCCCGATGAGCTGATAGCGTTGCAGACGCGCGTCCAGAGCTTGATAGCCAAGGACGTCTAGCTCGCCAATGTGATCCAGGTGATGCTAGTTCGCCGGATTCTCCCATGCCAGCGCAGAGGTCGCCCTCTGTGGGATTTTAATCCGAAGAAGCATCAGACCCTGGCGAGGCTCTTCGAGACCACCCACGAAGATGCGTGGAAGTTCCTCTTCAGGGGCAACGAGAAACCGCCGGCCACGGATTCAGACCGTGGTCACGACTGTAAACACCCCGCTGGCGAGATATGTTACTTTTGATGTATCCTCAACTTAAATGTTTCGACGATGATGTCTGAGCTTTTATCATTGCCCTTTCAGGACTGGATGAAGAGGGCGAAGCGGATCCAGTGTCCGCCTCCGCTGCCGGAAGAACCGGTCATCCCACGCCTAGCGAAGATGCTCGTGCCGGCGCCATATAAGGCACTGGAGAAGAAGGCCAAGAAGAAGGCCAAGGGGGCCAAGAGTGGCCCCCGTTGCAAGGGCACTTCGGACGTGACGTCGGAAGACGACGAAGCTCATTCCTCTGTCCCTAAGGCAATGATGAGGAAGAGGAGGACGAAGAGGAAAACAACCCTCCCCCTGAGGAGAGGAGGAAGAAGAGGGCGGCTTCGGTGCATCTGGAAGCGGAAACGCCCAAGAAGGGGAAGGACGCCCCAGCGGTCAATACCGTGTGGGAGGTTCACAATAGTCCGGTACGAGGCCCCCGCACTAAGCCCCAGGCCGCATCGTAAGTGACATGGCTCGTTCATGTGCACACCCAGCCCTTTCTCTTCATTATTTTAATGTAGTTAACTGTACTATTGCAGTCCGGCCCATGACCTTATCCAGCGATCTTCATGCGGGGGTTTGCTGGCTCCGTCGGAGATGGCGAGCATGTCGCCACCGCCTGCCTATTCCCCCGGGGCCAGGGACGATACGAAGGTGATGTCCCGGAGGCTCGCTCCGACCCGGGGAGGAGCCCAGGACGCTGTCCGGGAGGCGCCACGAGGCGAGACCTCCACTACCGGACACATGGGGGAGCCAAGCCCCATGGAAACTGGTGAAGAGGGCCGCATCCAGTTCGGCCCTCAGCCGAATATGATTCCGGAGACTGATATAGCTCCGGAGTCAGGCGAGCAGCCCCCTTTGAAGGAGGGGGGGTATGCCGCTTCCACTGGTGGCCCCCGTCCATCCAGGGGCACTGGATAACCTGATGGAGGAGCTACGAGGCGCCTCCGTCGTGGACGAGCATCGTGTCCTTATGGGTGCCGTGATCGAGAAGGTTCAGTTCGCCAAGAGCGGACTGAATGAAGCCGGCAACAACCTGTTGACAGGTTTCGAGGTAAGAAAGAGAAAAACCCCGTGTAGACCGTAGCCCCTGAGACACTGTCCGGTGTTCGGCGAGAAGAACCGGACAAAGGATCCATCCATAGTTATAGGAGACTAACTGGATATGTATCGATAAGCAGGCGTCATTGTTGGCCACGACCTCCCAAGCTGCCGAGGTCTCTGAACTGAAGCAGAGGCTGGAGCGGACCGAGAACGAGTGCAGTGAGGTTAAAATTCGGCTCCAGGAGAAGCAAGGTGAATGATGACTTGCAATGTGTTTGGAAAGAATAAGCGATGTATATTGACCGCGGTGTCATGATATGTGCAGGAGCCGCGACCGAGGTCGAGGCCCTGAGGAAGGCCCTGGGCAAGGCCGAGGAGAAGGCTGTCCAGCAGCAAACCGCCCGTAAGAAGCTCAAGGCCCGGGTCAAAGAAGTCCAGCAGGAGATCCAGGATGCGGTGAAAAAATGTGAGACCTTGGAGCATGATGCGTCGGCTCAAGGCGCCAAACTCACAAAGGCTCGTTAGAGCGCGGAGACCGCACGGAATGAGGCCCAGGCCGCCCTCCTAGAGATCCAGGAGGCCAAGAAGATCATGGCGGGTAAGGCTTTTAAGATGCAAAGCAAGTATGCGGAGAAGAAGTACCTTTTACTAACCCGGGTTCGGAGTTCCCCAGGGGCTTTTGTTGATTTACCACGCAGTGTATCGGACGCCGTATACACTCAGGGACGTCTACGCGGTAGAGCCAGTCGCTACACTGCGTGGTAAATCAGCAAAAGCCCCTGGGGAGCTCCGAACCCGGGTTAGTAAAAGGTACTGCTTCTCCGCATACTTGCTTTGCATCTTAAAAGCCTTACCCGTCGTGATCTTCTTGGCCTCCTGGATTTCCTGGAGGGTGGCCTGGGCCTCATTCCGTGCGGTCTCCGCGCCTGACGAGCCTTGGTGAGTTCGGCCCCTTGAGCCGACGCATCATGCTCCAAGGTCTCACAATTTTTCACCGCATCCTGTAGATCCTGCTGGACTTCTTTGATAAGGGCCTTGAGCTTCTTACGGGCGTTTTGCTGCTGGACAACCTTCTCCTCGGCCTCGCCCAGGGCCTTCCTCAGGGCCTCGACCTCGGTCGCGGCTCCGCACATATCATGACACCGCGGTCAATATACAGCGCTTATTCTTTCCGAACACATAGCAAGTCGTCATTCACCTTGCTTCTCTTGGAGCCAAATTTTAACCTCGCCGAGCTCGTTCTCGGTCCGCTCTAGCCTCTGCTTCAGTTCAGAGACCTCGGCAGCTTGCGAGGTCGCGGCCAACAATGACGCCTGCTTATCGATGCATATTCAGTTAGTCTCCTATAACTAAGGATTGATCCTCTGTCCGGTTCTTCTCACCGAACACCGGACAGTGTCTCAGGGGCTACGGCCTACACAAGATTTTTCTCTTTCTTACCTCGAACCTGTCAACAGGTTGTGGCAGGCTTCATTCAGTCCGCTCTTGGCGAATTGAACCATCTCAATCACCGCACCCATAAGGACACGATGCTCGTCCACGACGGAGGCGCCTCGTAGCGCCTCCATCAGGTTATCCGGCGCCCATGGATGGACGGGGCCACCAGTGGAAGCGGCGTACCCCCCTCCTTCAAAGGGGGCTGCTCGCCTGACTCCGGAGCTATATGAGTCTCCGGAATCATATTCGTCTGAGGGCCGAACTGATGCGGCCCTCTTCGCCAGTTTCCATGGGGCTCGGCTCCCTCATGTGTCCGGCAGTGGAGGTCTCGCCTCGTGGCGCCTCCCGGACAGTGATACGTCCATTTTGCATCATGCTTTTATATCGATATTTATTGCATTATGGGCTGTTATTACACGTTATGTCACAATACTTATGCCTTTTGTCTCTTATTTTACAAGGTTTACATAAGGATGGAGAATGCCGACAGTTGGAATTCTAGGCTGGAAAAGGAGCAAATATTAGAGACCTATTCTGCACAACACCAAAAGTCCTGAAACTCCACGAAAGTTATTTTTGGAAATAATAAAAAATACTGAGCGGAAGAAATACGTCAGGGGGGCCACCACCTGTCCCCGAGGGTGGGAGGCGCACCCTACCCCCCTGGGCGTGCCCCCTGCCTCGTGGGGCCCCTATTGGTCCTCCGATGGCCGTCTTCTGCTACATGAAGTCTTTCGCCCGAAGAAAAATCATAAGCAAGCTTTCGGGACGAGACACTGCCGCCACGAGGCGGAACCTTGGCGGAACCAATCTAGGGCTCCGGCAGAGCTGTTCTGCCGCGGACACTTCCCTCCGGGAGGGGGAAATCATCGCCATCGTCATCACCAACGCTCCTCTCATCGGGAGAGGGCAATCTCCATCAACATCTTCACCAGCACCATCTCCTCTCAAACCCTAGTTCATCTCTTGTATCCAATTCTTGTCTCATAGTCTGGGATTGGTACCTGCGGGTTGCTAGTAGTGTTGATTACTCCTTGTAGTTGATACTAGTTGGTTTATTTGGTGGAAGATCATATGTTCAGATCCTATATGCATATTAATACTCCTCTGATTATGAACATGAATATGCTTTGTGAGTAGTTACATTTGTTCCTGAGGACATGGGAGAAGTCTTGATATTTGTAGTCATGTGAATTTGGTATTCATTCAATATTTTGATGAGATGTATGTTGTCTATCCTCTAGTGGTGTTATGTGAACGTCGACTACATGACACTTCACCATTATTTGGGCCTAGAGGAAGGCATTGGGAAGTAATAAGTATATGATGGTTGCTAGAGTGACAAAAGTTTAAACCCTAGTTTATGCGTTGCTTCGTAAGGGGCTGATTTGCATCCATATGTTTCATGCTATGGTTAGGTTTACCTTAATACTTTTGTTGTAGTTGCGGATGCTTGAAATAGAGGCTAATCATAAGTGGGATGCTAGTTCAAGTAAGAACAGCACCCAAGCACAGGTCCACCCACATATCAAATTATCAAAGTACCGAACACGAATCATATGAACGTGATGAAAACTAGCTTGACGATAATTCCCATGTGTCCTCGGGAGCGCTTTTCTCTATATAAGAGTTTGTCCAGGCTTGTCCTTTGCTACAAAAAGGATTGGGTCACCTTGCTGCACTTTATTTACCTTTGTTACATGTTGCTCGTTACCAATTATCCTATCACAAAACTATCTGTTACCTACTATTTCAGTGCTTACAGAGAATACCTTGCTGAAAACCGCTTATCATTTCCTTCTGCTCCTCGTTGGGTTCGACACTCTTACTTATCGAAAGGACTACGATAGATCCCCTATACTTGTGGGTCATCAAGACTCTTTTCTGGCGCCGTTGCCGGGGAGCGAAGCGTCTTTGGTAGGTGGAATTTGGTACGGAAAAATTTATATAATGTGCTGAAATTTATTGTCACTTGTTACTATGGAAAGTAATCCTCTGAGGGGCTTGTCCGGGGTATCTTCACCCCGACCAGTAGAGCAAAGAGTTGCTCCTCAACCTACTGAACCTACTGAAAATGAAAATGTCCACTTTGAAATTCCTTCGGGTATGTTAGAAAAACTGCTAGATAATCCTTTTGCAGGAAATGGAACAAAGCATCCTGATGAGCACCTAATATATGTGGATGAAGTTTGTGGATTATTTAAGCTTGCAGGTGTGCCCGGTGATTTTATTAAGAAGAAGGTTTTTCCTTTATCTTTGAAGGGATATGAATTGACATGGTATAGGCTATGTGATGATACGGGATCATGGAACTACAAACGATTGAAATTGGAATTTCATCAGAAATTTTATCCTATGCATCTTGTTCATCGTGATCGCAATTATATATATAATTTTTGGCCTAGCAAAGGAGAAAGCATCGCTCAAGCTTGTGGGAGGCTTAAATCAATGTTATATTCATGCCCCAATCATGAGCTCCCAAGAGAAATAATTATTCAAATTTTGTATGCTCGGCTTTCTGATAACAATCGCACCATGCTTGATACTTCTTGTGCTGGCTCTTTTATGATGAAGACTATTGAATTCAAATGGGATTTATTGGAAAGAATTAAACGCAACTCTGAAGATTGGGATCTCGACGAAGGTAAGGAGTCAGGTATGACACCTAAGTTTGATTGTGTTAAATCTTTTATGGATACCGATGTTTTCCGTAAGTTTAGCATTAAATATGGACTTGACTCTGAGATAGTAGCTTCTTTTTGTGAATCTTTTGCTACTTATGTTGATCTCCCCATGGAGAACTAGTTTAAATATCATCCTCCCATAGAAGTAAAAGTAGCTGCACCTATTAAAGTTGAAGAAAAGACTATCACTTATAATGATCCTATTGTTCCTACTTCTTATGTTAAGAAACCACCTTTCCCTGTTAGAATAAAGGATCATGCTAAGGCTACAACTGTGGTTCGTAAAAGCAATATTAGAACTTATACACCTCCTGAGCAAATTAAAGTTGAACCTAATGTTGCTATCGTTAAAGATCTCTTGGCTGATAATATTGATGGGCATGTTATTTATTTCAGTGATGAAACTGCTAGAATTGCCAAACCTTGTGCTAAAGATAAACATAGACCTGTGGTAGGCATACCTGTTATTTCTGTTAAAATAGGAGATCATTGTTATCATGGCTTATGTGATATGGGTGCTAGTGCTAGTGCAATACCTATTGACTTATACAAAGAAATTAAGCATGATATTGCACCTGCTGAGTTAGAAGATATTGATGTCACAATTAAACTTGCCAACAGAGATACTATTTCACCAATGGGAATTGTTAGACATGTTGAAGTCTTGTGTGGGAAAACTAAATATCCTACTGATTTTCATGTTCTTGGTTCCCCACAAGATAGCTTTTGTCCCATTATATTTGGTAGACCCTTCTTGAATACCATTAATGCTAAGATAGACTGCGAAAAGGATGTTGTTACTATTGGTCTAGGTGATATGTCTCATGAGTTCAACTTTTCTAAATTTCGTAGACAGCACCGTGAAGAGGAATTACCTATTAAGGATGAAATTATTGGTCTTGCTTCTATTGCCGTGCCTCCTAGTGATCCTTTAGAACAATATTTGCTAGACCATGAAAATGATATGTTTATGAATGAAAGAAGGGAAATAGATGAAGTATTCTTTAAACAGGAACTCATCCTGAAACACAATTTGCCTGTTGAAATCCTAGGGGATCCTCCTCCACCCAAGGGTGATCCCGTGTTTGAGCTTAAACCGTTACCTGATACTCTTAAATATGCTTATCTTGATGAGAAAAAAGATATATCCTGTTATTATTAGTGCTAACTTTTCAGAGCATGAAGAATAGAGATTATTGAAAACTCTGAAGAAGCACCATGCTGCTATTGGATATACTCTTGATGATCTTAAGGGCATTAGTCCCACTCTATGTCAACATAAAATAAACTTGGAAGAAGATGCCAAACCAGTTCGTGATCATCAACGACGGCTGAATTCTAAGATGAAGGAAGTGGTAAGAAAAGAAATACTAAAGCTCCTTGAGGCAGGTATAATTTATCCCGTTGCTGATAGTCAGTGGGTAAGTCATGTCCATTGTGTCCCTAAGAAGGGAGGTATTACTGTAGTTCCTAATGATAAAGATGAATTGATTCCGCAAAGAATTATTACAGGTTATAGGATGGTAATTGATTTCCGCAAATTAAATAAAGCTACTAAAAAGGATCATTATCCCTTACCTTTTATCGATCAAATGCTAGAAAGATTATCCAACCATACACATTTTTGCTTTCTAGATGGTTATTCTGGTTTCTCTCAAATACCTGTGTCAGCCAATGATCAATCAAAGACTACTTTTACCTGCCCTTTTGGTACTTTTGCTTCTAGACATATGCCTTTTGGTTTATGTAATGCACCTGCTACCTTTCAAAGATGCATGATGGCTATATTCTCTAACTTTTGTGAAAAGATTTGTGAGGTTTTCATGGACGGTTTTTCTGTCTATGGATCCTCTTTTGATGATTACTTGAGCAACCTTGATCGAGTTTTGCAGAGATGTGAACAAACTAATCTTGTCTTGAATTGGGAAAAGTGCCACTTTATGGTTAATGAAGGTATTGTCTTGGGGCATAAAGTTTGCGAAAGAGGTATTGAGGTTGATAAAGTCAAGGTTGATGCTATTGAAAAGATGCCATGTCCCAAGGACATCAAAGGAATAAGAAGTTTCCTCGGTCATGCCAGATTTTATAGGAGGTTCATTAAGGACTTCTCAAAAATTTCGGCCTCTGACTAATTTATTATAAAAAGATATACCATTTGTCTTTGATGATGATTGTGTAGAATCATTTGAAATACTTAAGAAAGCATTGATCTCTGCACCTATTTTTCAGCCACCTGATTGGAATTTACCCTTTGAAATTATGTGTGATGCTAGTGATTATGCTGTAGGTGTTGTTCTAGGGCAAAAGAGTTGATAAGAAATTAAATGTTATTCAATATGCTAGTAAAACTCTAGACAATGCTCAGAGAAATTATGCTACTACTGAAAAAGAATTCTTAGCAGTCGTATTTGCTTGTGATAAGTTCAGACCTTATATTGTCGATTCTAAAGTAACTATTCACACGGATCATGCTGCTATTAAATATCTTATGGAAAAGAAAGATGCTAAACCTAGAATTATTAGATGGGTTCTCTTGCTACAAGAATTTGATTTGCATATTGTTGATAGAAAAGGAGCTGAGAACCCCATTGCAGACAACTTGTCTAGGTTAGAAAATGTTCTTGATGACCCACTACCTATTGATGATAGCTTTCTGGATGAACAATTAAATGTCATAAATGCTTCTCGTACTGCTCCATGGTATGCTGATTATGCTAATTATATTGGTGCTAAATTTATACCACCTAGTTTCACATACCAGCAAAAGAAAAAGTTTTTCTATGATTTCAGACATTACTTTTGGGATGACCCACATCTTTATAAAGAAGGAGTAGATGGTGTTATTAGACGGTGTGTTCCTGAGCATGAACAGGAACAGATCCTACGCAAGTGTCACTCCGAGGCTTATGGAGGACACCACGCTGGAGATAGAACTGCACATAAGGTATTGCAATCTAGTTTTTATTGGCCTACTCTCTTCAAGGATGCCCGTAAGTTTGTCTTGTGATGAATGTCAAAGAATTGGTAATATTAGTAGACGTCAAGAAATGCCTATGAATTATTCACTTATTATTGAACCATTTGATGTTTGGGGCTTTGATTATATAGGACCTTTTCCTGCCTCTAATGGATACACACATATTTTAGTTGCTGTTGATTACATTACTAAGTGGGTAGA
This sequence comes from Triticum aestivum, assembly GCF_018294505.1. Classification (NCBI taxonomy): domain Eukaryota; kingdom Viridiplantae; phylum Streptophyta; class Magnoliopsida; order Poales; family Poaceae; genus Triticum; species Triticum aestivum. The sequence goes on along the minus strand of NC_057805.1, from coordinate 188,227,733 downwards.
AGCTATCCCAACTAGTAGTGCTGATCTTAACACTTCTATTAAAATGCTTAAAGAAGTTATTTTTCCAAGGTTTGGAGTCCCTAGATATTTAATGACTGATGGTGGTTCACATTTTATTCATGGTGCTTTCCGTAAAATGCTTGCTAAATATGATGTTAATCATAGAATTGCACCTCCTTATCACCCGCAGTCTAGTGGTCAAGTAGAATTGAGTAATAGAGAGCTCAAATTAATTTTGTAAAAGACTGTTATTAGATCTAGAAAGAATTGGTCCAAGAAACTTTATGATGCATTATGGGCCTATAGAACTGCATATAAAAATCCTATGGGTATGCCTCCGTATAAAATGGTTTATGGAAAAGCATGTCACTTACCTCTCGAACTAGAACATAAGGCATATTGGGCTATTAAAGAGCTTAATTATGATTTCAAACTTGCCGGTCAGAAGAGATTATTTGACATTAGCTCACTTGATGAATGGAGAACCCAAGCTTATGAGAATGCCAAGCTGTTCAAAGAAAAAGTTAAAAGATGGCATGACAAAAGAATACAAAAGCGTGAGTTTAATGTAGGTGATTATGTATTGCTATACAACTCTCGTTTAAGATTTTTTGCAGGAAAACTTCTCTCTAAATGTGAAGGCCCTTACGTTATCGTGGAGGTCTATCGTTCCAGTGCCATATAAATAAACAACTTCGAAGGCAGAAATCCGAAGGTGGTGAACGGTCAAAGAATCAAACATTATATCTCAGGTAATCCTATAAATGTTGAAACCAATGTTATTGAAACCGTAACTCCGGAAGAATACATAAGGGACACCTTCCGGAATGTTTCAGACTCCGAAAAGGAATAGGTATGTGGTACGGTAAGTAAACCAACTCCAAAACAGTTCCAAAGGCAATTTTTCTCCGTTTTGGAATATTTAGAAAAATAGAAAAATAAGAGGCAGTCCGGGAAGGACACGAGGGCTCCACGAGGGTGGAGGGCGCGGCCTACCCCCCTGGGCGCGCCCCCTTCCTCGCGGGCACCTCGTGTGCTCTCCGAACTCCGTTTTCTTGCATGTTACGTATTTTGGTCGGTAAAAATTCATTATATAATCTCCCGAAGGTTTTGACTCCTATATCACGCAAATATTCTCTGTTCTTGTTTCGAGTTGTTGCTGCTGCAGATTAGAACAAGATGTCTTCTCAAGAGTCAGTCGGGGAGAGCCGGGTGTCTCATCCGGCATCGGGACCAAGGACAAATAGCGATGCTGACCACTTTGGGCCAGCAACGAAGGAAGAGATGGAGGATGATTTGATGAGGATAGATGCCATGGAGGATCAAGAAGTCACTTCTCGCTTCCGAGATGGGTTCACGACGGGGGAACTACAGAGCTCAGGTATTCCAAACTCGGTTATCCCTTCCAATGTTAGATTTCTTTCTTATGAAAATATGCAGAAGAGCGTCACTTGTTCTCCCGCAGCTATGCAACACCCTCTGGTGCAAGGAGCTTTAGCCATTACAGGGAAGCTTCGTAAGGAGATAATGGACCTCAAGCAACAACTCAATAAGCTCGAGGAAGAGAATCGTATCCTGAGGGGCATTATCGCCAAGAATATCACATCACCATCCCCGAAGAAGGAGACATAATCACATGGGTATGGGCACTCCCCTTGGCAACTGCCAAGCTTGGGGGAGATACCCCGGTATCGTATCACCATCACACTCCTATCTCTACTGTTTTTCTTAGTTCGATCCTATTAGTAGTATCTGGATCTAGTAGAATAAAGTTTTGGCATGATCTAGTTTTGAGTTTTGCTTTATGATCCCTTTATGTAATTGAGACCGTGAGCTATATAATAAAGATTAGTGTTGAGTCAAGGGCTTGATTATGTTTGCCATGATCTTGAGTGAATAAAAGAAAAGAGAAAAATAATAAAAAGAAATAAAGAGATCATATTGATCTTATTGATAGTAATGACTTCACATAGAAAGAGTATGATGATTAAAAATTGTTGGGAGTTGACAAACATAGCTTTGGTCATCGTTGCAATTAATGGGAACTAATAAAGAAAGAGAGGTTTCACATATAAATATACTATCTTGGACATCTTTTATGATTGGGAGCACTCATTAAAATATGACATGCTAAAGAGTTGATGTTGGACAAGGAAGACAGCAAAATGGGTTATGTTTTCTTATATCTGAGATAAAGTATATTGTCATGGATCATCCAACATGTTGAGCTTGCCTTTCCCCCTCATGCTACCCAAATTCTTTGCACCAAGTAGAGGTACTAATCGTGCTTCCAAAAACCCTTAAACCAGTTTTTGCCATGAGAGCCCACCATATCTACCTATGGATTGAGTAAGATCCTTCAATTAAGTTGTCATCGGTGCAAGCAATAAAAATTGCTCTCTAAATATGTATGATTGATTGGTGTGGAGGAAATAAGCTTTATACGATCTTGTGATGTGGAAGAAATAAAAGCAACAGACTGCATAATAAAGGTTCATAGCACAAGTGGCAATATAAAGTGACGTTCTTTCGCATTAAGATTTTGTGCATCCAACCCTGAAAGCACATGGAAACCTCTCCTTCCCTCTGCGAAGGGCCTATCTTTTATTATTATCTTCTACCTTATGCAAGAGTCATGGTGATCTTCACCTTTCCTTTTTATATTTTATCCTTTGGCAAGCACAGGATGTTGGAAAGATCCTGATAGATATATCTAATTGGATCTGGGTTAGCATGAACTATTTTTTTGACATTACCCTTGAGGTAAAAGGTTGGGAGGCGAAACTATAAGCCCCTATCTTTCTCTGTGGCCGATTAAAACACTGTAACCACAAGTATTGCGTGAGTGTTAGCAATTATGAAAGACTAAATGATAATTGAGTATGTGGACTTGCTAGAAAGCTCTGGCATAGACTCTTTCTGATGTTATGATAAATTGCAATTGCTTCAATGTCTAAGATTATAGTTTGTTAGTTCTCAATAAAGTTTCTGATTCATACTTTACATTCTGAATAGATTATTACTTGAGCATAAGAAATCATATGACAATATCCATATATGTTGCTGTTATGAGAATAATCATGATGCCCTCATGTCCGTATTTTATTTTACCGAGACCTCTACCTCTAAACATGTGGACATATTTATCGTTATCGGCTTCCGCTTGAGGACAAGCGAGGTCTAAGCTTGGGGGAGTTGATACGAACATTTTGCATCATGCTTTTATATCGATATTTATTGCATTATGGGCTGTTATTACACGTTATGTCACAATACTTATGCCTATTCTCTCTTATTTTACAAGGTTTACATAAGGAGGGAGAATGCCGGCAGCTGGAAATCTGGGCTGGAAAAGGAGCAAATATTAGAGACCTATTCTACACAACTCCAAAAGTACTGAAACTCCACGAAAGTTATTTTTGGGAATAATAAAAAATACTAAGCGAAAGAAATACGTCAGGGGGGCCACCACCTGTCCACGAGGGTGGGGGGCGCACCCTACCCCCCTGGGCGCGCCCCCTGCCTCGGGGGCCCCCTGTTGGTCCTCCGGTGGCCATCTTCTTCTATATGAAGTCTTTTGCCCGAACAAAAAATCATAAGCAAGCTTTCGGGACGAGACTCCCCCGCCACGAGGCGGATCCTTGGCGGAACCAATCTAGGGCTCCGGCAGAGCTGTTCTGCCGGGGACACTTCCCTCCGGGAGGGGGAAATCATCGCCATCATCATCACCAACGCTCCTCTCATCGGGAGAGGGAAATCTCCATCAACATCTTCACCAGCACCATCTCCTCTCAAACCCTAGTTCATCTCTTGTATCCAGTTCTTGTCTCATAGTCTGGGATTGGTACATGTGGGTTGCTAGTAGTGTTGATTACTCCTTGTTGTTGATACTAGTTGGTTTATTTGGTGGAAGATCGTATGTTCATATCCTATATGCATATAAATACTCCTCTGATTATGAATATGAATATGCTTTGTGAGTAGTTACGTTTGTTCCTGAGGACATGGGAGAAGTATTGCTATTAGTAGTCATGTGAATTTGGTATTCGCTCGATATTTTGATGAGATGTATGTTGCTTATCGTCTAGTGGTGTTATGTGAACGTCGACTACATGACACTTCACCATTATTTGGGCCTAGAGGAAGGCATTGGGAAGTAATAAGTAGATGATGGGTTCCTAGAGTGACAGAAGCTTAAACCCTAGTTTATGCGTTGCTTCGTAAGGGGCTGATTTGGATCCATATGTTTCATGCTATGGTTAGGTTTACCTTAATTCTTTTGTTGTAGTTGCGGATGCTTGCAATAGAGGCTAATCATAAGTGGGATACTAGTTCAAGTAAGAACAGCACCCAAGCACCGGTCCACCCACATATCAAATTATCAAAGTACCGAATGCGAATAATATGAACGTGATGAAAACTAGCTTGACGATAATTCCCATGTGTCCTCGGGAGCGCTTTTCTCTATATAAGAGTTTGTCCAGGCTTGTCCTTTGCAACAAAAAGGATTGGGCCACCTTGCTGCACTTTATTTACCTTTGTTACTTGTTGCTTGTTACCAATTATCCTATCACAAAACTATCTGTTACCTACTATTTCAGTGCTTGCAGAGAATACCTTGCTGAAAACCGCTTATCATTTCCTTCTGCTCCTCGTTGGGTTCGACACTCTTACTTATCGAATGGACTATGATAGATCCCCTATACTTGTGGGTCATCAGACAGCGTCCTGGGCTCCTCCATGGGCCGGAGCGAGCCTCCAGAACAACACCTCCGTATAGTCCCTGGCCCCGGGGGAATAGGCAGGCGGTGGCGACATGCTCGCCATCTCCGACGGAGCCAGCGAACCCCCGGATGAAGATCGCTGGATAAGGTCACGGGCCGGACTGCAATAGTACAGTTAACTACGTTAAAATAATGAAGAGAAAGGGCCGGGTGTGCGCATGAATGACCCATGTCACATACGATGCGGCCTGGGGCTTAGTGCGGGGGCGTCGTTCCGGACTACTATCAACGTCCCACGCGGTATTGACGGCTGGGGCGCCCTTCCGCTTCTTGGGCGTTTTCCGCTTCCACATGCACCAAATCCGCCCTCTTCTTCCTCCTCTCCTCAGGGGAGGTTTCTTTTCCTCTTCGTCCTTGAGGGAGTCCTGGACTAAGGGGTCCTCGGGCGTCCGGCCTGTTATCCATGGGCCGGACTGATGGGCTGTGAAGATACGAAGGCCAAAGACAATACCCGTGTCCGGATTGGACTCTACTTGGCGTGGAAGGCAAGCTAGGCGACCTATTATGAAGATTCCCTCCTATGTAACCGACCTCATGTAACCCTAGATCTCTCCGGTGTCTATATAAACGGGAGAGCATAGTCCGGATAGGACAGATTCATTACCATATACTCATAGGCTAGACTTCTAGGGTTTAGCCATTACGATCTCGTGGTAGATCAACTCTTGTAACACTCATATTCATCAAGATGAATCAAGCTGGAATTAGGGTATTACCTCCATAGAGAGGACCCGAACCTGGGTAAACATTGTGTCCCCCGTCTCTTGTTACCATCGATCCTAGAAGCACAGTTCGGGACCCCCTACCCGAGATCCGCCGGTTTTGACACCGACAGTCCTCCTCTTCCTCATCATTGTCCTCAGGGACAGAGGAATGTGCTTCGTCGTCTTCAGACGTCATGTCCGAAGTGCCCTTGCGACGAGGGCCACTCTTGGCCCCCTTGGCCTTCTTCTTGGCCTTCTTCTCCGGCACCTTATATGGTGCCGGCACCAGCATCTTCGCTAGGCGCGAAATGACCGGTTCTTCGGGCAGCGGAGCCGGACACAGGATCCGCTTCGCCCTCTCCATCCAGTCCTGAAAGGGCAATCATAAAAGCTCAGACATCATCGTCAAAACATTTAAGTTGAGGATACATCAAAAGTAACATACCTCGCTGGTGGGGTGTTTACAGTCGTGACGAGGGTCTGAATCCGTGGTCGGCGGTTTCTCGTTGCCCTTAAAGATCAACTTCCAGGCATCGTCGTGGGTGGTCTCGAAGAGCCTCGCCAGGGTCTGATGCTTCTTCGGATTGAAATCCCACAGAGGGCGACCTCTGCGCTGGCATGGTAGAATCCGGCGAACTAGCATCACCTGGATCACATCGATGAGCTTGACGTCCTTGGCTATCATGCTGTGGACGCGCGTCTGCAACGCTATCAGCTCATCGGGCGAACACCAGTCCAGACTCTTCTCGACCAAAGAGGTGAGTCGCATGGGAGCACCAGAGCAGAATTCGGCAGCCGCGGCCCTGGTGGTGCCGCGGGGTTCTGTGATGTAGAACCATTGTCTCTGCCACTCCTTCACTGTCTCCACAAAAGTACCTTTCGGCCAGGAAACATTAGGCAGCTTGCTCACCATGGCTCCTCCGTACTCCGCGTGCTGGCCGTCCACCACCTTCAGGTTCACGTTGATGACTTGGAGCCACAGCCGGAAGTGTGGTTGGATGCAATGGAAGGCCTCGCACACGATGATAAACGCCGAGATATTGAGGAAGGAATTCGGGGACAGATCGTGAAAATCTATCCCGTAATAATACATCCCGCGGAAGAAATTGGGGACGAAAGGGTGGAGCGGAAACCCTAGCCCGCGGAAGAAATTGGGGATGAATACTACCCTCTCAGTGGCTTCGGTGTGGGGACGACTTGTCCCTCGGCCGGCAGACGGTGGGTGATCTCCCTCACCAAATTCCCGGCCGCCCGAAGCTCAGTAATGTCCTCCTCCTTGACGGAGGAGACCATGCACTTACCCTGACCTCCGGATCTGGACATGGTTGCTTGAGTGGAAAGCAGATGAGTACTGGGGCGCTGGAGCTCAAGATTTGAAAGACGGAGACAGAGAGAGGGAGTGAGAGAGGAAGAGGGAGTCCTTATCCCCTTATAAAGGCATCGAATTTTAAACGTCTCCTCACTCGCCCTGAAAACTCGCCTATTCCCAAGGACCGTACAAACGGCATGGTTGGGTTACCCATGCCCGCATTGATGAGAATCCCGTGATAAGGGGACATGATCTCTGGTTTGAGAAGACGTGCCAACGGCAACCGCGTCTCAAAACATGGAGCGGCAGACGAAAAACGGTTCAAAATTATTACCGGACAGACGTGGTGCCATGTTATTAAAAAAGCTGTCAGCGGAAAGAACTCGTGTGAAAATATATATTCTCTCTGCGGTTATCTATGGTGTGTATGTGGCAGGTCCGGATATGGTTATCGCATCTGAAGACTATCTTGGAGTTCGGAGAAAGGGGAACCCGCCTTGCAATGCCGAAGACAATCTGCACGCCGGACTCCTCGTCATTGAAGCCAGGTTGAGGGGCTACTGAGGGAGTCCTGGACTAAGGGGTCCTCGGGCGTCCGGCCTGTTATCCATGGGCCGGATTGATGGGCTGTGAAGACATGAAGGCCGAAGACTGTACCCGTGTCCGGATTGGACTCTACTTGGCGTGGAAGGCAAGCTTGGCGACTGAAGATTCCTTCTTATGTAACCGAATCTATGTAAACCCTAGATACCCCCGGTGTGTATACAAACCGGAGGGGTTAGTCCGGAAAGGACACACATTACCATAGTCATATATGCTAGACTTCTAGGGTCTAGCCATTACGATCTCGTGGTAGATCAACTCTTGTAATACTCCTATTCATCAAGATCAATCAAGCAGGAAGTAGGGTATTACCTCCATAGAGAGGGCCCGAACCTGGGTAAACATCGTGTCCCCCGTCTCCTGTTACCATCGATCCTAGACGCATAGTTCGGGACCCCCTACCCGAGATCCGCCGGTTTTGACACCGACAGTAACACATACATATTCATTTACAAATGAAAGAAGATTTGTTTGCATTCTCAAATTTAGGCGCACCAGGCAAACCAGGGTCGTGTCATGGTGGTCGCGTGTGTCGTACGGACGCTTAGCACCCAGCCAGCCACCCCCCTCCCGCCCTCCCCCCCCCCCAAAAAAGAATGACGACAAAATAAGTTTGCGCTTCCACGTTTCGGATTTAAATATCTGCCAACCCCAATTCTAGCCCTGCAAAATCTCCCTTCTCCACCGTCCCCTTCCGTGCTCAGATTACTCAAATCCCTAATGCACCGTCAACCCAATCAAAGTTTGAATCGCCCCTCGTCTCTTCTCTTTCCCCACCTTTGTGCCGGACGACGACGAAGACGACGGTCGCGCTTCACTGCCGCACCGGAGCTGCCTCATCTACGCCCTCGTCCACCGCACCGGGTGGTCCACCGACAACATCGGCCGCCGCAACTGACGTGCCTCACAGACACCAACTTCCATGGCATCAGGTGTGCTTCACCGACGCCGTATCCCACCTCACCAGGGATACTTCACCAAGCACATCATCGCACCTCCGCCCCCTGAGGCCGTTGGGGCTTCACCAATGGTCTCGTCCAACGCATCATAGTGCTCCGCTGCCACTGAAGATCTACATCCGTGTGCGGCCAGCCAACGCCAGCACATCACCCTCAACGGCTCTGAAGTGACCCGCACTCTAGCTAGGCGAGCATGCCCAAATGCCGGCCTGAACTAGGTATCCACACATCACTCCCTTTTGCACTGTTCCAACAATGTTTGGATATCCTTTCACAGCTCCCTTAGCTTACACGCCTATGCAACTCTAACTTTAACTCTCATTTCTTGAGATATCATCTGAAACAAGAAAAACCATTTTTTAGCGAAGCATGAAGACGCTACGGGATCTGGTACACATCCCGCACACCCGTATAACCTTGTAAGTATCTGTCCTCCGGTACAACAACAAGGTCGATTCCTCTTATTTTGTCAACCATTCGTCGTGTCAAAAATGTAGAGGGGGATGCAAGGAGCACAAGGCATGCACATCCAAGCAAGTGGTAACATGGACTTGTACATGGAACATCCCAAGCGCAAGCAGAGCTGCAGTAAGCCTGTACAACGAGCTAGCGTAAGTCCCTGCATTTCATTTAGTTCGTACTGGCCTGCGTGTATGATTTGTGTGTAGTGGTGGATCCACGAATTCAAGTTACTAGGGGCGAACATTTAACTTAAAAAATAGAAAGGTGCTTGCACTCCGGAAATCAACATAACTTGAGAAATGTGAAGCTACATGCACTTTGAAAACCAAATTAGTTCAGATTATAAAACACTACATGATGCAAGCACCAAGAAAACACAAAATGCAACATGGTGTACAAGGACTACTAGCATGGTCTTTACCTGCTTGAATTATTCGTTTTGTGGCTGAAAATATCGAAGTGTAATTGCACCTATAACGAGTGCGCAAAATGCATATAAATATATCTATCCTGCACAAATATGCCAATAGTTTCAAACAACATATTAGAAAAGTATTTATGCTACGTTGTCATGATACGGGGACTTTCTAGTAGATGGCCTCGACGGTTCCTAAAGCCATGAAAATGCACTATAATTTTCTTGCCATCAATGCCTGCAAATCTCTATGTCTCTCAACATAGCAGATCATCATTAGACACTAAATCCTTCAATGGGAGCTTGCAAAATGCTTGCATTAGATCCCTCATTAGACACTATATGTTCATCACCAGGAGCATGTAAAATGTTTGCATCAAATCCTTCATTAGCAGTCTGTTCATTAGACACTTCAGACTCAAGAACAACATGAGCTTGTATGTTTGCACCGGAAACTTGATTAGATACATCAGATTCAGTCATTCCAGCATTGATTGGGGGAGTTATAAAATAAGCATAAATTGGTTTCATTTTCTTATAGATTCCCTACATACAAGCAGTTTTACAACACCGGCAGGTTTAACTATTGGCCAAAAATTGAACAATTGAATTAGATATAATCAGTGATGTGATGTACCTGCTCGTTGCGCATGCTGCTCTTCCAAGCTGCGACTGTCCGTTTGTGCAAGCTCAATGCCATGCCCGTGCCGCCGTCGCTGCCTCCCACGCAGGCTACACCCAGGGTTGGATCTTCATCTTCTTGTCCTTCCATTCGCTTGAAGCCCGGTGACCACCCTCCAACGAGGGCGTGAGGAAGTGCTGTGTCGGTCTGTCGAGCGGTGGCTAGGTTAGGAGTGAACCACACTAGAGGCTGGAGCGAACGAATTGGGATTTTTCCTGGTGTCGATTGATATGGGAGGCGCTCGTTTGGGCCGCGAGCCTACAATAGGGTCTGCCTTGCACTTACGTTATTGGCCCATCCAAATTGAAACGTCTTTCTTCATTTTTTTAATATTGCCTGCTCGTCCGTTGGGACGAACAAAACTAGCCTGGGCCAACCTGGACGACTCAAACTAGGTGCACACTTTCCAGCCACCCGAGGCGGCCGCCCATACTAGCCCCTACGATGGCGTCGCCCCTTTTTGCGTGTATGATGGGGGTAGTGAAAAATATTCCAGTGGCGCTTTTGATTTACCCACAGAATGGTTGAATTGCTTGTTTCTATGAACTGAGTTCGCCAATAATGTGAAGGATGCCAGTCTTTTCATCATATTGTAGATTGCTTAGATATCGATATGCCAAATGTAATCGCATGAAATATACAATAAAAGCCAGTGTGATGTGTGTGGCTACAACTAGTCTGACTACACGTCCTAATATAACATATCAAGGATGCACCATCTTACCAGATTAACCATTCCACTTACCAGTGCAGTGTGGGAAGAAAGAAGTATTGGGACTACGTATCCAAGCAATTGATTCCATGGACTCCTTCGTAGAACCTTGTAAGCGAAAAAGAAGTTGAAGTGTCCCTGTATAAAGAGATAGCGTAAGTTCAGTTAACTGCTTCTCGGAATTTTAGTTAGCCACTTATTGCAAAATTGTTCAATTACATTGCTTAGCTTAATTTAGTTTCCTACTAATTACATAATGCCATAGCCTGTTAATCCTATTATAGACTGCGCATATCTATGTTTTTGATACTTACTGTTAAGAATAACCTGTTTGCCTGAACTTAAATAGCTACTTAAGCACGTAGATAGCTGGTCATATGTACTTCTAGGGTGCAGTAGAATTCACGTGTAATTTATGTTTTGATACCCTATTTGTTTGAATGGAATGCTGTTATCACTTGTAGCACTAGTAATGTTTGCATGTTCATAGATAGATAACTGTCAGGTTTATATGAGGGACACCGTCTTTTTAACTTATATATGTGTTGGAATCATTTTGCTTACATCAAAGAAATTTACACATGTCTGTGTTACTGGTAAACGGTACCGACTTGTTACATTAATGCGTTGCCAAGAACTTGTTACTTCTACTAGTTCATTGTAATTAAATACGTTGCCAAAACTGGTTAGTTTTACTAGTTTGATGTTAGTTTCTTATGGCTCTTGCATAACTTTATTTATTGATTGCTAACATTCAATGCAGGATCCAACTGAAACTCCGTTGGTACAACAGGTATGTTTTCAGAAACTTCCTTGTTTACCTGGTTTGCTGGTGTAACTTCTTGCTGTAATCATCTTACCAACTTCAAGTTTTCAGGATCCAATTGGAAGTCCAATTGCAGAGAAGGTACATTTTTTAAAATATATTTGTGTAACAGGTTTGCTGCTGTAACTTGTTGCTCTAATCAAGTTACTGAATACTCAACTTTCATGAACCAAGAGAAACTCCAATGCCACAACAGGTTCCTTTTGCAAAACTTGTTTGTTTAACTGCTTTGCTGCTGCAACCGGTTGCTCTAATCACGTTACTGGCTACTCAACTTTTCGGGATCCAAGAGAAACACCAATGCCACAATAGGTACCTTTTGCAAAACTTGTTTGTTTAACTGCTTTGCTGCTGGAACAACCGGTTACAATGATGTTAATAACTACTTTTCAGCATCCAAATGAAACTCTTTAATTCCTTCATTGTTTAACTGTTTTGCTGTTATAACTCCCAGTTGAGATGCTTTGCTAACTTCAACTTTTCAGAATCCAATCGGAACTTTAATGGCAAAATAGGTTAGCCCAAGATCAAAGAGCGAGGTCCCCATGGACGTTTTATCATCCCACAGCAATGGCACCGGCCCAATCGTGCATCATGAATTGCCAATTGCTGATGCTCTAGAGGCTAAACTAGTGGTAGAAAGAGATTCTTCTTCGGCACTTAGAGAAGAAGGTGACATGTTGAGGAAGCAAACAACACAATCACAAGTAGTACACAAGACAACCCTTAAATATTTGGTGGATTTCAAAACGAAGCACGCTAAGACTGACCGCATTTTTAAGGTCCTGAAGGGAAAAAGGGAATTAAATTCCCACTTGGCAAATCATAGGTGAAATATTCTTTCCATCATTGAATAACCTTTGTGTTTTTTGTTCATGTTATCGATCAAACCATTTGTTTTAGAGATCATGTAATAATTGTTTTTTGTTTTTTGGTTTGTAATTTTATTTGAGCACAAGTCTGTATTAATTGATAAGACTTAGAGACATTTCATTTTGATTGCTGTGCTAGACCTACAAATATGACAATCGGGCTGAATGTGCATTCAGCAATAATAATAGAATAGATGGACCACAAGTGGCACGCATCGGAAAGGCCCAAGATGTTGTACTAGCTTCGCTAGAAAAAGGATGCTCTCCGAGCAAAAAAAATTACAGCGACCTGGCTTATGTATGTTAGATGATATTATTGATCCATATACTCTATAAGTGTTTATATGTCTATTAGTTTTGTACATTATTGGTTGATTGACTCAGTATTTGAATCTTGATAAATCGCTTGTGTACATATCTAAATGGGAGTACACATTATGCTGCGTGTGACATTTGAGTTGGACATAAAGTGTTCCAAATATTCGAATTCACCTTAAACTGGATTCTAGCTTCTAAATTCGAGTATAGGCATTTGTAAATCATATTCATATATGACAGTGGAATACATCTTTGTCGTTCTTTTGAAGATATACAAAAACACATAGAATGATTTATAAAGATTCGTATAGGAATACAAAATTGATTCGAATTTAGTTGCCAGGGTAAACGTGGATCCTTATTGTCCGAAAATTCGTAAGAAGCGGCGAAATGTCCACTCAATTACTGTCTATCCCTTACACGGACAATCCATCTGCCCGATTTCCAATGCTCTCAATAGGGGTAGGTTAGTAACTTCAATTAGACGTGACACGACCACCTCTGAGCCCATTCCGACACGGTGGGCACCAAACATGGGCGGCAAAACACATTTGATTCAAGCTCGTCCGAAAGACCTCTGTTTCTCCCTCCATTTCCCCATTCATACACGGTGGGCGGCAAACTAAACTCGACTCGTCCGAAATCGATGTAGGCAAATATTTTCAATAGTGGCAGGTTTGTAACATCACTCAAACGTGACACAACCAACCTACCTGTCAGCCCCGTTCATACACCGTGGGCGCCAACCATGGGCGCCAAAACACCCTCTCCTCGCCCGAAATCGCTTTGCGCAAATATTGGCGAGATGCGAGATTACCGTCCTATCCCCAACCGACGAGACATCCAAATTTTAAACGGGGGCTAAGTTCGTAACTTTCCCATATTTCCGACAGGCGCGTCCCAAAAACATGGTTCCCCGTACCTCTCCCTCCATATTCCCTTTCATACACCGTCCCCGCTAAAACACCATCCCCACACCAGCCTCCTCCCTCCGCCACCCCATCCATCGCCGCCGTCCTCCACCCCATCCATCGCCACCGTCTTCCACCATGCCGGAGCGCCTACCAAGACAGCGTCGTCCACTGCTAGGGATGGACGTTTCTCATCTACGGCGTTGGACCAAGAGCCTTGCATCGCGTCCTCTCACTTCATCGGCGCCGTCGTCCTCTTTGGTAGGGCTGCTCAGACGACCTTCTCTTCCACCGCAACGGGACTTATCCCCGATGCACCAGTCTACTGTCGCAGATCTGCTTCAATGCCACCGAGAGCCATCGCACCCCCGAAGCCTACACGGCGCCGCAAGAGAGGTGGTACTTCATATCTACTCAACTTTTTGATCTCAACCAGAAAATGGATTGTAACTTGGTTACTATACTTTCTTTTCAGCTCTTAGAATTTAATTCTTAGTTCGAAGCAAACAATGGATGCTAAATAGCATTTCCTTGGTTTGCAGCTTTAAATCTGCCATGGCAGAGTCATAATAGGGTTTAATTGATCATGCTTAGGGTTTAATTGATCATGTTGGTTCCGTGGTGGTTTCTTTAATAGAAATCGGAGGGGAAACCCTCTTTTGCTAAAACAATGCTTAGGATTTCCCCCTTTTATGATCACTATACGATCATCATACGTGCTTCGTGTCTTAATAGCACTGCTCCGCCCATCAAGCTAAACAAGCTTAGTTGTTCAAATACGAATATGATATTATTAAAAAAGAGTCGTTTAATTGGTCAGCTAAATGTTCCTAATTTAGTTACAAAAATGCATGTTCGCCGCTCGGGTGTGTATCTCTACAGGGTGCCCACGGTGGGCCGCATGCCACCCTGGGATTTTGGGTTGGCCTAGGCCCCGATTCCCCTCTGTTCTGCTGCGCGCTTCCGATCTCTACTCGCCCCCAGCGGCCTGCCTCGTCGGCGACTTGCCGTCCCCGGACGGCATGACTCTAGGAGGAGACGCCGGACTAACAAGAGGTCACGAGCCACTGTCCCGATAGCGTCACCACTGCCTCGGCGCACCGCTGTGCCTACCTTCCCAGTCCATCCAGGGCTCAGGCGTGCAGCACCCACTAAGCCAACCCGATTTATCCTGAGATATGTCCTCAACACTCAGCAGCCACTCCTCATCACCCATTTTCTAATTGATTCGTTACTCATTAGGCAGGACTGTCATTAGGTTTTGTTGTGTGCTGAGTGCTACCTACACTTAATGGTTTAGATGTATTTCAGTAATCTTTTGTACATGTAAACTTCATAGGGTTTCAAAATTCCGGCCCTAGGAACAGACACTAGTTATTTTGGTTGACCCAAATTACTACTACAGCCAGGTATGTTGACAATTTTACTTGTCTTTCTTACTCATTCGATATTATATCCAATTATTCGCGTCGATTAGTTGGAAACAATAAGTGCTAGACAAACTTTTTGATTTAGATTTTGGACGGTCTCTAAATGCAGTTACAATTCTGCATACTTGTCCTAGTAAGCTCACAAGTAAATGATTGATTCACTACATCTATGCTTGCCTTGTCATATTTGTTGTCAATATTCTTTTAGGGTGGACCACCCTGTTTCAAAATACTAGAACCGTAGACATGAGTGAATAGTATTTCTCTGTGTGATCTCTTGCATCATGTGTGGGCAACGAACACAGCATTGTATAGAAAGAAAGTGTCATTTCCAGCTTTTACATAGATTACGATCTTTTACATGGAATACAATCTGCCTACTTGCTTTGTGTCGCACTACCAGCACTCCACCCTTGAAGCTAAACATTATGCCACTGATAATTCCTTAGTTTTTTTGTTCAAATACAAATTTGATATGATTCTAATGTTCCTACTTCAGTTTTGAAATGTGTGTCTGCCTGTTATAGAGACATAAGAGGTTTGTATTTCTGTGTGTGGTTGTCGGGGATCAGGAACGACACCTATGGGATCACACGCAATCCCTACTACGGTTGGCGGGGCGCGGGGCTGTGCAAAGAGCGGGTCTAGAAGATCAACACGAGGGGAATTTATCGAGGTTCGGGCCAGAAACGATGCGTAATACCCTAGTCCTGCTTTGTTTGTAAATTTGGTGTTCTTGAGCTCCTCAACTAGCTGTGGTGCATGCCTAGCCCAAAAAGTCCGAATCCTTCCTCAGTACGCCTCGGGCCTCCTTTTATACGTCAAAGGGGTCGCCACCGTGGCACACAGGAGGTGGAAAGTATGTACAGTGTACAAGTCTATCGCTTGTCACCGTAGGACAAACACATTTAATGCACCGCCGACGTGCCCTCTTGCTTTATCGGGGATGGCAAAGAAGCTCATCCTGTCCGTCGCTGCCTCTCCTTGCTCCGAGGCGCGTCCAAGCTAATGAGGCATGCAGCGCCACGCTTGCTGGCTAGCTGTTGAGCTGGTGCGGTGGCAGGGTCTTCACGAAGATCTACATGCCACCACGCAGATGCTTGTCTAGTTGGCCTAGAAGCTGCATGCTGCCACGCAGACGCTCGCCTAGCTGGCGGGCCGGCCGCCACGTCGGAACGGGTGCGGGGCATCTAAATCTTTGTAGGTGTGGGCCTGAATGCGGCCCTACTGATGTCCCCGGCAAGGGTCTTGTCGGGGTCTTGTGGGTGTCCCCAGCAAGGATCTTGCCGGGGGTCTCGTGGGCGTCCCCGGCAAGGGTCTTGCCGGGGGGCTTTCATCTTCTGGTTCTCATCTAGTCTTGCAGGCCCTCGGTTTTCACAAAGATCTGCATGCCACCATGCAGGCGCCTCCCGAGCCTTGGTTCTGATGTTGTTGATGGTGCCAGAAATTTTCGGCTCGAGGGTGGCAGGCTTGCTGGTGTTGGGCAAGTTGCCCCGGCAAGGCTCTTGCCGGGGCAGCGTAGGCCGTCCCCGGCAAGGCTCTTGCCGGGGGAAACCCCTCTTGTCCCTTTGCTCTTTGCACCTCTGGCTTCAGCGCTGCTCTGGTAGTTTTGTATCTTTGCTTCCTCTGCCCCGCCAAGCGTGCCCGCAGGTGTGGCTACAACTGCCCATGGACAAGTCAAGGGGTACAGAAGGCCCCTACTTTTGTACACCGATAGGATCCCCCAGGCATGGGCCACATATAAGCGCAGAGCGTTGTTTGGCCAGGCCCAGAACGGTGCGCGGGCATGCGTGCGAGAGTGTAAACCGTAGTAATCCCTTCGCCAGTTGTGCTTCCTCATGACCCGCATTGAGTGGGTGACGTGGGGGTCGTGCGTGGGTCGGTTGCAGCGCTTGCGTCACCTCGCGGTGAATAGTAAAGATGCAGCCCGCGTCTCCCCCATAAAAAAGAGGAAAATGCAGGGGCACTGCTCATTTACCCCCTGGGCCCTTTTCAATCTTGGAAAACGCCGTTCCCCTCTTCTTCTCCAAACGCAAGTCGGAGCTCTCACCCCTGCTCGCTGCCGCCGTGCCCCCATTGCCTCCGATCCCTCACCCCCCTCTCAACCGCCATGGCCCCCAAGACGAGCAAGGGCAAGGGAGTGGCCAAGGACGCTGGGGGGGAAGGAGGTGCCGGAGAGCGAGCTGGTGGAGATGCGGATGTAGCGCGCTCTCTTCACCTTGATAGTCGATGCAATCACCCTCAGGGACATGTTCAGGCCCCTGTGGGAAAGGGAGACGTCGGGGCACCCTGCTACACACATCATCCCCGCCGCCTTCACCGAGGCGGGTCCAAACCGATATCCCTTCTTTATCGATTATTTCTCCTGTGGGCTATGCCCCCTTTCTCCGATTTCTTCAACGACATGATTCACACCTACGGCTTCCACCTTCTGGATTTCACGCCGAATGCCATGGCATGCATGGCCTCCTTTGCCCATCTCTGCGAGGGCTTCGCCAGAGTGCACCCCAGCACGGCGCTTTTCTGGCATTACTTCACCCCTCGCATCCAGCCAGGGGGCGCCATCTCTGGCCGTGTTACTTGGATCCCGAGGACCCAGAGCAAGGGCACGTATCCAGAGGGTGCCCAAAAGGAGAGGTGGGATGAGTGGCAGGGTCGGTGGTGCTGGATCGAGGAGGCAGATCCGCAAGAGTTCTGCCGGGTCTGTCGGGCGCCGCCAGTCCGCAGAAAAGACTGGGGCGATGTTGATGCCCACGACAAAAAGCTCACGGTCGCCTCCACCGGGATACATCACCTCACTTCGGCCGGGCTCACCCTCGAGATGATTGGGGCTGACTTCATCCGCCGCCGGATTGCCCCACTATACAACAAGGGGAGGCCGGCCTGGGACTTCAAGAACGCGGTCCATGTCATGAGGCTCCGCCCTAGCTTGAAGCACAATTTCACGGTGCTGCAGCATGCCCGTCTTTGCCAGAGGTTTTTCCAGCTCAAGGTCGATGAGGCCGGCGAGGTCGAGAGGACCGGCAAGGCCGAGAAGGCCGAGAAGGCCGGCAAGGCCATCAAGGCCGGCGGGTCTCTGTTTGGGTTGCCAGCGGGAATGTTCCCGTTGACCAACAATTCTTGCCAGACTTCCATCATCGCCATGATGCCGGACTTCAACGCGCACGGCCTCAATCCAAGCTGGGCCGAGCCGGGCAGAGCGGGTGTAGGAATTCTTCGGCAACCTGTCGGAGAGGTATTTTAGAGACAAGCCACTGCTCTTCCACGACACCACTCGGGAAGAGCGGGCATACATTGCCGCCAGGGCGGAGGAGGCGGCACTCGCCAAGGAGGCCGGCAGCGTCGGCACCATGGAGGATGAGGCCGACACGGCCGCAGAGGAGAAAGAGCTTGCCGAATGGGCGGGGTCTGCCGGGGAAGCCAGCGGCGCCGGCGCCGGGGCCCCACTAGTCAAAGACGTGCCCGAGGAGTCAGCCGAAGAGGAGACCGAGGCAGATGACTCCTTGGGCTCGGTGATGAAATGCGTCCTGTGGCGAGCTAGCTCTGGCGAGCCGGTCCGGCCCGACAGGACCACGCAGCGACAACAGGCCCAGGCGCAGCCCCGTGCGCCAGATGAGGGTCGCGGCCGCGAAGAAGAAGGCAGCGGCCGCCGCTTCTTCCTCGTCCAAGCGCCGCAGGATGCCTTCCCTTTCCCCTCCTCCTTTGGACGGCGGCCCGGAGGCCACCTTTGACCTTGGGTCCTTCAACCCAAAGAGGAAGAGGTGGCCGGTGGAGGAGGACGATTAAGCATCTCACCCTTCATCATTTCTAACTCTCAGCCTACGCCATCTTCCCTGACTTGACCTCCTCTTTGCAAGGACACGGAGACGCTGGCCTAGAGGGCGGCTAAGAGGGCCATGGCTTCGACGGGCGACAAGCCCCCGGCGAGCACTCTGCGCTCGCCGGTGTTGGTGGAGATTAGTTCGGACAACTGCCCTCGACGCAGCCCCTGCTCCAGCCCCCAGCGTGAGTTCTTTACTCACTCCTCGTCGATGAGCGTTGGGGCATGAGACATGGTGCTGACCTTGCCTGATTTGCAGAAGGGGAGCAGCAACAGGAGGAGCCACTAAAGGCCGCCCCTGACTTGCCGTCCCCATCGACCACGCCTCCCAAAGGGACGTCCCCGGCAAGGGCACCTACCGACGAGCCCACACGCACAGAGGAAGAGAGGGCGAGCTTGGGCGCTGCTGGCTCTGTACCGACAACGAGCGTTGGCAGGGAGGGGACCACCTCTTCTCAACTCGGCATGAGTAAGTGGCCCGCCTCTCGTCCTTGTTCTTGTTCTTCTTCTTAGCATGCGATGTTTTTTCTTTTTGCTTTGCCCTGAACCTTGACCTTGGCCTTGCTTCATTTTCCCTTCTGGTTTCCAGACCCTCCCTCGATGGACAAGGAGGACGTCGACACTGTTATTGAGGAGGTCACCAGGGATGGGGAAGCTGAGGCCACCAAGATTGCTGCCGGGGAAGCTGTCAAGACCGCCGCTGAGGAGGCCGCCAAGGGGCTTGCCGGGGAGGCCGGCAAGGCCGCTGCCGAGGAGGAGGTGGCCGATGACCAACTCTCCTCCCCTATAGCCCCTGCCCTGGGCACGTACTTGAAGGTGGGTGACGATCTGTTCGTCCACCTCCCGGGGACGACAAGCACCATAGCATAAACCGAGGGGGTGTTTGATGACGAGGCACTCGCCACCGCCGGGCTCCAGGTTGTTGACGAACCGAGCGCCGGCGGCAACGGTTGCCAAGAGGAGCAGCTTCTCCGAGCCATGAGCGTCAACTTCCAGAAGCTCCAGGCACTCCACCGTGCCCTCCAAGAGAAAGTGAAATCCAGGATGGCGGCGGTGGACAAGGCGGAGGCGTATGTTGAGGAGCGCATCTCTCAGACGCAGGTCTAGTTTGGCGAGGCCCGGGATGAACATAGGGCTACCCAGGGTGAGCTGGATGAGCGCAAGCGAGAGCTCATCCTGAAGCAGGCCGATATCGAGTAGGCCCAGGAGGTGGCGAAGGATCAGGCCGCCAAGGACGAGGCTGCTCGGTAGCAGCAGCAAGCTATGCTGAACAGCCAGGAGGAAGACCTCGTTGCTCGTGAGCAGGCGCTTGCCGCCACTCTCCGTGGAAAGGACGAGGAAATCGGGAAGATCATCACGCAACGGACCCAGGAGCTGGAGCAGAAGCACAAAGACACACTCAATGCTCTGGCCCTGGACCACACCGGCGAGGTGAAGAAGCTGGAGAGGGAGTGGGAGGAGCTGAAGAAGAAGGTCTCGGAGCTGACGGAGGAGAGGGACACGGCCAACCGCCCTCTGGCGGATGCGCAGTTCGCCATCTCCGACAAGGCCAAGCTGCTCTCCGAGGCCAACGACTCCATCAATGATCTGAAGCTGAAACTGGACGGCTTGGAGGCGAAGTTTTCGGAGGCCGGGGCTCGTGAGGAGACCCTGAACAAGGCCCTGGAGGACGAGAAGCGGCTGCGGAGCGATGACGCCGCCGCCCACAAGGATTACGTGAAGAGCGTAAACCTCTGGATTAGCTGCCTCGTCGACGTTGAAGAGAGGCTCACCACGCAGCTCGCCGCCATGGGCATACCGAGCTTCAGGTACTCCCCGGAGGCGAACATAAGCCCCAACGCCAGGTTGACCTTGTTCTTCGAGGCCGTCCGCGAAGCCCTGGAGCAGCTGTGCTCCAATCAAGCAGCTTATCTGGCCAACGAGTCCCGGAGGCTCTGCCGGGGCGCCCTGACCAAGGTGCTCACCAAGGTGGCGTTCTGGAACCCCAGCGTCGACTTCGCCAACGCTCTAGAGAGCCTCCCGGAGGATGTGAACCTCACGGCGCCCGAGGAGAGTATCAAGCCCATCATCAGCTGCGTCGACAGGGTCAAGAGGGTGGAGGGCTAGCGCCGGGACTAGGCACCCCATTTCTCAATGCCGCTGCGAGTTCATGACCAAGACAATTTTATCTTAAGTTAGAACCGCAACACCTATTGATGTAGTATAACTCTACAGTACTTTGAAATGAAGCATGCTATCTTCCTGTTCGATCTTTCCTTGTATGTACACACCCCATGCCTAGTTGGATAGGTTTTCCGGTGCATTAACCCATGCTATGGCGCTTTGAGGAACGGATACTTAGCAGCCTGCCGGGGGCACTTGCTGCCGGGCAAGCCACCTTGCCGTTCTCAGCGCGGCTGCTTGAACTGTTGAGCGGACTCGAAACAGAACAAAGGCGTTGCCAATAGCGGAAGGGTTCCATTGCGTACAGGATTTCCATACAAGGGGCATGATTTTTCGAGGAGGATAACCTTATAAAAAGAAGAAAGTGCTCAAGGCTTTGCGTGACTTAGCTTTTCCGTCGTCACGCGGAGGGTTTTTGCAGCTGCGGACAGCACCACCTCGCCTAGATGATGGCACCAGAGCGTGGCTAATCGACGCCGCCTTCCCCTCTCGAGCCATCGCGACGAAGAAATCGATGAGCTTACTTCTAAACCAGATTTTTCACAGCTTGCGCCCCCTATGTGGCGCGCCAAAGATGTCGGGGATCAGGAATGACACCTATGGGATCACAGGGAATCCCTACAATGGTTGGCGGGGCGCGGGACTGTGCAAAAGGCGGGTCTAGAAGATCAACACGAGGGGATTTTATCCAGGTTCGGGCAGCAAATGATACGTAATACCCTAGTCCTGCTTTGGTGTATATTTGGTGTTCTTGAGCTCCTGAACTAGCTGCTGTTCATGCCTAGCCCAAAAAGTCTGAATCCTTCCTCAGTATGCCTCGGGCCTCCTTTTATACGTCCAAGGGGTCGCCACGGTAGCACACAGGAGGTGGAAAGTATGTATAGTGTACAAGTCTATCGCCTAGCACCGTAGGACAAACACATTTAATGCACTGCTGACGTGCCCTCTTGCTTTCTCAGGGACGGCAAATAATCTCGTCCTGTCCATCGCCGCCTCCCCTCGCTCCGACGCGCATCCAAGCTAACAAGGCATGCAGCGCCACGCTGGCTGGCTGGCTGCTGAGTTGGTGTGGTGCAGGGTCTTCACGAAGACTTGCATGCCACCACGCAGGTGGTTGGCTAGTTGGCCTAGAAGCTGCATGCTGCCACGCAGGTGCTCGCCTAGCTGGTGGGCCGGCCGCCACGTCGGAACGGGCGTGGGGCAGCGAAACCATGGTAGGTGTGGGCCTGACTGCGGCACTGCAGATGTCCCCGGTAAGGGTCTTGCCGGGGTCTTGTGGGCGTTCCCGGCAAGGATCTTGTAGGGGGTCTCGTGGGCGTCCCTGGCAAGGGTCTTGCCAGGGGGCTTTCGTCTTCTGCTTCACATCTAGTCTTGCAGGCCTTCGGTTTTCACAAAGATCTGCATGCCACCATGCAGGCGCCTCCCGAGCCTTGGTTCTGATGTTGTTGATGGTGCCAGAACTTTTGAGCTCGAGGGTGGCGGTCTTGCTGGTGTTGGGCAAGATGCCCCGGCAAGGCTCTTGCCGGGGCAGCGTAGTCCGTGCCCGGCAAGGCTCTTGCCGGGGGAAACCCCTCTTGTCCCTTTTCTCTTCGCACCTCTAGCTTCAGCGCTGCTCTGGTAGTTTTGTATCTTTGCTTCCTCTGCCCCGCCAAGCGTGGCCGCGGGTGTGGCCACAACTGCCCGTGCACAAGTAAAGGGGTACAGAAGGCCCCTACTTTTGTACACCGACAGTGGTCTGGTCAGCAAGGTTGGGGGGTGAACTTTGCATATGGAGGGTTTTATAGGGAGACACTCTTCGAGTTGAATCCAAAATGCATTCCATTGATAATATGACTACTTTTTATGTTTTCATGAATCTCATATTCTGAACAACATCATAATGGTTATGAGCTTGCGCGCATGAAAAGAATAAAGCAGAACAATACCATGGCTGTCAAACTTGGCATTATGGGACTGAAATCAAGTCTGGATGCAATGCAATGTAAAGGCTCTCCACCTACAGATTCATACTCAGATTATGATCCTAACAATGATTCTGAGCTAGAGGGAGACCTAAGTCAATGTAGCTCCCTAGTGGAGGAGTCAGAGCCAGATGCCCTATCTTATTCACCCATCATGGTGCTTGCTCTAACTTTCCAAGGTTATATTGGTCACACATATCTTTCAACTAATGCTTTGCATTGCTTCTACTTTGTTGCACTGCCATTAGCTTAGTTTACACATCGTGTATGTGAATACGCCCTGCCTATCGATTTTCAGTACATATTCCATCTGTCATCATACCATATTTATCCATTCAAATGTTGTTCTTGTGTATCAGACGTTCAAAAGGAATAGGGCGATTGCTGATCGCGAAGGAGCACGAGCAAAGTATTTGGAAAAAGGTACTGACACCTGATAAATCAAATAGCCCATTTGGTGTAGTTGCAATATCACCTGACCCACAAAACACCCCAACTCTAGCAGACTCTAGCACTACTACATTGGACATTTCTAATGTCCCAACTCAGCAGACCCCAACTGCAGCAAACAGTATGATGATGCGAGTTGACATAGCACCAGCTCTAGGACGTAAAACCCCCATTCCAGCAAAGAGTACACCAAATCCAGTTGCCATATCCCTTTTCGAACTAGAGAGGCCTCCAATTGCAGCAAATAGGACCCGTGTTCCATTTCTTCCCAGTTTAGAAGATGAAGCTTATATTGTTGTCAGGAACTTTGTGGGCATCTTTCCTTCATGGAAAGATTATACCGCAGACACAGAACAATTTCCAGTCTTCCTCCGCAACTTACGCGTAAGTAATGTACTAATGTTATTCATGGTAATTACTGCATATGTTTCTGCTGACATAAGACACAATATTTCATTCTATTAAATAGGCAAGTACCAAACTGGATTGTCAAGACGAGCAAGGGTT
Source organism: Triticum aestivum (assembly GCF_018294505.1). Taxonomy (NCBI): domain Eukaryota; kingdom Viridiplantae; phylum Streptophyta; class Magnoliopsida; order Poales; family Poaceae; genus Triticum; species Triticum aestivum. The sequence goes on along the minus strand of NC_057805.1, from coordinate 188,203,845 downwards.
GGTTGCGCTTTTCAAGCACTCGTTGATGAAGTATCGTTCCTACCTGAGGCAATCGCACTTCGATGGCAAGCTTCTAAACAAAATTTCTGTAAAGTCTCCGGTGCTACATTTATCAGATAGTGACTGGAATAATCTTTTTACACATTGGTCTCGTCTGCAACGTAAGGTACTGTCTATGATATCACATCACAATTTGAACTACATTTCCGCATTTGCCTTAACATCTCACTTGTACAAAAACTGTTAGCAGAAGAACATTCATTCTCAAGCGACCACAGAATCTCACAACTATACCGCACACTACATTGCTCTTGTGAATCTTCTTGCCCTGTATGACCATACTTACATTAATAGCTGTTTGATTCTGTAGGATGACCGCACATGTTAGCCTCATTATTGTCCATTTGGTTGACATTATAAGATCCATATGGACTCTTACATAAATTTAGAATCAACCCGATGCTTCTGAAGAGGTTTAGCTCTGCAGTCCTCTTGCAAGGACTGAACATCGTCTATCACTGTACTTACATTAATAGCTGCTCCCTCCGTCACATAATATAAGAATGTTTTGTACAGTACACCAGTGTTGAAAACACTCTTATATTATGGGAAGAGGGATTGGTTCATTGTGTAGCATTCTGCATCTTATCTCCCTCGCCCACCATTTACTAAAAAATATCAGATCTATATTCAATCTTACCAAAAAGTTGAATACACAGACAATGTTAGTGCAGAAGTGTAGCCCATTGCTCTTGTCAGTACATTTTGTCCTGTAACGCTTGTACTTCCAGGGATTGGTAGTTGATTATGTAGCATCAATTTGCATCTTATCTTCATTATCATCTATCTCTTCCAGTATTATCATATCTATAATTATGCTCTACAAAATGTAGAGTGCTGGCAATGCTTATGAAGAAGATTATGTGCTGAAATTCTTGAGTTATCCTTCCCTTGACATGGAGAAGGGCATTATAAAGCCGGTGTTAAAAGTTAATGTAAGTTAGTCCTTCTAAAGCCTTTATCCTAAACTGCTATTTAATTTGCTCATACTCCCTATCATTTATTGCTGCTAGTTTGATGTTTCTATCAAAATGCATTTTCGCAGCAACCGTAAGTTCCATGTTTTACTTGTAAAACCAAATTCCTTATTCATACCATGCACATTACTCAATACTCCCTATATGTATCCTTGTTTTTGTGGATCTATAATCCAGTGTGTGGTGAAGAAACCCCGTATGTTTGCACCTTGTCATCTCCTGTTTTATCTTACTGATGTGAACAACTTGTCATGCACATTAACCAAAATAGATACAATGCTTGTCTTTGCCCTTCATCTATGCTTGTTATGTTGACATGGTAATCTAGTAGTGTGGTGAAGCTCCCCGCATTATGAACAATGCCAAATTATGCTATTGATATTTTGAACTTACTCTTTATTTTCTAATTTGAAATTGGATGGAATTGACAGCACATTTATCATCTTTGTTTATACATGTGCAAAACCTATCATCTCTCTGCTTGTTTCAGGGTGATATGCTTGATGGCATGCACAAGTCTGCTGAAGGTTGTGAGACAAACCCAACATATATTGCAGCAAAGAAGGCAAAACATCTTGCAGATAGCGAGACAACCCCAAAGTCTTGTCTTGATGCACTGTTCAAGTTACTTGAGCCTAGCAGTCAGACTAGCTCACAGAATTCGTTGTCTAAATCAGTTCGACTTCTTCAGTCCCAATTTCTAGCAGAAAGGCATTCTGCAACTCAATTTTGACTTGAAGTCCTATCTCTAAGAAAGACTACAGAGAACACCAATGAGAACCTCACCGCTAAACAACTACACCTGGAAGCTATGACCGACATGCTAGGCCGGTCTCACAGCCTTGCTCAACAGCTTGCGCAGCAGTTCCCGCACAAGGCTAACCTTTCATGAACTGTCTTCGAAGTGGTCTCGGTTCAATATTATTTTGTTATGCTGCAATGGTGCCCAGTTTTTGTAATCTGCTTCTTCGTTGTGCTTTATGATCACTGGTGGCGAACTTCAATGCCTAGGGGATGTAATATACCATAAATCCTTTATTGTATAGTGTAGGCTTTATTCTAAGTTACTATGCCATACTTTCTATATTGTGTAGAGTAGGTTGTTATTAATTCCACCTAGTTACTCCCATCATTCGCTGTCTGAAAAAAAATCTGATGTAGTCGACCGGGCCGAAACATTCGCCTCTAACAGGCCTGGTTTTTAGCAGGCCACAGTTGGTCCGTCCTGCATCCTTCTTGGGCCCGAAGGGCCATTGGAGCCGTCACACATTGCGCCAGGCCCACAACTTACTCCGGCCTATATTTGGCCCAAATTTTAGTTGGGCCTTTTGTGGACCCAGCGCTTAGTTTGGCCCATGTAGCATTCGGCCATTAATAGGCTGAATATTCTGCTCGCCTGTTACGGCCCAGAAGAAACCATGGGCCTTTAGCAGGCCGAAATTCATGTTGGGCCTCAATTTTCACTAGTCGTTGACAGGCCTTCCGCAGGCTGAAATTTAGACCGGGCCTTTTTAGGCCCAGTTATATGGCGGGCTATGACCAGGCCGAAACATAACTCAGTCCTTAGTTGGCCCACTAATATCATGGGCCTTTAAGAGGACGAAAGCTTAGTACAAGCATCAACGGGGCGAATTATACGACAGTCCTTTAACAGGACCAAAGTCACGTTGGGCTGAACTGTTGCCATCTTTATCATGGGCCGTTAGTGGGCGGGATGTCGCATCGGACCATATATGGCCCATGGGGAGCACAGGCCATTCCCAGGCCGAAAGACACACCGGGCTGAAAAGGGCCCATGTCTACATCGGGCCTCTAACAGGCCAAAAGTCACTGGGCCATTATTGGGCCCAAATATATGGCGAACAATTAACGGACCAGATCTGGCTTGATCCGTAAATGGGCCTTTATTAAACAGGCCGTTATTAGGCTGGCCCACTAGTACCTGAGTAAGTACTACTGGCCTTTGACTGGGCCAGCCTTTTTAACCTATATGGGCCTCTGTTGGGCCCTGCCACGTGTCGAAGTATCATAAGCATGTATCCTCTAATGGACGGACGACATCTGGCCCACCGAGGACGAAACACGTGTTTCCTCCGGCCAATGAGAATTTTACACGTGGAAAATCCCCATTGTTCCGGGCTGTTAACGGTTATCGGATCTAAAACCGGACCCGATAGCTTAACGGCTTCCCGTTACGGTCGATGCCTAATACGTCTACAATGTATCTATAATTTTTGATTGTTCCATGCTATTATATTATCTGTTTTGGATGTTTAATGTGCTTTACTAAGCACTTTTATATTATTTTTGGAACTAACCTACTAACCAAAGGCCCAGTGCAAATTGTTGTTTTTTTTGCCTATTTCAGTGTTTTGCAGAAAAGGAATATCAAACGGAATCCAAATGGAATGAAACCTTCGGGAGAGTTATTTTTGGAACAAACATGATCCAGGGGACTTGGAGTGGACATCAAGAAAGAAGCGAGGAGGCCACGAGGCAGGGAGGCGCGCCCCCACCCTCGTGGGCCCCTCGCAGCTCCACTGACCTACTTCTTCCTCCTATATATACCCATATACCCCGAAAACATCGAAGAGCACCACGAAACCCTATTTCCACCGCGGCAACCTTCTGTACCCGTGAGATTCCATCTTGGGGCCTCTTCCGGCGCACCGCCGGAGGGGGGATCGATCATGGAAGGCTTCTACATCAACACCATAGCCTCTCCGATGATGTGTGAGTAGTTTACCACAGACGTTCGGGTCCATAGTTATTAGCTAGATGGCTTCTTCTCTCTCTTTGGATCTCAATACAAAGTTCTCCTCGATCTTCTTGGAGATCTATTCGATGTAATTCTTTTTGCGGTGTGTTTGTCGAGATCCAATGAATTGTGGGTTTATGATCAAGATTATCTATGAACAATATTTGAATCTCCACTGAATTCTTTTATGTATGATTTGTTATCTTTGCAGGTCTCTTTGAATTATCAGTTTGGTTTGGCCTACTAGATTGATCTTTTTTGCAATGGGAGAAGTGCTTAGCTTTGGGTTCAATCTTGTGTTGCTTGATCCCAGTGACAGAAAGGGAAACGACACGTATTGTATTGTTGCCATCGAGGATAAAAATATGGGGTTTAGATCATATTGCTTGAGTTTATCCCTCTACATTATGTCATCTTGCCTAATGCGTTACTCTGTTCTTATGAACTTATTACTCTAGATGCATCCTGGATAGCGGTCGATGTGTGGAGTAATAGTAGTAGATGCAGAATCGTTTCGGTCTACTTGTCGTGGACGTGATGCCTATATACATGATCATGCCTAGATATTCTCACAATTATGCACTTTTCTATCAATTGCTCGAAAGTAATTTGTTCACCCACCGTAATACTTATGCTATCTTGAGAGAAGCCACTAGTGAAACCTATGGCCCCCGGGTCTATTTTCCATCATACATGCTTCCAATCTATTTTACTTTGGAATCTTTACTTTCAATCTATATCATAAAAATACCGAAAATATTTATCTTATTATCTCTATCAGATCTCACTTTTGCAAGTGGCCGTGAAGGGATTGACAACCCCTTTATCGCATTGGTTGCAAGGTTCTTATTTACTTGTGTAGGTACGAGGCGACTTGCGTGTAGTCTCCTACTAGATTGATACCTTGGTTCTCAAAAACCGAGGGAAATACTTATGCTACTTTGCTGCATCACCCTTTCCTCTTCAAGGGAAAAACCAACACAGTGCTCAAGAGGTAGCAATGCCACGTGTCGGTCACCCTTGACGAAAGCAATTCTATGACGCACGATCTATCATCATGGAAGTTGACACTTCCATGATGATAATTTTGGTAATGTCATGGAACAATTCTATGGCAGCACAGGAATGACTATCTTGATTCTGTCATGAAATCATCATAGATGTACATGCATGACAGAAAACGTGACCTACTGTGACAAACACGTATCATCACGGAAGTGTATTTTTTGTAGTGAATAGTGGGTCAGGGTTTGGATTTTAGCCCGCCCACCCACCACAAGCAATATTCCCCCAGCGATTCAGGTCCTCCAGATGTATGCGACCTAATGTACATATGGAAACAAACTGAGGAAACGGTCCATCATCTTTGGGGCAGATTCCTCCTTGTTAAAAACAAGATCAAAGATTGTTGCGATAACGACGCGGTTTCAGTATTTTGCCGCAACTGTATGGACGAGGGAATCCTCAACGCCCTCAACCGCCGCTGCATACTGCACTTTGCTAATTTGGCACACATTATACAGAAGTACTACGCAATGGAAAGAGCCTGGATGGCCCAGACAGCTCAGTGGGAACCTCCCGCCTTCAAGCAGCCCACCGGATGGACAAAAAGGATGCACCCTTACGGGGCACCTGATCATCATCTCATGGACAAAAAAGTCAAGCCCTTCACGGGACACAGAACTGTCCTTGACGACCTGCTCGACAAACCCTATCAGATACATACGACGCCGAATACCGAACCAACACATAGCCTTCGGGCAAGTTGGGTACTCCGGCAGGTGGCTAAGAGCGGCGAGGCCATCCTCACCAACATTACTCCAGAGAGGCACTCTTCGGAGGACGCCGATCTCAATGTCTTGACAGTCTGCGAGACCTTTTCTTCAAACAATCGGCGCAAGAGGGCGCTCCGCGACCTCGCCGAAGTCAACCAAGTAGCCGCAATAAACCCTTGGAACGATACGACAATAACCTTTGCTGCCGACGGCGAACCAAGGGCCAGATCAGTCCGAGCACTTGCCGCCTTGGTCTGAAACCCAATTGTGGATGGTTTTAGGCTCACTAAGATGCTCATGGACGGCGGCAGTGGACTCAACCTCATCTATGAGGACAAGCTCAATAAAATGCAAATGGACAAGGGTTGCATCGAGCAAAGCGGCACCACCTTCCGAGGCATTATCCCCAGCTGAGAAGCATGAAGTTCGGGGAAGATTAAACTCGACGTCGTATTCGGCACGCCGGAGAACTACAGGTCCGAAGAGTTGCTCTTCCACGTGGCACCTTTCAACAGCGGATATCATGCCCTGTTGGGGCGAGACGCATTCACACGCTTTCAAGCCATACCCCATTACGGGTACATGAAGCTTAAAATGCTAGGGCCTAACGGAGTTATCACTATCACTGGTGACCCGGATATCGCACTCCGCACCGAAAACAAAACTGCGTCTCTGGCCCTCGAGGCGCTATCCGAGGCCCTCACGGCCGAGGAGCTAAGCAGTCTGCGCGCTCCACGATGGACAAGGATGATGTCATCCTCGCAAGAGGCCCAAATCCTCTTCCTTCAAACCAACAGATGAAATAGTCAAATTTCAAACCAACAGAGATTATGCTTGACCACTGCATTGCTGGAAGATCTGATAGGAGGAGGAGGCGGAAGGCGCCTTTGGTTGAAGCATTTCTTAGCATAGTGACCTTTCTGCTGACACTTGTTGCAAGTCACCTCTGAGAGTAGACGATGATAAGGAGCATTGGACTTTGGAGCTTGATTCTGAGACTTGTTCTGATAGCCAGAGTTGGAAGAACCATGGCCACCTTTGTTCTTCTGCTGGTAAGGCTGACGAAACAGAGGAGGAGGAGGCAACCAGAACTTCTGTTGCTTAGCTGTCACAAGTGAGGAAGAAGAAGACTGAACTGCGTCTCTGACTCTCTTCTTAGAAGCCTCACACTTGAGCTGAGCAGCCTCTTGCTTCAGTGCCATATTGTAGAATTGATCAAACTGAGTAGGCTCAACAAGAACGAGAGCTAACTGCAGATCCTCTTTAAGACCACCTCTGAAGTGATAGATCATGCTCTTTTCATCAGGAACGTCTTGTTTAGCGAAGCGAGCAAGTTTCTGAAACTGGATGTTGTATTGATACACAGACATGTTGCTTGCTTGAGATTGCGGAACTCCTCACGCTTGCTCTCAACAACACTTTTTGGAATGTGGTGCGCTTTGAAGTCCCGACAGAAGTCAGTCCAAGTGATCACACGACCTCCTCTGGAATCTTTGTATTGTTGAAACCAATCATAAGCTTGGTCCTTGAGCTGGAAAGAAGCGAACTTGACATAGTCCTCAGGCCTGACATTGCTACATTCAAAATGCTTGTTGATGTCCACGAGCCAATCATCGGCATCCGTGGCCTCGGCACAGTAGCTGAAAGACTTGGGCTGATTTGCGAGAAACTGGTTGAGTGTAGCGAAGTTCGGCTGATTGTTGCCTTGACCTTGATTGCCTTGATTGCCTTGCCCTTGGGTGCGTTCTTGCAAGAGTTGCAGAATCATCTGAGCATTGGCGTTGGTGGCTGCCATGATAGCTTGCCATGCCTCCGGAGGCGGAGGTGGTGGCGGAGGGTTCGCTTGACTCCCTTCATTGCGATCCGGATTCTGACGCGTTGGCGGAGCCATCCTGAAGAGGGTGACATCCATTAGCATCTTGATAGATAAATAGATAAGTAGAATCAACGGATAGAAATTGCAACATATAGTCTTCACAATAAACATTCGAACGAGGATGAACGAATGAATTCCGTAGTAAATCATCACACTTCCATAAGTTGAGAAGCCACTTAGAAAAAGATATGGAATCAACATATGACTTCGAAGCAACTCGAATACCACAACACAAAACAAAACAAAGTATTGGCTTGCAGAATAAGCCGGAACAAACATATGATAGAGATTTCGTCCGAAGTTTTCGTGGTGGGGCCCACACGGGCTCAATCGTACAGCACCATCATGTACAAGGTTGTGCACATGACATACGAAGCGTCCCCGAGTCGGCATAGCCATGGACTCTTTAAGACACTACGAGACCACTGTAAAATCAACCGTGTACAGGCGGACCACTAGACGTCGAACCCCAACCTCGTATCATGCGTCTGTCGGAGAGATATCCTAAGGCTACTTGAATTCCCACTTATAAACTCCCGAAACTTTCTGGTTATGCAATCTGGTGTTGGGGATGCAGGGGACACAAAATATATCACACAAACTAGCAATCCCTAGATCCAGCTGTATCCATCCGTCAACACATAACCAAGAAACCTTTGGAAATCGTTTACCTCAACCTTCGAAAAGCATCCGTTATACAAGTTATGGCAATACTCCCGAACTCCCGCCCCAGTACTGGGTGGCGTCGAGGTGATCTCACCAACAACTGCATAAAAGAGACTTCGATGTCGGCGAAACTCGGGTATTCCAGAACTGCAACGATAAAATTGTGACGACAACACCTCGGAGCTCAACTCCCCGGGACACTGCCACAACCCCTAAATGTTAGGAGGCACCAAGAACAATGTTCTCGTCACAAAACCATCGGAACGATTCCAAGATACCCGGGTGATCCTAAATTTTTTTAGTGAAATTAGAGGAGAGAATAGTCAAAACTTCTACGTCAGGAGACCTCACCAGAGCGACGAAGGTCCTGAGGAGTAAAATGAATCCTACTCTCCGATATATATAATCCCAAGACTCAAAACATTTTTTTCTAGACTCAACAACGCCAGCGATTCGATCAAGCAGGGGGCTCCTAAGTCGGGGATGGCTCTGATTACCAACTTGTAACGCCCACGATGCGGCTATATCTCCCACGTGTCGAGGCACGACTTAGAGGCATAACCGCATAGTGGTTTTGTCGCAAGAAGGGTCATCTTCACACAATCCCATGTAATGAACAAGAATGGGATAAAGAGTTGGCTTACAATCGCCACTTCACACAAAACATAAATATAATCCATGCATCATCCAAAATACATACATATAGACCGTCTACGGCCAAAATCCAGATGAAAATAAGACAACCCCAAATGCTAGATCCCCGATCGTCCCAACTGGACTCCACTACTGATCATCAGGAAAAGACACATAGTAACGACCACGTTCCTCGTCGAACTCCCACTTGAGATCGACCCCATCATCTACACTGGCATCGTCGGCACCTGCAACTGTTTTGGTAGAATCTGTGAGTCACGAGGACTCAGCAATCTCACGCCCGCGAGATCAAGACTATTTAAGCTTATAGGAAACGATGGTGCAACGAGGTGGAGCTGCAGCGGCAATAAGCATATATGGTGGCTAACATACGCAAAAGAGAGCGAGAAGAGAAGCAACGGAACGGTCGTCATCTAGCAATGATCAAGAAGTGGTCCTGAACTCCTACTTACGTCAAACATAACTCAGACCGTGTTCACTTCCCGGACTCCGCCGAGAAGAGACCATCACGGCTACACACGCAGTTGATGTATTTTAAATTGGGTCAAGTGACAAGTTCTCTAGAACCGGACATTAACAAATTCCCATCTGCCTCATAACCGCGGGCACGGCTTTCGAAAATAATACCCTGCAGGGGTGTCCCAACTTAGCCCATCATAAGCTCTCACGGTCAACGAAGGATAAACCTTCGCCCGGAAAGACCCGATCAGTCTCGGAATCCTGGTTTACAAGACATTTCGACAATGGTAAAACAAGACCAGCAAAGCCGCCCGAATGTGCCGAAAAATCCTGATAGGAGCTGCACATATCTCGTTCTCAGGGCACACCGGATGAGCAGTCCGTACAACTCAAACCAATCCTCGAGTTTCCCCAAGGTGACTCCACCACTACGAGATATTTGTAACACCCCGCATGTAACTTGCCACATTTGTAACTCCGACTCTTGCCATTTTCGGCTATGTGTTATGATATTCCCTTCGTGGTTGGGTTTTGTCTTTCATTTTGCATTTTGTTCATGTCTTGCATATCATATCATGTCATCATGTGCATTACATTTCATACGTGTTCGTCTCATGCATCCGAGCATTTTCCCCGTTGTCCGTTTTGCAATCCGGCGCTCCTATCTCCTCCGGTGCACCCCTCTTGTTTTCTTTCGTGAGCGGGTGTCAAACATTCTCGGAATGGACCGAGACTTGTCAAGTGGCCTTAGTATACCACCCGGAGACCACCGGTCAAATTTCGTTCCATTTGGAGGTCGTTTGGTACTCCAACGGTTAACCGGGCATCCGCAAAGTCCATTTGTGTGTTGCAGCAAAACCCCCCTAAAAACCAGCCCAAAACCCCTCCAAGTCATCTCCATGCTCCAGGTCGTTCGATCACGATCGTGTGGGCGAAAACAGCACCTCGTTTGGACTCTCCTAGCTCCCTCTACCTATAAAACTCCTTCCCCTCCCGTAAACGAATCGCACATGAAACCCTAGCCCTCTTCCACCTTGCGCCCGGACAATTTTCCCCGCCGCCGGACGTGTCCGCCGCCTCCGCCCCACGAATCGGGGGTCGCCACCTGTCCCGCTGCCGCTCCAGCGCCGCCGGCCCGCGCGGCCCGCACGGCCGCGCCTGGCCCGCGGGGCCCGGCCGCCCTCGCGCCCGCGCCCTCCCGTCCGCCGGCCCCGGCCACCCGCGCCGCCGCCGCCGCGCCGGGGTGCGCCGCCGCCCGCGCCGCCGCCATCCGCCGCCGCGGCCTCCTCCGGCCGGCGCCGCCCTTCCCCGCCGTGCCTCGCGCCTCCCCGTGCCGGGCCTCCCCCCTCCGTCTCCGCCGCCATTCACGGCGAGGCGAGCCTGAGCCCGAGCTCCTGTTCCCCGATCAGGATCCACCCACTGTAGCGGTTGACTTTCTCCCGATCCCGTTTTTTTGCTGTCTTTTTCTGTTGCGATATGTGCCCATGTTCAACAGTGCATAACTCCTTGCATGTAGCTCCGTTTCGCGCGTGTAGTATGTCAAATTGTTCGTCTCGTGATGCTCTACATTTTTTTCAATTGCACCATGTTCATTAGAGGTCATCTTGATGTCCAAATCTCTGTTGCAAGAGGGCTAGTTGCTGTTATCCTCTGGTTCTTAGCAGAACTTGGGGATTTGTCATTTTTGTATCATTTTATCTGTGCATCTTATGGGCATGAGCTCTACATGTGTTTTGTTGTATGCCATGCTATCTTTCCATGGTGTAGTCCATGTATTTTTGTGATCTCTGTGGTGACTAGCACAAGCATGCAAAATAGGCTCTGTAATGTTTCTGATTTCAGGGACTTAGTGATTTCCAAGTCCTTGTCTGCTGTTATTTTGTTGCCATGTAAACTTGATGCTACAGAGAGATCCATGCATATTTTGGTGATGTTCAGTAACGATGTTTTGTAGCTATAGTTGTAGTTGATCCATTCCTGCCCTTGTTTGCAATTATAGAGTGCCATAGCATGACTCAATCTTGCTCTACTTTTGCTATAAAATATTTCTGGCAGATTCTCAACATGATATGCAATTTTGCCAAGCTTGTTGTATTTGATCCATACATTCTATGCTCTTGTTCTTGCCATGGATAGCTTCATAAACATGCCATCTTGCTGTAGGTATGCTTGTTATGTCATGCGTTTCCTTGTGGTGAGTGCATCAAGCTCACAAACATGCCTACATATTATTGTTTCTGCCATGCTCTGTTCTCTTCTAAGTCTGAAACCTGATAACGAAACTTGCTTTCCATCATATCTTTTAGTCCTTTTTGGCTTATGGACAGTAAGGGACTTTTGTCATATGCTTTTAGTAGAACACTGCCATGCCTTCTTTTGCTATTTTAAGTTCCTGTAGCATGTTGATTTCGTGCTCTGAACATTGCTACCTGATGCTGTTTCTGCCATGTCCAGTAATTTCACCAAGTCTGTGAACCTGTTATCTTTTGCACTTTTGCCATGCTTGTTTGAGCTTGTTATGTTGTGAACTAGCCGTAGCTCAGTGTTCATATTTTGTCAAGCAGCTCCTTTAGATTACTTTCATATGCTTTGTTGCTGTGTTGGAGTGCTGTAGCATTGTTGCTTGTTGCATTTTAAGTGCTATCATGCTGTTAATCGCAGATTCGTGTCATTCTTGTTTTGCCCGCCATTTGCAAACCGTGCATCCGTTTCCGGTGATCTTTATATCGATTTCGACCGAAATCACCTCATCTTTCCAGTGGAATGCTTGGTTTGCCAAGTTACTGCCTTGTTCTTCATTTTCCTTCCGGAGCACGCATATGCATCGCATATCATATCTCGCATATCATACATGTTTTGCATCATGTTGCTTGCGCATTTCTCGTGGTTGATTGTGGTTCCGTTTGTTTGTGTTCTTGTCTTGGGTAGAGCCGGGAGACGAGTTCGTGAACGAGGAACCTGTTGAGTACGCTTACGAGGATCAAGCTTTCAACAACTCTGAGAACCTTGCAGGCAAGATGACCACCACTCGAAATCACTTCTATCTTCGCTTTGCTAGTTGTTCGCTCTATTGCCATGCTACGCTACCTATCACTTGCTATATCATGACTCCCATTTTGCCATTTCAGCCTCTAACCATCCTTTCCTAGCAAACCGTTGTTTGGCTATGTTACCGCTTTTGCTCAGCCCCTCTTATAGCGTTGCTAGTTGCAGGTGAAGTTGAAGTTTGTTCCATGTCGGAACATGGATATGTTGGGATATCACAATATCTCTTATTTAATTAATGCATCTATATATTTTGGTAAAGGGTGGAAGGCTCGGCCTTATGCCTGGTGTTTTGTTCCACTCTTGCCGCCCCTAGTTTCTGATATACCGGGATTATGTTCCTTGAGTTTGCGTTCCTTACGCGGTCGGGTGATTTATGGGACCCCCTTGATAGTTTGCCTTGAATAAAACTCCTCCAGCAAGGCCCAACCTTGGTTTTACCATTTGCCACCTAAGCCTTTTTCCCTCGGGTTTTCTAGAGCCCGAGGGTCATCTTTATTTTAAACCCCCGGGCCAGTGTTCCTCTGAGTGCTGGTCCAAACTAGAGCCCTTTGCAGCGCCACCTTGGGGAAACTCGAGGATTGGTTTTAGTTGTACGGACTGCTCATCCGGTGTGCCCTGAGAACGAGATATGTGCAGCTCCTACCAGGATTTGTCGGCACATTCGGGCAGCTTTGCTGGTCTTGTTTTACCATTGTCGAAATGTCTTGTAAACTGGGATTCCGAGACTGATCGGGTCTTTCCGGGAGAAGGTTTATCCTTCGTTGACCGTGAGAGCTTATGATGGGCTAAGTTGGGACAGCCCTGCAGAGTATTATCTTTCGAAAGCCGTGCCCGCGGTTATGAGGCAGATGGGAATTTGTTAATGTCCGGTTCTAGAGAACTTGTCACTTGACCCAATTTAAAATACATCAACTGCGTGTGTAGCCGTGATGGTCTCTTCTCGGCGGAGTCCGGGAAGTGAACACGGTCTGAGTTATCTTTGACGTAAGTAGGAGTTCAGGACCACTTCTTGGTCATTGCTAGATGACGACCGTTCCGTTGCTTCTCTTCTCGCTCTCTTTTGCGTATGTTAGCCACCATATATGCTTATTGCTGCTGCAGCTCCACCTCGTTGCACCATCCGTTCCTGTAAGCTTAAATAGTCTTGATCTCGCGGGCGTGAGATTGCTGAGTCCTCGTGACTCACAGATTCTACCAAAACAGTTGCAGGTGCCGACGATGCCAGTGCGGATGATGGGGTCGATCTCAAGTGGGAGTTCGACGAGGAACGTGGTCGTTACTATGTGTCTTTTCCTGATGATCAGTAGTGGAGCCCAGTTGGGACGATCGGGGATCTAGCATTTGGGGTTGTCTTATTTTCATCTGGATTTTGGCCGTAGACGGTCTATATGTATGTATTTTGGATGATGCATGGATTATATTTATGTTTTGTGTGAAGTGGCGATTGTAAGCCAACTCTTTATCCTAGTCTTGTTCATTACATGGGATTGTGTGAAGATGACCCTTCTTGCGACAAAACCACTATGCGGTTATGCCTCTAAGTCGTGCCTCGACACGTGGGAGATATAGCCGCATCGTGGGCGTTACAACTCTCCAAGCAATTCAGGCCCTCCTGGTATATACAACCTGATGTATACATGGCAGTAACCTCAGGAAACGGTCAACCACTTTTTGGCCAGGTTTCTCACTTGTCAAAAACAAGATCAAGGATTGCTGCGATGATGATGCGGTCCCAGTTTTTCATCAGAACTTCACCGATGTGGGAATTAAGAATGCCCTCGACCGCCGTCGCATACCGAATTTTACGGAACTATCGCACATAGTATGGAAGTACTGCTCGATGGGAAGTACATGGATGGCCCAACAAACCCAATTGCAACCTATTGCCTTTAAGCAGAGCACTGCTCGGGCAAAACGGACGCACCCTTACAAGGCATCCGATCATAATTCCTTCGGCAAGAAAAATAAACCCCTTACAGGACATAGGTCCGTTCTTGACGAACTCCTCGACAAGCCATGTCCGATACACACCACGCTGAGCACCAAACCAACTCATAGGTGGCTAAAAGCGGCGAGGCTATCCTCACCATTGCTACCCCGGAGAAACACTCTCCGGAAAACAACGACGTTAATGTCTTCATTGTCTTTGAGACCTTCTCCTCAAATAATCGGCGTAAAAGGGCACTCTGCGACCTCGCCGAAATTAAGCAAGCAACCACAATGAGCCCATGGAACGACGCGGCAATAACTTTCACCGCTGACGACAAGCCAAGGGCCCGATTAGTCCAAGCACCTGTCGCCTTGGTCTTAAACATAATTGTGGACGGCTTCCGACTTACCGTAGTGCTCATGGATGGCGGTAGTGGACTTAACCTCATCTAAGAGGACACGCTCGACAAAATGCATATTGATAGAGCACGCATCGAGCAAAGCAGTACCACCTTTCGAGGCATCATCCCTAGCCGAGAAGCACATTGTTCGGGAAAAAACAAACTTGATGTAGTATTTTGCATGCCTGAGAATTACAGGCCCAAAGAGTTGCTTTTCCACATGGCTCCTTCAATAACGGATATCACGCCCTTTTAGGGCGGGACATTTCCTCACGCTTCCAAGCCATACCCCATTACGTGTACATGAAGCTTAAAATGTCGGGGCCCAATGGAGTAATCACGATCACATGTGATCCGGATATAGCACTCCGCGCCGAAAACAAAACCACATCCCTGGCCCTTGAGGTACTATCCGAAGCCCTCGCGGCTGAAGAATTAACCACTTTGCGATCCACAGTGGACAAAGACGATGTGATCCTCGATAAGAGGCCCAAATCAACCTCTTACAAACCAGCAGATGAAATAGTCAAATTTCAAGTACACTCGACGGATCCTACCAAAACAGCGTCCATCGGAGCACAGCTGGATCCGGCGGTGGATGCCGCCTTGCGAGCGTTTCTACGTGAAAATTGGGATATTTTTGCCTGGCACCCCTCGGACATGCCCGGCGTCCCACGCAGACTGGCCGAACACAGCCTCAACATAATCAAGGGTTTCAAAATAGTCAAACCAAAGCTATGGCAATTTTCCAAACTCAAACGACAAGCTATGGGGGAGGAGCTGGACAAACTACTCGATGCCGGGTTCATCAGAGAAATCAAACACCGAGATTGGCTGGCCAACCTGGTCATGGAGCCGAAGAAGGATAAGTCTTGGTGCCTTTGTGTCAATTTCAAAGACCTTAATAAGGCTTGCCCCAAAGACCCTTTCTCGTTGCCCCGCATTGACCAGATTATCGACGCAACCGCGGGAAATGACTCATTGTGTTTCCTTGATGCATACTCTGGATACCATCAGATTAAGATGAAGGCACTACTAGGAAAAGGCCTACTAGTGGCGCACCAGTTTTGCCTACTAATGGCGTACTACTGGTGCGCCACTAGTACCACGCCACTAGTATTAAATACTAATGGCGCACCACAGGTGCGCCATTAGTATACTATTCAGTGGTCCACTGGTATTCCCTCCAGGTGTGCCACTAATAACCTTATAGGTGCGCCACTAGTAATAAAGGAAGGTGCGCCACTAATAAGGGCTTAAATGCGCCACTAGTAATGTATTTGGAAAACAAAAAAATCTAAATTTACAGAAAACAACCTATAAGGAAAAATAATTAAAAAACAAAAAATGAAATAGAATCATAATTTTTATTATAGTAAGAATATTACAATGTCTTTACAAGTTTCCAATAAAAGGAAAATTGCAAGGAAATAAAAGAAAATCCTAAAACTAATCTTCTAGTAATCTTTTCTTCTTTTTCTTCACTTTATCCCTGCAAAATGTAACAAAATAAACAGAAAGACAAACAAACTATTTATAACATGTCAATACTGTCATTTTTTATGTAGAACTAGATATGAGCATATATTTCCAGAATTACATGGTGTGAATATTGTATGAGTAAGATTATAACGGAAATGAATTTTGATAGGAGCCCACTTTCGACGAGTATTTATCTGATAGAGCTAAATAATCAGGGCATTTACCTTTTGATAATACTAGATGACCCGTTGCGCCGATGGCGCAAGGGGCGAGAGTAAGGCATCTATTGTGAGAGTGAACATAAATATATTTAGGGGCAGATTGGTACACAGAATATTTACAATCCTATTAGAAAGAAAGGAATAAGCATTGGTGGAATGTGTACAGGATCCATTGGGAAATCCTTGTAAGTTCTGGAGATATGATCACAGGGAATGTTTGATGGAAACATTTATGTGAAAGCATGCATAATAGAAACAGATAACATCATTCGAAACTTAAATAATAAACTGCATGAGTAGCCCATAATTATACAGGTCCAGTGTGGTCTAATTCTTGTACAGCAAAACATTTGCTGAGCAACCAAAACAAATAAGACATGGTAGCGATAATATGGAGAGGCATCATTGACACTTGAGTCATAGACAGAGGGCAAAACTCCTTCAACACGGGCACATATGCTCGCATTTGAGCAACATCAGTCCTGTCTACGCACCCTGGATGTTGGGGATGATAAAGTAGTTAGACATTTACATTCGAAGGCACATCAACAGGCGATATTGAAGTATGCAATATCAGATAATAATAAAAGGTCACTCAAAGACATTGGTTATATATGTACGGAACAGTAGATAAGGAAACCAACGCCAAGTTAGTACGCTATATTTTGATGTTTTTTGCCGATGCTTTACGTTGTGAAAGAAATGCTCTAATAATTGTCTAGACGGCGTATGGGTGGATGAGGATGATCATTACTGGAAAGTAAGAAACAGGTAATCTTGTGTAAAGAGAGATGTAGATGTTGTAACGAGAGTGCTAATGACAAGCAGGGTATGCTCAATTCTAAAAGAAAGTGCATATATTAGTCTATGGGCAAAAGGGCTGCAGAAAACCAAGTATTCATAGAAAGTTAGTATGCATTGAGATAAGGCATAATTAGTAACTGGTTGTTCAATCTGTAACTACTTGCTGATACAGAAAAGTACCACCAAGCAGACAGGTTAAGGGACATGTTAGTCTATGGGCAAAAGGCTCATATACGAAACCGAAATAGAAGATCTGAGATCAAATACTTGATGTGTAAAATTTTGCTAACGAACCAAAGAAAATCTGATTCATCTCTTTATTTATTACTGTAAAACAAAGCAACATAGTAGTAGGATGTTACAAATCCACACACATGCATGACGGAATGCGCCGTTTGTCTCTGCTCTGCCTCCCTCCTCTCAAACCATCCACCGTGACCTGAACTTGAGAGAGTATAGTCAGCGGTGAAAAAGGTCTGAACTTGAAACAACTAATGTCAGCAAGACCCCAAGGCTTGAAGCTTTGCATATAATAAAAAACCAATTCCTAACTATTTTTGCCCAATCATCCCAAATAAGCACCATGTATTTTAAAGAGAAATTCAGTCCAAGCAGCTTCATTAATCCTTCAGGTGCATAATCAATCATTGTATTGTTCTAGCCTTAAGAAACTGAAGAAGAAACAATAAAAACCAAAAGTAAAATCATGTGTAGCAGCAGCAAAAGCAAAACTGATCACATTCTGTCATTCTGACCTATCATCTTTTAAATCAAACTACACAAGAATAAAATTATCTAACAGAACATGAACACCATGTATCCTATTCAGAGACATCTTCACTGCATATATATGCTAGATAATCAAAAATCTGAAAGCATCTTAGAGGAAGCCCTCGCTAAGAACCTTGGCAGACGTTCATGAAGCTGCGCCTACATTAGCTACATGACCGACAATTACTCAAATCTGTCGTAGTAAACAAATAACACAGTTGAACAACAGATAAATAGGAAGAGACACACATGAATTGCAGTCAGATTTACATGCCTACTGCTCCTCGACACTGCAACCCTTCCTCGAGGGCCGACACGATTTGGTCTGCTTGTTTTGTTTACTCCGGCTATTCATTGTTGGTGCTGGATTTTTATTGTCTGCATTGCTGCATTAGATGAATATTTGCTACCGTAAATATTTCAAGGGAAAAAGTGATTTGTGAGATTATTTTTTCTATAGGATGTGAGAAGCAATACTTACTCTTGCTTTTGTCTTTTGGGAGGAGCACAGTCCTATTCCTTATTTTTGCGGGAAACGTTCCTGAGCTGCATTCCAAAATATTGTACATACGTACTGCTACTGTATGAGTGGATATAGAAGAATAGATAAAAAATCAACAAAAACAATACAGAGAACTGACAAAAATTGCAGGAAAACTAATTATGCCTGCCTTCTTTTAGATAATATAAGATAATTTAGGGGCTAAACCAACTAATCAATAAAAAGGAGAGCATGTATGTAGTTCATCTAGTTATTATGAAACATGTGCTTTATACGCATATGAGTGTTGTGATATCTGTCAGATTTTTCGGATTAGAAGGCAGTGTTACATAGCAATGAAACAAAATTTAATTCAGATTTCAATCAAGGAAACAAAAAATCTGAATTATTCATTCAGATTTGAATTAAGCAAAAAAATACAGAATTAGCCACAAAGGGAACTTGGGAAGAGTATGTACCAGGAGTCAAAAATCAGAGGCGTATGCGTATGCAGTGACGTGATGGACGAAGATGACTACTTGAGCTTCTCCAGATCACAACACCTGAAAAAGTGATGCAAGCAGCAACATGAAATAATTAGAATGCAATGTTAGATATCTAATCAAGGAAAAATAAATTCAGATTCGAATTAAGCAAACAAAATTTCAGAATTAGCAATGGAGTGGAACTTGGGAAGAATATGTACCAGTAGGAGGGAAAAATTGAAGGAGTATGCGTATGCAGTGACGGGGCCGACGAAGATGACTACTTCAGCGTCGTCCAGCCCGCTCCACCTGAAATTAGAAATATTTAGAAAACCCAACTCCTTCTAAATATTTACACTAGTTTCTTCCCAACTCCAATCAGGCTACTTATGGTTATCAATATTCAATAGTCAGTACACATAACTAAGAGTCTAAATACCGAACAGGCCGCAACAGCATTCATTACCCCGTATGGACCTTTTTGTTTCAACACTATGCCTTTTGGGCTTAAAAACGCTGGTGCCACTTACCAACGCATGATTCAAACATGTTTGGAAAAACAAATAGGCAAGGCAGTGGAAGCATATGTAGACGACGTGGTCATCAAGACTAAACGCATCGAATCATTGGTGGATGATCTTCGTCTCACATTTGAAAACCTCCGAACATATGACATACGGCTCAATCTAGAAAAATGTGTTTGCGGTGTTCCTGCCGGAAAACTACTAGGGTTCATCGTCTCCAATAGAGGAATCGAGGCAAACCCGTCTAAAATCCGAGCCTTGTCGCAACTGGCCATACCAAAAGACTTAAAGCAGGTCCCAAAACTAGCAAGGTGCATGGAAGCTTTGAGCCGCTTCTTCTCCAGATTAGGAGAAAAGGCATTACCACTCTGTAGACTGCTTAGACGCACCGACCACTTCGAATGGACGGAGGCAGCTACAGCCGGATAGGAAGAAATAAAAACCCTATTAGGAGGCAAACCAATCCTAGCCGCCCGAGTGTTGGCGAACCTATGTTGCTTTACATATCGGCGACTCACCAAGTAGTGAGAGTCGTACTCATCGTTGAGCGAGAGGAAGAGGGACATAAATCCCCCATCCAGAAACCAGTATACTATGTATCGGTGGTCCTTACACCATGCAAATCCCGATACCCTCACTATCGAAAGATAGCTTATGCGGTCTTTATGGCATCCCGCAAGCTCCGGCACTATTTTCATGAGTGTTGATCACGGTGGCATCCAAAGCACCACTCAATGACATTATAAATAATAGAGATGCCACCGGCCGCATAGCTAAATGGGCCATTGAGCTCTTACCATTCGAACTCACATACAAGCCACGCCGAGCTATTAAATCCCAGGTGTTGGCCGAGTTCGTCACCGAGTGGACGGAAGCCGAGTTCCCTAAAGAGTACAGTTCATACTCCAACTGGATCATGAACTTCCACGGCTCTAAAATGTTAGCCGGACTGGGAGCCGGTGTCATCTTGACATCCCCAATAGGGGACACAGTCCGCTACGTGCTTCAGATCATGTATACGGATTCCAATAACACAGCCAAATATGAGGCGCTCCTACATGGTCTTTGAATGCTTGTCTCGATGGGCATACAACGCCTAGAGGTGCGCGGTGATTCCAACCTCACCATATCCCAGATAAATGGATAGTTCCATGAAAAGATCCCAAAATGGCGGCGTATCAAAACACCGTACTAAAAATATCGGCTTGATTCGAGGGGCTCGAGTGTCATCATGTTGCTCGAGACAGTAACCACGCAGCGGACATCCTTGCTCGGATGGGCGCCAAGCGCGATCCCGTCCCACCTAATACCTTTTTGGAAAGGCTCTTTAAGCCATCCGTGGTGTCATAGGACGAGAGAGAAAAAATTAGTCCGGACCTGATAACACCCCCAAACAGCCGAACAAAATACATGTATCATCGGGGGTTCGGATACCGAAGTAACACCCTCTGCTCATGAAATCATGGTCGTTATTGTTCCATGGACCGAACCCTTCCTGGCTATCTTAATAGGTAGGAGCTTCCTTATGATCAAAATGAGCCCCATCACGTAGTTCGACGTTCTAAAGCTTATATAGTTCACGATGGTGAACTGTACAAGAAAAGTACTACTGGAGTCCTTCAAAGGTGCATCTCCGAAGAGGAGGGGCGGCAACTCTTTGCTGAAATACATGCTGGTCTGGGCGGCGATCACACCGCAGCTCGGGCCCTTGTAAGCAAGGCCATCCATATAGGTTTCTTCTGGCCGATGGCCCGAGAATTGCGCAGGATGCCAGCTTTTCGCCAATCAAAGTCACATGCCTCCCACTGCCCTACGAACAATCCCTATCACGTGGCAATTTGCAGTCTGGGGGCTAGACATGGTCGGACCCCTGAAAGGGGGAAGCCACAAAAATAAATATTTACTGGTCATGGTGGATAAATTCACTAACTGGATAGAGGCCAAACTAGTGAAAATGGTTGAAGCAGGGCCAATGATCAACTTCATATCCAGCGTGGTACACTGTTAGGGTGTCCCGCACAGCATCATCACTGATAACGGCTCCAATTTCATAGCTGATGAGGTAAAAAATAGGTGTGCTAACTTGTGCATTATGCTCGATTATTCATCCGTCTACCACCCTCAAACTAACGGTCAAGTTGAACGGGCCAACAACCTAATAATGAGCGGCATTAAACCCAGACTGGTGCGGTGCTTGCAGGAGTCAGATAAGCATTGGGTTGAGGAACTCGATTCCGTGTTCTGGGGGCTACAGACTACACCTAATCGAAAGAACGGATACACACCTTTGTTCATGGTGTACGTCACAAAAGCTATTTTACCCTACGATATTATTCATGACTCACCTTGAGTGCGCATGTACGAAGAGCGAGAAGTCGAGTTCGATCGGCAGGATGACCTAGACAGCCTTGAAGAGGAGCTTTATATTGCGAAGGCCCGTTCCGCATTCTATCTGCAACAGGCCAGGCAATACCAATGAAGAGAAGTGCGGGCCAAGACATACAACGTCGGCGATCTCGTCTTACGTCTCCCAGAGAAGAAGAAGGACAAGCTCAAACCAAAATGGGGGGGGGCCCTTCATCATAGATAAGTTCTCACATGAGGAGCCTATCGCCTTCGCAATGCATCGGATAATCGCCTTGAGCCAAATCCATGGAACACGGCTCGACTTCGACGGTTCTTCGCATAGTTCGGCCACCCCCTTAATGTATCTTTGACTAGACTCCATTCTTTTCTCCTCTTCTTTCTTTTTCTTCTTTTTCAATTTTTTCCTTTCTTATATATCCCAGTGTTTGTTCGGATATACCGAACTGTAAGGAGCACACATCTTTAAATGTATACACCCCACTATGACTGGGGGCTTCTTTTAAGAAGCTTCTTAATAAAAGTTTATAGCTTACATTCCCTATGTCATTTGTTATATACAATTCGCTGCCATTATATGCACCTCTATGAGTTAAGTTTTCGCTAAGCTGGGTTGCCAATCTCCTGTGTTTATACCCTACGTTCCCGATTGTTCAGCTAGGGTGTAAAGGGAGCACCTCTGCGATTGTTACAACCGGGTAATCCGGACATGTACCTCAGATGGGTAAAGTCGAAAGCTAGCATTCTTAAGGAAATAACAGGTTGGCAAGCAACAGCAGAATGTGTACATTTCTATACTCTTCTCATAAGAGAAAATATACGGGGTTGGCTCCCCGTAATTCGGATCAAAGCCTAGGCACGCATAATTAAGCATGCCAACCCAAGGGAAGGAACCCCTAACGGAAGTATTTTCCTTCGAAGATGTTTCTTACGTTAAATAAGTAATATAACATAACTCCCCAAACAAAAATTGATCTGTTTGAGCAATATGGCCTGATTGCGTGGTTTCCAGACATAGTGATTTTTTTTTACATTCCTACATAATATTTGGAAACACTCCACCTTCCTGGGTCGGAGGTTGAAGCCGAAGGCCTGCGATGACAATTTTTTGACATGTTCCATTGGAGATAAGGTTGATCATAAAGTACATTGATACATTGAATCACATGCCTACTCCTTATCTATACCATCTATAAGACTGTCTAAATTGTAGTCTTCTTGCAAATACTTTGCAGCTATCATTACTTGGGCATACACCAAATTCACCGGAAATTCTTTCCCGGCTGGTCCCTGCGGTCCAACTCGGACCATATGATTTGGGTCCAGCTTGGTATAGCGTGTTTTCACCATCGCCCAGGCTTCTCGTGCGCCTTCACGACATGCGGACACCTTCCATAGCTGAAAGCGGCGTCTGGCACCTTTGAACAGGCTCGCCAACCCCTCCATATTTCCTGGAGGGGTATCGGATGGCCATAAATCCTTGGCCATACTTCTCATGGCTTTCCGGGCCCGCTCATGCACCACGGATAGCTCCTTAAGCACGTCGCCTTGAAATCCAAATACTTCTTCTTCACGCCGACCAATTAATAGACCTGTAGCAACAGAGTTATGACAATCCGAATTATGGAATATTATGATTCTCTCTGATGGTCTAAAGGTCATACCGAATATGCCGCCTTTCAACTTATCATTCTCCTTTCGTGCAGCCGATAACTGAGCCTTTAAGCTCTTTATCTCTTTGGAATGTTTGTCTTTTTCCTCATGTTTATTCTTCTGACCAGTAGTCATTGCGGCCCTTTTCATCTCTGCAAGTTCTGTTGTGACGGCTTTCAGCTGTGTCTGGTTTGTTTTCAGTTCCTGGGTTAGCGCATTGTCTTCTCCTTGAGAACCTGTAGGTCATATCGATCCTTAAATCGGTTGGCCTCACCGCTTCAAGTCTCGGGGGCTACAGGCATATATCTATTAAATTTGCATAAACTCTTACTTCCATATCCTTTGAGAATAGTTGAGTAACGCCGGCGAGACCGTCTCGAGTGGCTCGGATATACGCATCCACAGAGCTGGGTGCGGTAAATTCCTGCTCAGAAAAAGTTGGCGCGCACATGGCCTCTTTCAGTCGACGGTGATTCATTAAGCTCTCCACCTCGGAATTCGTGACGGATACGTCATCCGAATCCTCATGAGGGGGCATATCTAGCAATGCATCAACCATCGTCCTGGTTGACAAGTCTAGCGCAGGATTGGCTGACATTCGGCTAGCAGGGCGTTTTCCCACTATCTGCCGCGTCCTCCTCCTGAAACAAAGGTATAAGGGAAATTTAACAATCCGAGCTCATGTTTACGCGCATATCAATGGACTTACCTCTTTGAAAACAGAGGGGGCTCTACAGCACTCCCAGTTTCCGTCGTTTTGAACGGTTACCCTGCGTATAGGCTGCTCTCGAGGGAGTGCGGCCTGTCGTGCGCGAATCCTATGAAGTACAGTTTAGTATAATGGATAAGGTGCAAGTAGGGACCTCTTTCTGAGAAAGCTCTTTGAATAATTACTATGGAGAAGGGATAAAGGCGTGGGTAGTTGGCGTTAATAGCCACTTCCGAACCGTCAAGGCTCGCCTAATAAAATACTCCATCATCAACCTCTATGTATATATCCGGATCCTCACAGAATCCAGGGTCCTGGTCGCGAGCGTGATCCTGTGGCTGTGGGGAGGGACAATGAACGTCCTCAATCATCTTCCTCCATGAGTGTTTTATGACAACAAGAAGTATTTGATCATTATGACTTAATAACAAGGAAAAACAATGATGTTGATAAAAAACTCACCCATTCGATGGGGTTGTACATGGAATAGCCCTCTCGGCAGTTTAAGCGGAGGAAGTCTTCTTTCTCCCCCTTATACAGATCGGCCAGGATTATAGCCAGTTCGGCCAGGTTATCCGGGCCCTTACGTCTGTAATGGGACGCGTCATCCTCTCCGTTGTAACACCATAAAGGGGTCACTCTGGACTGGAGAGGCTGAATACATCGCTTTAATGGCCATTTCTTCAACTATTGAGATCTCGGAATGAGCAAGTAATCTGACCTTGCTGGCCAACCTCTTCACTTCCGCACTGTCTTCTTCCTTAGGACACCGGGGACACCAATTGACGCATTTCTTCAAAGGATCACTGGAGAATTCGGAGAGGTCGCGCCGAACTAGGTCCGGAAGGGGAACGTCCTCAATATAAAACCATTCCGAAGACCATTCTGGAGAAACCTCCTTGAGAGTTCCGATAGGGTAGCCTAATCTGGCTATGCGCCATACTTCGGTGTTGCCCACTTCAAATATGGAACCCCCTTCATGACGGGGAATGAGGCAAAAGAACTTTCTCCATAATTCAAAGTGAGCCTCACAGCCCAGAAACAGTTCGCAAAGAGCAACAAAACCCGAGATGTGCAGAATAGAACCTGGAGTGAGATTGTGTACCTGGATCCCGTAGAATTCTAGCAGACCCCTGAGGAAGGGATGGATCGGGAATCCTAAGCGCCTCAGAAGAAACGAAACGAAGCACACCCTCTCCTCCTTATAGGGGTTGGGCAAATTTTCTGCTAGCACGTCATTGCCAACTGAGGCTAATCCCGCTCGCACGGAGACTAGCTCTGAGAGAGGGAGATATACTTGCGTCTGGAGTCGGCTCAACTGAAGGTGAGGCACTGCACAGCTCTGCCAATCACCCTCTTGAGGGCAGTGAAGGCACGAAGAAGAGCTAGGAGCGCTGGCCATGTTTTGAAGTTTTTCGTGGATGGTCTTGATGTTCTCCGCTCGATGTAGATGGCATTTGGGGATCTAGCCTCTTTATATAGGTGCTGTCCTTGTGTGGTCAGGGCCATATCTGTAAAAAAAAATTATTATCATGAACCATTCGCATTTGCCCGTCGCGTGGGAATCAAGGCGACGACATATGGAACGTGAAGGTCGGAGCCGAACTGTCATCAATCCAAAGTATGGAGAAGAACCCGCCTTGCAAAGCCGAGGACATAAACCGGATACTACGTCGTCATTGAAGGCAAATTCGAGGGCAACTAAAGGCATCCTAGATTAGGGGGATCCTCGGGTGGCCGACCTATTCTATGCGGGCCGGACTGATGGGCCATGAAGATAATCAGTGAAGACAATCTCCTATGTCTGGGTAGGACTCCTGTATGCGTGGACTACAAGTTTGGTGTCCAGATGTACTATTCCTTCCTCTGCAAACCGACTCTGTATAACCCTAGATCCCTCTAGTGTGTATATAAACCGGAGGGTTTAGTCCGTAGAGGATATCCGAATTCTCATAGGCTAGCACAACGAGGGTTTAGCCATTACGTCTCGAGGTAGATCAACTCTTGTGACCCCTATACTCATCAAGTATAATCAAGCAGGAAGTAGGGTTTTACCTCCCTTAAGAGGGCCCAAACATGGGTAAATAGTGTGTCCCCTTTGTCTCATGTTGCCATTGATCCTTAGATGCACAGTACGGGACCCCCTACC
The DNA here is from genome assembly GCF_018294505.1 of Triticum aestivum. Classification (NCBI taxonomy): domain Eukaryota; kingdom Viridiplantae; phylum Streptophyta; class Magnoliopsida; order Poales; family Poaceae; genus Triticum; species Triticum aestivum. The sequence continues at coordinate 188,177,599 of NC_057805.1, read as the reverse complement.
CAAGATCTGCCGGTTTTGACACCGATATTGGGCATCTCCCGTAGAGAATGGTCGCCATGTGGCAAATGGCTGCCACTTAGACACTTTGTGGCTTGACACCGCACTGATTGACGACGTGGGTCATGGCGGAGTGGTTGGGTGAGGTGGTTTTGCCTCCATGAGACCCGGCAGGCCCTGCCGGGACGTCTTCTTCCAGAGACGACCACGTCCTTGCCAAGCTCCCCTGCCCGGCAAGGGAGGATTTTCTCCTAGTGGCATCTTGTCTCTTTAGCTTGATCTTGGTCCTCTTGATCTGTGTGTTGGTCCTCCGAAACTCTTGGTCTCTTGTACTCTGGCATGGCCTCGGCTTATCCATGCACGAGTCAGGGGAAAATATACACCCCTATCTGTTGTCCCCAACACCTGCATTTCAAGGTTGGGTGCCCTGCTATTACTCGTGAGCTGTGGCAAGTCCGTTGGCCATCCGCTCGCACATTCAAGCCAGAGATACCTGAGAAGTCTGATGGGAGGCTGAACCCGGCAGAGTTCTTGAGCATCTACACAATCGTTGTTCAAGCTACCGGGGGGAGAGATGAGAAAGTGTTCGCCAACTACTTCCCTTTGGCACTCAAGTCCAATGTGAGGTCTTGGCTGATGCACCTGCCGGAGAACTCCATCAACATGGGATGACATGTGCCATGAGTTCATTGGTGCCTTCACGAGTGACCATCAAGCACTAGGACGGCCCAGCAACTTGCAGCTTCTCCAGCAGAAAGAAGGAGAGACTCTACGAAAGTATTTGCAGAGATTCAGCAGAGTCCACAGAAATATCCCATATATCCATCCGGCGGCTGTGATAGTTGTCTTCCAGTCCCATGTGCGCAATCGCAGGATACGTTCGAAGATTAACGTTTAGTTGCCAAAGACTATGAAGGAGCTATACACCTTGGTGGATAAATGCACTCGGGTTGAGGAGGGGAGGAAACTACCTGCAGGGGAAGATTGCGTCAGCATCGACTCAGAGGATGATGAGGAGGCCAGCAGTTAGAAGAAGGAGAGCAAGAAGCGCAACAACAGGCGCAAGGGTAAGGCAGTGATGATCGTCCAAGGATCGGGCATGCCTAGTACCGACAAAAAGGCTAAGGCCGAAGCCCCTGGCAAGGAAGCTGTCACATGCACTGACTGCCGGGAGGCTGCGTTGCCGAGAAGGTTGAGCAGCTCGTCAAGAGGTAGAGGCCAAAATATGAGAAGCGTGATAAGGAAAAAGGTCATAATGGCGCTGGCGGGAAGGGCCGAGGCGGTGAAGCAAACCTCCGTAGCAAGGCTCTTCGGAACCATGGAAAACCCGCCAGGAGCCGAGAGAAGGAAGATTGCAATGATGAGACTAATGGAGGGGATGAAGAGGAAACAAGTGAGCAGGAATTCCACAAGGCTACTGTCGCCATGTGCATTGATGGGGGTGCATCCCTGCACTCCTCTCACCACCAACTTAAATGGTGGGCACGTGAGGTCAATGCCATGGAGCCAGCGGCAAAGTCTAGGAAGCCGCTCAAATGGTCACACACGCCCATCATCTTCAACTAGGAGGACCATCCAGACAACACTACCGTGGTAGGATGCTTGCCGTTGTTGGTATCGCTAACAATCCGCAACCTCAAGGTCACAGAGATGTTGGTTGACGGCGGGGATGGGTTGAATCTGATTTCCCAAAGGTTATCAACAAGATGCAGATAGCAGAGGAAGAATTGAAGGTCACGGGCATGTTTCAAGGAGTCAACCCCGGCAGGAGTCATCCCAAGGGAAAGATCATGTTGCCAGTGACGATTGGGGGAGAATTGAACTACTGGACTGAGAAGGTTGTATTTGATGTGGTCGACCTCCCCCTTCCATACAACGGAATCCTTGGACGCCCGGCACTGGCAAAATTCATGGCGGCATCCCACTATGCCTATAATACTTTGAAGATACCATGGCCGGTAGGAGTCACTTCCATTCCATCAGACAATAAAGACGCAATCATTTGCGTGGATAAGAAGTACCGCGACACAGTCGCGGCAGCAGCTGTCCCCTCCAAGGCAAACAAAGGAAAGAAGAAGGATAGCAGGGACACCAGCAAGGAATCTGGGAAGCGTACCTCTTCCGAGTGTGCTACGCCTGTTGATGACTTGCTGGAAAGTTCTAACAGCAAGAGATCCAAGGCTGCTGCACCACATGTGAATAAGGTCCCGGCAGGGCTAGCAGGCGTTGACGGTACCTTCGCTATCAGCGCCACCCTTAACGACAAATACGAAAGCGTGCTTGTTGCCTTCCTGTGGGCGAATATCGAGGTGTTTGCTTGGCAACCATCTGAGATCCCCTGTGTTCCCAGGGAGATAATCGAGCACCACATTGTTGTCTACCCACATGCCCAACCCGTCAAGAAGAAGGTTCGAAAGCAGGCCTTGGAAAGGTAGCAGTTCATTGCCGAAGAGATTAAGAAACTTGAGGCAGCTGGTTAGGTCAGAGGAGTACTGCATCCAACATGGTTAGCAAATCCAGTAGTCGTCGCAAGGCTAATGGTAAATGGAGGCTTTGCATAGATTTCACAGATCTCAACAAGGCTTGCCCAAAGGACCCATTTCCCTTGTCGTGCATCGACCAGATTGTGGACTCCACATCTGGTTGTGATTTGCTCTCTTTTCTGGATGCATACTCATACTCTGGATATCATCAGATCTTCATATCCAAGGATGACAAAGAGAAGACCTCATTCATCACGCCTATGGTACGTACTACTTTGTGCGCATGCCTTTCGTGTTAAATAGTGTCGGGTCCACTTTTGCAAGAGCAGTCCAGATTGGTTTTGAACCATAGTTGCACAGAAACATTGATGCTTATATGGATGATATTGTGCTCAAGACCAAGGACAGATCAACCCTCATCCAGGAATTGGAGGAGACATTTGTTAATCTGTGCAAGATCAACTTGAAGCTAAATCCGGAGAAGTGTGTGTTTGGCGTTCCCTCCGGCAAGCTACTTGAGTTCTTCGTGTCCCATCGTGGGATCGAAGCCAACCCTGATAAAATCAAGGCCATCGAGCAGATCCAGGCACCCAGGACAGTTAAAGATGTGAGGCGTCTGACAGGGTGCATTGCCGCACTTAGTAGATTCATCTCCAAGTCTGCTGAGTGCGCCTAGCCGTTCTTCAAAATTTGATAGAAGGAAGGGCCCATGAAGTGGACCCCGGAAGCATACGTTGCATTACAAGACTTGAAGGCATACTTGTCCTCTGTGCCCACTTTGGTTGCTCCCAAACCACAAGAGACGTTGCTATTATACTTAGCAGCAACTAATCAAGTGGTTAGTGCAGCCCTAGTGGCATAGCGGGAAGAAGAAGAAATAGAGAGTGAGCAAAGCCCGGCAGGGCCAAATGAGGAAGACGACAAAGAGGAGCACGACAGTAGGGGCAACCCCAAGGACGCAGCAAGGAAGAAAGTGGTGCAACGCCCACTATACTTCATATACTTCCTGTTACAGGGGGCTAGATCGAGGTACTCTAGTGTGCAAAAGTTGACTTTTGACCTCATCATGGCCTCAAGAAAACTGTGCCACTACTTCCAAGCCCATGAGATCATGGTTGTCACCCGCTTTCTGTTGCAAAGGATACTCCGAAACCCTGAGACTACCAGCAGAATAGTAGAGTGGGCTTTCGAGTTATCCAGCTTTGGCCTAAAATTTGAGAGCACATCAACAATTCAGAGCAGGGCATTGGCAGAGTTTATCGCAGAATGGACGCCAAGTCCTGATGAAGAAGTGCAAGAAATGGTTATCCCCGACAAGGAGGAGCCCCAAGAATGGATCATGTATTTTGATTGTGCATTCTCCCTGCAAGGTGCAGGGGCTGGCATGCTTCTTGTTGCTCCCACTGGGAGCACTTGAAGTATGTCGTCCAGATGCATTTTCCCCGGGAGGACGCAACCAAAAATACAACAGAGTATGAAGGGCTCCTTGCCGGGCTCAGGATTGCCACAGAATTGGGAATCAAGAAAATGATCATTCGAGGAGAATAAGTACTTGTGGTGAGACAAGTCAACAAGGATTACCAAGGTCCATTGATGGAGGCATCCGTTGAGGATGTGAGAACATTGTTGGAGCACTTTGACGGATTGCAAACAAAGCATGTACCCCATGCGGAAAACAGCATAGCTGATCATGTGTCAAAGTGTGTTGCGCAAAACTTCCTGTGGAACCAGGAACTTTTGTTCTCCATCTTACTCAGCCCTCCGTATCCCCGACAACAATGGCCCGAAGGAGGAGGAAGTTGGACTTCGGTAAGCCTCTCGCAGTAGAGCCTCTCGGGGCTCCTGGTAGGGCTTTTTCAAAGTGTGCTGCGCAAAATCGCTTGCCGGGTTGCACCCTCCAGCTGGGCCATCAGTCCCTGCGGTCGAGGAATGCACTCTCGTAGATGAGGAGGTGCCGTTAGTCCTTGTTGCCGAGCCCTAGGCACCAACTTGGGCAAGGCACATAGTCCATTTCCTCCAAACTGGAGAACTTCCTCATGAGCAAGAGGAAGCTGAAAGAGTAGCCTGGAGGGCCAGTTTGTATCAGTTTGTCGATGACACTCTGTATAGAAGGAGGCCCAACGGTGTGAAATTGAAGTGCATTTGCCAGGAAGAAGGAAAGGAACTGCTTGCAGAAATACACAAAGGCATGTGCGGCTCCCACATTGTATCAAGGGCTTTGGTTGGTAAAGCATTCCGGAAAGGATTTTATTAGCCCACAACCCTCCAAGATGCGGTTGAGCTAGTCACAAAGTGTGAAGTTCCATTCCAAGAACATCCATCTACCTGCACAAGCTCTTTAGACAATCCCTTTGTCATGGCCGTTTTCGGTCTGGGAGCTCGATATCCTCGGCCCTTTCCCACGAGTTGTCGGGGGCTTTGAATTCTTGTTCGTTGCCATCGACAAGTTGACAAAGTGGCCGGAAGTATATGCCGTGAGAAAGGTGACTGCTCAGTCAGCTATCAAGTTCTTGAAAGGATTAGTGTGCCGCTTCGGGGTGCCTGCCCGGATCCTCACCGACAACGGCACCCAGTTCACGAGCCGCGCCTTGATGCAATACTTTCATGCCCTTAGAAGCAAGATCTCATTTGCCTCTATTGCACATTCCAGAAGCAATGGAGAAGCTGCGAGGGTGAACACTGAAGTGTTCTGAGGACTCAAGACTAGAACATTTGATACGCTGCAGAAGTGCGGCAGGCGATGGATCGATGAGCTGGTGGTAGCTCTCTAGTCCCTCAAAACAACACCAACTCGAGCTACCGGGCAGACTCCCTTCTCCCTAGCTTATGGGAAGGAAACAATTATCCCCATGGAACTCTTTTACACGTCCCTCGAGTGCTTGCCTACGATGAAGTATCGCATGATCAGCACCGGCGTGACGATGTTGTGCTTCTCTAGGAGAACCGTCCCCGGGCTATTACGGGTGCCTCAAGTTACCAGCAAGCCCGGCGTTGCTGTCACAGCTGCAGGGTTCATGCCCGGTGTTTTGAGGAAGGCGACCTTGTCCTTAGGCCCGTTCAGTCTACCAAGGGTGCAAACAAGTTGACGTCGAAGTGGGAAGGCCCTTACTAGGTAGTACGAGTCACTAGACCTGGCGCAGTCCGTCTGGAGACCGGAGATGGCATTCAATTGCAAAATTCATGGAATATTGAGCATCTCCACATGTTCTACCCATAAGGGACGGCTACCGGGCCCTGCTCGGCAGCCACCCTTTTGTACATGCCTTGCCTCAGTTGCAGGTGACCCCTTGTACAAAGCCAGGTGCAGACCGTGAGCAACAGAGAAATAAGTGAAGCGGCTGGGGGCCCCCGACAAGTTGCATCCATGCATAAGCATTTCATGAGCATCGCATGTTCATATCGATAAGATTGCATCTGACATCATTTTCATCTGTGTAAACTGTAGGCCCATGTCGAGGACTTGGCCTCCAAGAGGAGATGGAAAGATGAGCCAACACTGCAATCTCTGGCAAGCCAAACAGATAAGTTCTATCTCTTATCCATATGTGTTCTATAAGTAAAGACTTGTGCATTAGAAAACCTCGCCACATTTTGAAACTTAGGTGCTCCCATCCATTGACTCGAACGTTGCTTCGGTCAAGATGATCGCAGTGGCCTTTGATGAAAAAATATTGGCAGGGGGCTAGTCCCTCGCCACAGTTTGTGCCTGGTAGGCCTAACTCCCCGGCAACAAAATAGAGGGTACCGGCAGGATAGCCTGTCGGGGAAACTCGTTTATTTAAAATATAGAGGCATTCCACCTCTTCATGGACATATACATGAACGAGTCCCTAGCAAGGTTTATGTTTTTCATTAATATGCTGACCAGACAAGTACAAATCTTACAGGACACAAACATGGATTCAAGAGATTACATTATTTGAACTAAAATTTGGCAAGTGCCTACAGATTTAAGATTGAAAAAAGATAAGTGCCCATAATGCGCTTTCTTGTTCCTCTCCTCCTAGGCACTGCAGCAGGATGGGAGGAGGGCACAAGGAGCACATGGGCAGAAGCCCAGCCTAACCCTATCGAGCTCCAGGAGAGGTAGCCTGACGGGGGCGGGAGGGGACCGACGAAGGCGGCGATGTAGAGCATGGAGGAGGCCACCACCAGGGCCAGCAGGATGCAGCAGGGCTAACGGAACTACAACCCGCGAGGAAGCATGCCGGGGTCCAGCTGGAAGGCTGCTGGAGCAGCCAGGGGCACCACCCTCACCTCTGCTCCCAACTCCCCGGCAAATTACCTTGCTGGAGAGGAGGCGCAGATGCAGATGGTGCCGCCGCCGCCTGACGGTGACGGCCCGCCTGATGCTTAGCCGGAGTCGGAGGCGTCGCCCTCTAGATCGGTGCCGTCGTCATCACCGTCACTGTCCTCCTCGTCGCTATTGCTCGAGAAGGAGTTCGGTTGTTTGCTTAGGGTGCTACGTCATGGGCCAGACTTGAGTTAATGAAGAAGCAAAGAAGACCTTAAGGGGCCAGCCGCTTCTATGCCCCTACCTGTGCACTCCTTAGGGCCTACCTCGACAACGCCTGGCAGCGTGTTCGGGCCAGGCCCGGGGGCTTCTGTCGGTGGTACAAACCCTGGGTCCTTTGCCCAGACTGTTCATAGGCACAAAATCAAGATCACAACACCAAGGTCAGATTAGAGCACAAGGAATCAGTTCTTCAAAGGTCCAACATACAAGTAAAGAGGACCACGACTAGTCAGAGAGGCAAGATATTGCTAAGGAAAAGACCTCCCTTGCTGGGCAGGCGAGCCTGGCAAAGGTGGAGTTTCCCCCCGAAGCAAGCCTTTGGATTGTCCCGGCAGGCCTGTTGGGGCTTACGGAGGCAAGCGACTCCACCGAACCACCTCATCACGACGCACGTCGTCGATTAGTGCGGTGTCAAGCTCCAAAGTGAATAAGTGGCTGCTATTCGCCACATGGCAGCAATTCCTACAGAAGATACCTCCAGGCGACACCCGTCCTGGGACGTGTCAAGCAAGCAGGCGCGAAGCTGGCAAAACAGCCCAGCAGGGCCTACTGGGCGAGCTGTGATGTCACGTTGAGCGGCGCATTTAATGCGCTCTATCAACCTACAGAGTTAGGTATGATAGCACTGTTTGCTACCTAATCAGTGCGTAATGAGTAATTTGCCACTATGGTGACCCCTTGATCTATAAAAGGACGACCAGGGCAACCGTAGAAAGGGTTGGCTGATCCACACCCTCACACATTCGTACACGCGTAGCCGTTCTCGCCCCGAGGCAACCCTACCGGGCAAACCGTGCTGCGCTCACCACCATATTTTCCACCATCAATCCACCAACACAGGAGTAGGGTTTTATGCCTCACGATGATGGCCCGAACCTGGGTAAATACTGCCCGTGTGATCTCTGTCATGTTGTTCCACGCTTCTCCGCACTTTGTGCAACATGCCATCCCCCCCACCCGCGCCGAACCAGAAAGTGGATCTTGGTTAGGTGGCCTTGGTTTCCCATGACACTACCCCATTACACAACTAGACCAGCACCAAGTTTCACATGCAACATCTATAACTTTGGAAATTAGCATCATATATGGTGGATAAACAGATGAATCTCATCTAGAAAACTACTGAAGTGGAAGGCGAATATTAAGCCTTCAATGATGTTGAAGGTCCTTGCAACTTTACGCTAGTGCCTACGGATGATTGACCATCCCTCCTTCGTCCTCTTCAGGAAGACTTCAATGTTTTACCATTGGTATTGTATGAATACCTTCCTCTCCTCCTGACCATACATTTGGTTTGAGAGGTAATCATCAGTGAACTACTTAGGAAAGGCCTGAAAACAAAGATATGCATAAATATTTTCTCTAAATTTGGAAATGGCGCAAAGGAATAAAAATACAAGGTATAAGATTTAGTACCATCTTGTAGTTCACTGATGTCTTCTTGATTTTGCATACAAATATCTTGTTGTTTTTCGTTACTAGTTTCTTTATCCTAACAATCTTCTAAGTTTCTTGACTTGACCGATATGCATGGACAACTCATTTCCCCATATGAAAAATGGGTCGAACAGTGGGTCAAAACCTCTAACATAAGGACCTACATGTTCAAGACCAATTGTTAAAAACCAAATTATTAGAATGGTTCATGCAGTTGCACAATAATGTGCTATTAGACCAAGGACCAGGTATGTGCAAACCTCGATTGTAAACCTCATTGCTTCCCATTTTTTCCTTGCATCACATATAAGGTAGTTATTGAACAGGTTAAGTGAGGGTGGCATACTATTAGTAAAATATGTTGATGAAAAAACAAACACATTAGCAGATTAATTCGAGCCACATGGAAAAGCCATTTATCCAAACTAAGTATGATTAAGAAATAGGAAATATAGCAATTGTATGTTTCTCATGTATTTAGTACAACAAAATTCGATTTATTCCTTGGATGCATGAAAAAATAAAATTGTACCCACAACCATTGAACATTGCATTGCAGAATTAAGACAAACATTTAACTAAACACCACAACAAATGAACCAAACATTAACTGAGCATGACATTGCATAATATATAACATACTAGAAGATCAGACAGTTAACCAAGACAAGCATGCTTAATAACTTGGAAATATAGCAATTGTATTTGTTTCTCATGTATTTTGTACAACCAAATTCGATTTATTTCTCACATGGAAGACAATACAAAATTGCACCCACAACAATTGAACATCGCATTGCAGAATTGAACTAAACAGTTAAATAAACACCACAACAAATGAACCAAACATTAACTACGCACCACATGGCATAATATATAACGTACTAGAAGATCATAGAGTTAACCAAACCAAGCATGCTTAACAACTTGGAAATATAGCAATTGTATTTGTTTCACATGTATTTTGTACAACCAAACTCGAGTTATTTCTCACATGCAAGACAATACAAAGTTGAAATCACAAGAATTGCACATCACATTGTAGAATTGAACTAAACAGTTAACTGAACATGGCAACAAATTAACCAAATAGTTAATAAGTGAGCACCGCATTGCACGACATATGGAACATATATACTAGAGGATCATATTGCATGGTAACACTACATAGGACAATTCACTAGGATTTGTGAAGGAAAGGCCGGAGCAGCACATGCAATAAGTAAACCAAACATGCTTACATGCGTAGCTAGCTAGCTGAACATAGGTCCTTATAGTGATCTAATAAGACAAGCTACTCCTCATCGTCGGAGATATAGATGACGATTGGCTCCTTTGACTTGGAAGAGGGCCAGGCCTCTACATCGTGGGTGCCCTCCTTGTAGTGATGAGTTGCCTGAGCTGCTCCGGGCAATAACCTGCTGGCTCTTGAGTTGAGGTAAGCACGAGCACGCTGAGAAAAACCTCGTAGTCTACGTCCAAGCCACCGATGGTGGCCTCGAGAAAAAGTCATGAAGTGTCATTTATGGCATACAACCGCATGGTGGCGTCGACGCGCGAGGCATCGAAGGTGGCCTCGACGGCGAGGTGCTCCTCCAAGTTCTGGGTTGACACGAATGGAAGCCATTGCGACCTCATACACGCGTGCGGCCGCGATTTGCTTCTCCGCTGCCAAATACTCCTTGACCTCCTGGCTATACTCCATGAAACATGGCTTAGGGCAGTGATTATTTCGAGGATGGTTCGGTGATTTGGGTGGAAGGTGTCACAGCGGCGGTCGGGGCATGTGGGATGTAGAAGGAGGAGGAGGATGGGGGACGGGTGTGGATTACCTCCCTAGATCGACGAGGCCGAGCAAAGGAAAGGAGCATCGCCGATGAGGAGGCGGCGCTGCAAGAAAGCAGTTAAATTTTGAACTTGGAAAGGAAGGCGAAAACAAGGGAAATGTGGCGTTTGGTCAGGAGGAGGGGCGGGGAGGTAGATATTCCGTGAAAGCTGAAATTTTTGGCTCGGTGCAGCCAAAAACTGGTGCGCAAAGTGTCATCAGACACGGTCCCTTATTCAGCACTTTGTACAATATGTGAACATCACAAACGATCCATATAGCTTACCTCGTGTGTGATGAGTTTGAACATGCAAATTTTGGTCCGACATTCCTGCGTTACAATGGTCATCTATGTCATTGCATATTTTGGGTACACAAAAGAACCTACAACACACCCACAATTCTTAATCGATCAACTTCAGCAATTAGACAGAGCTAGCTGACCTAAACATTATTCTGACAAAATACTGGCACTATAAACAAAGAATACTACTCTAGCCGGCGCTCGTCATGTCCATCGCCTCCTCCATGTCGAGCTCACGCCCGGCGATATCCTGGGGAAGGGGCTCCATGGCATCCATCGCACCATAATCGAGAACCATCTCGCCATCCACATCCGGCATCTCTTTGGAAAACACCGCCACGAGCTGGGCGTGGGCGGCTGTGGTCTGGGCATGTACGGGCTCCATCGTGGCATGGTATGCCACGAATGAATGGACGCTACTCGAACACTCTCGGTGATTGCCAACACTTTGACCGTGGGTTGCTGACCATTGTCGAAGAAGCTTCATGCAATTTGTGCGGTGACTGCGAGGAGCTGGGCGTGGGCGGCGAGGGAGTCCTGGACTAAGGGGTCCTCGGGCGTCCGGCCTGTTATCCCTTGGGCCGGACTGATGGGCTGTGAAGACATGAAGGCCGAAGACTGTACCCGTGTCCGGATTGGACTCTACTTGGCGTGGAGGGCAAGCTTGGCGACCGATTATGAAGATTCCTTCTTATGTGACCGACTCTATGTAACCCTAGATCCCCCCCATGTCTATATAAACCGGAGGGGTTAGTCCGGAAAGGACAGATACACATTACCATAGTCATATAGGATAGACTTCTAGGGTTTAGCCATTACGATCTCGTGGTAGATCAACTCTTGTAACACTCATATTCATCAAGATCAATAAAGCGGAAACTAGGGTATTACCTCCATAGAGGGGGCCCGAACCTGGGTAAACATCGTGTCAACCGTGTCTTGTTACCATCGATCCTAGACGAATAGTTCGGGACCCCCTACCCGAGATCCGCCGGTTTTGACACCAACATTGGTGCTTTCATTGAGAGTTTCGCTGTGCCGTCGACGAAAGGTCTGATGGCCCCTTCGATCATCGATAGTGACGCCATCCTAGGAGGAACTTTCCTCCCCGGATAGATCTTCGTGTTTGGCGGCTTCGTACTGCGGGCCAACTCGCTTGGCCATCTGGAGTAGATCGATAGTTACGCCCCTGGCAACCAGGTCAGATTCGGAAGCTTGAACTATGTCGCGGACGTCCAGGGAGACTTGATCTTCGACGGATTTTAGACCGCGACGATCGCTCCCCCTCACTCCGATGAACATGACTTAAATCTGTCATCGGATCACATCCAGGAGATGGTTCCTGTTGCTGCAACGGCCTTAGAACTGGAGCAGATCGTGGCATCCTAGGCCACAGAGTCTGCTGCGTTTGAGCCGCATACAGACTCGACACCCTGCAATACTTCCGTCAATGGAACTCCGGACTCGTCTATAAGTTCCAGACCATGTACGTCTGCGGACACCGAGCTGGATTGGTTATCAATTTTCGAATTCAGCGCCGCAGACATCTTCCAGCACTCACCTTTGGGTGATGTGCTAAACTCTTTAAAGAATTTGTCCTTGGATAAGGGCTGATAGCCGAACTAAGTTCGGTTCGAGCTAGAGGCTGACGATGGGGAATTTTGCTTCCCACCCGCCACCCACTTCATAGCCACCGTCGATGACTTAACCGACGTGCTTGATTATGGCTCCGAAGACATCGACGGTATGGACGATGATGCCGACAAGGAGCAAGGCCAAGACCCGCCATTCACTTGACATTGGACGGCCACCTCTTCGTACGATGTGTACATTGTTGACACACCTAAAAAAGCTAGTGACGATGACAAAGAAGACCCAGTCGCGAATAAACCTTCTCAGACACAGTTCAAGCGCCGGCGCCCTAAATGCCGTTCTAAGCCTCGTCGCTCAAAAGATGGCAACACTAGCACTGGAGAAAATAGTACTCCGGGCAACGCCGAAAACAATGAAGACCCTGTTAGAGCTGCATCCGAACAGGAGGAACAAGACAACGGGCAAGATAACCCTGATAAATAGGCCATGCCCAATAACCTGAATGACGATAGTTATCGTCCAGTCTCCGAGGATGAGGACAGCCTCGGCAGCGAGGATTTCATCGTGCCTGAGGCACCCCTCGAGCAGGAGTGCTTCAAGCGCCAGCTAATAGCTACTGCAAGAAGCCTGAAGAAAAAGCAGCAGCAGCTCAAAGCTGGCAAGACCTACTCATTGACAGATGGACCGATGTCCTGGTAGCCGACGAATACGGCCCCAAGCGCCCAGCCAAGAGTTACCCAAAGCGCAGATTGCTACCTTAGTTCGACGAGGAGGCACCAGATCCCATACCTCCCTCAACTAATGTGGAACGACCACCACGTGGTCGGGATAGTGAGGTGGACCCACCACCTCGCGGTCGGGATAAAACGGCAACTCAGGCCGTAAAACAGCCCGCCCCACCGCCTCGCAAAAATAGGGACAGAACAGCTCGGGACCATACATACGACCTCCGGCAAGAATTGGACAGTAGAGCAGGACACACCAGATCAATCTACGGATCGCGAGGACGCTTCCCTACTCGGGATGACAGCTACCTATTCGGACGTGACAAACTTAATCACACCCGGCCGATAACCGCAGACGGACTTCATCGGAGGTGCGCCGTGACGCGGCCCGCTATAGAGGCACCGCACACCCTCTCTGCTTCATAGATGAGGTGCTAGATAACGAATTACCCGAGGGGTTCGACCCAGTCAATATTGAATCATACGACGGAACAACCGATCCCGCAGTGTGGATGGAAGAATTTATTCTCCACATCCACATGGCCCGAGGAGATGATCTCCACGCCATCAAATACCTCCCACTAAAATTAAAAGGGCCGGGTAGACACTGGCTAAATAGTCTGCCTGAAAATTCCATCGGCAGCTGGGAGGACTTGGAAGAGGCTTTCCTTGATAACTTCCAAGGAACTTATGTCCGGCCACCAGATGCCGATGACTTAAACCACATAGCTCAACAACCTGGAGAATCAGCCAGAAAATTCTGGACTAGGTTCCTAACCAAAAAGAACCAGATCATTGACTGTCCGGATGCTGAAGCCCTAGCGGCCTTCAAACATAGCATCCCCGACGAATGGCTCGCCTGCCACCTCGGCCAAGAAAAGCCGAAATCCATGGCAGCCCTCATGGCACTCATGATCCGCTTTTGCGCGGGTGCTGCCTCGTAGTACCAACACAGCCAACGAGGCAGGCCTCTCTGAGGCCAAAACAGCACCGGCAAGCTCCGTTGCAATAAACACAAATGCCGAAGTAATGGCGATAACACCGATGACACGACAGTTCACACCGGATTTAGCGACTCCAAGTCCGGCCAGCGGAAGAAGCCCTACAAAAGGAACAATGAGGGACCATCCAGCTTGGAACGCATACTCGAACGTCCATGCCAAATACATGGCACCCCAGACAAACAAGCCAATCATACCAAACAAGATTGTTGGGTTTTTAAAGAGGCTGGCAAGTTAAATGCCGAGAACAAGGAAAAGGGATCACAAAGCGAGGATGAGGACGAAGAGCCCCAGAAGCTGAACACTGGGGGCAGAAGAAATTTCCCCCTCAAGTCAAAACGGTAAACATGATATACGCTATGCACATCCCCAAAAGGGAGCGCAAGCGAGCACTCGGGGACGTCTACGCGGTAGAGCCAGTCGCCCCGAAATTCAATCCGTGGTCGTCATTCCCAATCACATTCGATCGTCGAGATCATCCAACTAGTATCCGCAATGGCGGTTCAGCCACACTAGTCCTCGACCCAATCATCGACGGATTTTACCTAACACGAGTCCTAATGGACGATGGCAGCAGCCTCAACCTGCTCTATCAAGATACAGTGCACAAAATGGGCATTAATCCCTCACGAATCAAGCCCACAAAGACTACCTTTAAAGGAGTCATACCAGGCGTAGAGGCCCGCTGTACGGGCTCAATCACGCTAGAGGTGGTCTTTGGTTCTCTGGACAACTTCCGAAGCAAAGAGTTAATCTTCTATATTATCCCCTTCCGCAGCGGTTACCACCCACTACTCGGTCGAACCGCGTTTTCTAGGTTCAACACAGTGCCACATTATGCTTATCTCAAGCTCAAGATTCCCGGTCCACGTGGCGTCATAACAGTCAATGGCAATACTGAACGCTCCCTCCGAACAGAGGAGCACATCGCCGCCCTAGCAGTAGAGGTACAGAGCGGCCTTCTCAAGCAGCACCATAGTACGGCTGCCGAGCCCCTAGACATCATTAAGAGGTTCCAGACTACACTGCAACAGGACAGCGCGGCTCGTCAAGAGCTCGATTAGCAATTCGGCCTCGTCCCAGTGCCGATGAAGTAGTGGCATTCGTACCACGCGTACATAATTACGCACTCAAAATTGCATGGACATCGACGGAGGCACAAGCTAGCCCGGGATCTATAGTTTGGCTAGACCGATCCCAGACACACATACAACTTTACGATTTATTTTTTCCTTTTTTAGGTATCTTTTATACAGGCCTCCTCCGATGGCCTGATTACCGGTCCTGTCAAAGGACAAGTACACCAGATTGGCACAGAACAAGGGCATACAGGGGAGGCCCCAGAGGACAATCCAATGACTACTCTACCTGTTTTTCAGTACCCAAATGCAGTTCTGCTCTGGTTTTGGCATGTTAAATAGCCGGTTGCTTATCGCATTATTTGTATAAGTGCGCTTTGACGCATCAAGCCAACTATAATGGAAACAGTTTACGGCCTACGTCAAGGGGCCCCAGATACTACCTCTGCTCTTTTTCTGTTTCCCGTTGCTATTAATTACTCATATCCCCACACCCGTACACTTTGGTACGTCTCATATCGCCCCATAATACAGCAACAAAGTCCGAAAACTTCTTATAGATAAGTTTGGCACCTAGAATTTAGCATTATATGCATTGGCTCCGAATCATGTCTTTGGTCAGTAGTTGGGTTGCCCAGCTCCTGTGCTTGCTACCCTACGTTCCGCTATATCGGCTAGGGTAGTAAAGGGAGGACTACTGCGATTGTTCCCTGGTATAAACCGGATGAGCACCTCAGCAGAGAAAGCCAAAAACCGACTGTCATGATGCGGCCAGAGCCGGTCAGCTATTCGGAGGTCACAAATCATTGGAGATTTTTCCCGAATTTCGTGAAGGATCGGTACTTCCTGATCAAACGCTGACAGCACCCTGATTTATATACCAAGGGTTGCACCTATGCTTTATTACAAAACTCCTATGGATAAGTGAGGGCGTTTAAGCTGCATAGACTGATTGCCTGGTTCGTTGCGCTAAAAAACTCCTTCAAGGACCATATAATTGGATCAAGATTGTTTAGATTCCATCCCGAACACCTCCGTACTACCTACGTGAGGGCAGAAGCCGACGACTGGCCAACCCTCAGATTCAATATAACACGGCCGCACAGGAGGAAACAATCAAAACATAACAAACATTATATTACAAACCGGATTTATTTTCATCATACAAAGACAAAGAAACGAATGTCTTCATTCGAAAATAATGTCCTGCCCGCACTGCGCTGCTGCAAGTCGAGACCCCTCCAGGACATCCGCAAAATACCGCTCGGGTGTGCGGTGCTCCTTGCCCTCCGGCGGCCCCGTGGCCACCTCGACAGCGTCCATCTTCGCCCACCACATCTTGCAATGAGCGAAGGCCATGCGGGAACCCTCGATACAGACTGATCGCTTGACGACGTCTAGCCACGGACAAGCCTCCACCACCTGCTTCACGAGGCCAAAATAGCTGCTGGGTATTGCTTCGGCTGGCCACAGCCAGATTATTAAGTCCTTCATGGCCAGTTCGGCCACCCTGTGCAGCTCGACCAACTGTTTCAGCTGATAGGTAAAGGGCACTGGATGTTCCGGCACACCGTACTACGTCCAGAACAGCTTCTCCGTGGAGCTCCCTTCTTTGGCTCGGAAGAACTCTGCCGCATCGCACACGCTGCGTGGTAGATCCACAAAAGCCCCTGGGCAACTCCGAACCCGGGTTAGTAAAAGGTACTTCCTCTCCGCATACTTGCTTTGCATGTTAAATGCCTTACCCTCTGCAATCTTCTTGGCCTCCTGGATCTCCTGGAGAGCGCCCCGGGCCTCATTCTGTGCAGCCTCCGCGCTCTGGCGAGCTTTGGTAAGTTCGGTCTCTCGAACCGACGCTTCGTGCTCCAAAGCCTCACACTTTTTCACCGCGTCCTGGAGCTCCTACTGGATCTCGTCGACCCGGGCCTTGAGCTTCTTACGGGCGGCTTGCTGCTGGACAACCTTCCCCTCGGCTTCAGTCAGGGAATTTTTCAGGTCCTCAACCTCGGTCGCCACCCCTACACACATTATGACACTCCGGTCAATACTCACCACTTATTCTTTCCAAATACACAGCAAGTCGTAACTTACCTTGCTTCTTGTGGAGCTGAATCTTCACCTCGCCGAGCTCGTTCTTGGTTCGCTCGAACCTCTGCTTCAGTTCAAAGACTTCGACAGCATGCGAGGCCACGACCAATAGCGACACCTGTTTAATCACATAATTAGTCTCCTACAAAGGGTTGATCCCCTGTCCGGCCTTTCTTTCCGAACACCGGACAGTGTCTCAGGGGCTACTGTCTTCACGGGGTGTTCTCTTTTTACGTGACTTACCTCGAAACCTGTCAACAAGTTGTGGCAGGCCTCGTTTAGTCCGCTCTTGGCGGACTAAACTTTCTCGATCACTGTACCCATAAGGATACGGTGCTCGTCAACAATGGAGGCACCTAATAGTGCCTCCATCAGGTTATCCGGTGCCCCTGGTTGGACAGGGGCCACCGGTAGAATTGGCGCACTCCCCTCCTTCGAAGGAGGCTGCTCACCCGATTATGGAGCCATATGGGTCTCCGAATCGTATCCGGCTGTGGGCCGAACTGAATACGGCCCACTTCGCCAGTCTCGAAGGGGATCCGCTCCCCCATGTGTCCGGCAGCGGAGGTTTCGCCTTGTGGTGCCCCCCGGACAGCGTCCCGGGCTCCTCCCCGGCTCGAAGCGGTCCTCCAGGACAACACTTCGGTGTCATCGTGGGCCTCGGGGGAGTGAGCGGTCGGCGGTGACGCACTGGCCATTTCCACTGGATCCAACATACATCCCGATGAGGTTCGCTGGACGCTGTCGCGCGCCGGACTACAATAGCACAATTAACCACGTCAAAACGATAAAAAGGAGAGGCCATCTATACTTATGTACGGGAGTCATAATACTTACGATGCGGCCCGGGGCTTAGTGCGGAGCCGTCGCTCCGGACTACTGTCCACATCCCATGCGGTGTCGACCACAGGAGCGCCCTTCCCCTTCTTGGGCGTTCCCGCCTCCAGATTCATGGAGGCCCCCATCTTCTTCTCCTTAGGGGGGGTTTCTTCTCCTCCTCCTCCTCTTCCTTGTCGTCGTCCTCAGGGATGGAGGAATGGGCTTCCTCGTCTTCGGACGTCACGTCCGAAGTGCCCCTATGACGGGGGCCACTTTTGGCCCCCTTGGCCTTCTTCCACGACGCCTTATATGGCGCCGGCACCAGCATCTTCCCCAGACGCGGGATGACTGGTTCTTCAGGCAGCGGAGCTGGACACTGGTTCCGCTTCGTCCTCTCTATCCAATCCTGAAAAAGCAATGATAAAACTCAGACATCATCCTTGAAACAATCAAGTTGGGGATACGTGAAAAATAACATACCTCACTGGCGAGGTGTTTACAATCGTGACCACGGTCTGAATCCGTGGCTGGTGGTTTCTCGTTTCCCTTAAAGAGCAACTTCCAGGCACCTTCGTGAGTAGTTTTGAAGATCCTCTCCAGGGTTTGGTGCTTCCTCGGATTAAACTCCCACAGAGGGCGACTTCTGCGCTGGCACAGGAGGATCCGGCAAACTAGCATCACCTGGATTACATCGACAAGCTTGACGTTCTTGGCTATCATACTCTGAACGCGCATCTTCAACGCTATCAGCTCATCAGGCAAACACCATTTCGGACTCTTCTCGACCCAGGAAGTGAGTCCCATGGGAGCACCGGAGCGGAATTCGGCAGCTGCGGCCCAGGTGGTGTCGCGGGGTTCTGTGATGTAGAACCACTGTTTCTAGCATTCCTTTACCGTCTCCATGAAAGTGCCTTTTGGCCAGGAGACGTTTGACAGCTTGCTCACCATGGCTCCCCCGCACTCCGCGTGCTGGCCATCCACCACCTTCGGCTTCACATTGAAGACTTTGAGCCACAGCCCGAAGTGGGGTTGGATGCGGAGGAAGGCCTCACACACGATGATAAACGCCGAGATTTTGAGGAAGGAGTTCGGGGACAGATCGTCGAAATCTATCCCGTAATAATAAATCAGCCCGCGAACAAAAGGGTGGAGCGGGAACCCTAATCCGCGGAAGAAATGAGGGAGGAATACCAACCTCTCGTTGGGCTCCGGCAGGGGGACGACTTGTCCCTCAGCCGGCAGGCGGTGGATGATTTGCTTCGCCAAGTATCCGGCCGCCCGAAGCTCAGTAATGTCCTCTTCCTTGACGGAGGAGACCATCCACTTGCCCTGACCTCCGGATCCAGACATGGTTGAGTGCTAGATCGAGTGGAAAGGAGATGAGAACTTGGGCACTGGAGCTCGAGATTGGAAGGGCGGAGATGGAGAGACGGAGTGGGAGAAGAAGGGCGAGTCCTTGTCCTCTTATAAAGGCAATAAATGTTGAGCGCCTCCCCACTCGCCTTAGAATTCGCCTATTCCCAAGGGCTGTATAAACGGCGCGGTTGGGTTACCCATACCCGCATTGATGAGAATCCCGCAAAAGAAGGACACCATCTCTGCTTTGACAAGACGTGCCAGTGGCAACCACGTCTCGAAACGTGGAACGGTGAACACAAAACGGTCCGAAGTTATGACCGGGCTGACGTAATGTCATGTTGTAAAAAGCTGTCAGTGGATGGGACTCGTGCAAGTATTATATTCACTCTGCGGTTGTGTGTGGTATGTGTTACAGGTCCGGATCCTGTCGTCGCATCCGAAGACTATCTTGGAGTTCGGGAAAAGGGAACCCGCCTTGCAATGCCGAAGACAATCTGCGCGTCGAACTCCTCATCATTGAAGCCAGGTTCAGGGGCTACTGAGGGAGTCCTGGACTAAGGGGTCCTCGGGCGTCCAGCCTGATATCCATTGGGCTGGACTGTGGGCTTTGAAGCCATGAAGGCCGAAGACTGCACCCATGTCTGGATTGGACTCTACTTGGCGTGGAAGGCAAGCTTGGCGACCGATTATGAAGATTCCTTCTTATGTGACCAACTCTATGTAACCCTAGATTCCCCCCCTGGTGTCTATATAAACCGGAGGGGTTAGTCCGGAAAGGACAAATACACATTACCATAGTCATATAGGCTAGACTTCTAGGGTTTAGCCATACGATCTCGTGGTAGATCAACTCTTGTAACACTCATATTCATCAAGATCAATCAAGCAGGAAGTTGGGTATTACCTCCATAGAGAGGGCCCGAACCTGGGTCAACATCGTGTCCCCCGTCTCCTGTTACCATCGATCCTAGACGCACAGTTCGGGACCCCCTACCTGAGATCCGCCGGTTTTGACACCGACATGCGGCCTCAACATGGTCGTGGGCGGCCTCCATCAGGGCTAAGGCGGCTGCTACAGAACGGATAGCTATTATGCTACTCTCGCCAGTTGCTATTCCCGTCGGAGATGTTGCCGCTGCCATCTGAGCTACAACAGCGGCCGTTTGGGCTGCTGCGGCCGCCCAGTCACAGATTGAAGCTGCGCTCATGCAGTTTATTAGCATGCTCATGGCAGCTGCAGCCGCACTATCGCCGGAGTGGGCCGCCAAAGTTGCACTCACGATGCGGGTCCATGTCCCCATCCCTGACCGGCGATGATTGAATAGTGAAATGATATTCCGGGAGCGAGGTAGTGTGCCTGATGCGCCGGCTATAGACTGTAGCTGACGAAGCTTCTCGCATAAGCCTCATACTAAGACAGTGGTCTAAGATATTTTGTACTGCCTCTGAAATGGTTGGTGATAACAAACTGTGTGTGATGTACTTGATTTTTCGTCTTGATTTGAAATACATAATGGGGTCATAGCGGCAAAGGAGGGTGTTCGAATTGCTAGAACTTTTATCTGAAGTGAACATGTAACAAATAGGAGTGTCATCACAAAATTTGGAATTATTCATGGTTCGTTTGGACATTTTTTATACATTAACTTTGTTTTCCAGGCATTTAAGGTGCATAATTCAAATTGCACTACATGCGAATGCTCCAGTGCACCAAAATGGGTTGTAAAATCAGATATGTGTCCATGGGTCGATGCTTAGGTCCCATGCAAGAAATGGGAATGAATTTCAAACACGTTGTTACCGTGGCTCGTCGGCAAACCTTGAGATTATTGGGTTTGAAATTCTTGTAAATAGAAAATCATTCGAAATTCATTGCCTCTTCTTGCTTTCAATTTTTTTCTATTGGCAACATAGACCAACAGGAGTGTCGTGTTAAAATTTGGAATTTTTTGGGGTTCGTTTGGAAATTTTTATACATTAACTGAGTTTTCTTGGCATTTTATGTGGATAATTCAAATTTGAACAACATGCACATGCTCTAGTGACCAAAATGGGTTAAAAATCAAACGCGTGTCGTTGGGTGCATGCTTAGGTCCCATGCAACAAATGGGAATTATGTTGAAACGCATTGGCACCGTCGCTCGACCGCAAACATTGAGATACTTGGTTTTTAAATTCTAGTAAATCCAAAACTCATCTAAAATTCATGAAACTTCGCATACTATCCTGGAATGGCACCAACATGCTGTGGTGAAAAAATTACCCCGTTCGGGGCAAGTTTTGGTATAAGATTCTCACAAATCAGAGCTTCTCGCAAGAAGCCTCATGGTTCCGGTAAGGAACGTGTCACCTTTGTGGTTGAAACAATATTCGATGCCTCTTCTTGCTTTCAAATTTTTTCTAGTGGCAACATAGACCAATAGGAGTGTCGTGTTAAAATTTGGAAATTTTGGGGATCGTTTGGACATTTTTATACATTTACTGAGTTTTCTAGGTATTTTATGTGTATAATTCAAATTTGAACAATAGGCACATGCTGTAGTGAACGAAATGGGTTGGAAAATCAAATGTGTGTCCTTGGGTGCATGCTTAGGTCCCATGCAACTAATTGGAATGAATTTCAAATAACTCGGCACCGTCACTCCACTGCAAACATTCTGATGCTTGGTTTTAAAATTATAGTACATCCAAAATTCATCTGAAATTCATGAAACATGGCATGCTATCATGGAATGGCACCAACATGTTGTGTTAAATTTTTATCCTATTTGGGGCAGGTTTTGGAATACGCTCCTCACAAACTAGAGCTTCTCAAAAGAAGCCTCGTGGTTCCGGTAGGGAACATGTGTCTTCTGACCTTGAATTTTTTTTCTAGATACAACATAGTTCAATAGGAGTGTCGTGTTAAAATTTGTAATTATTCGGGGCTCGTTTGGACATTTTTATACATTAACCGAGTTTTCTTGGCATTTTATGTGCATAATTCAAATTTGAATTCAATGCAGATTTCTAGTGCAGCAAAATGGGTTGAAAAATCAAATGTGTGTCCTTGGGTTCATGCTTAGGTCCCATGCAAGAAATATATTGGTTTTAAAATACTAGTAAATCCTTGGTTTTAAAATACTAGTGAATCCGAAATTCATAAAAGTTGGCATGGTATCATGGAATGGCGCCAACATGCTGTGGTACTTTTCGTGTCCAATTTGAGAGAAGGCGCAGAAATTAACAGCCAACAAAGGTATTTTCAAACAAATAGCTGCCACATTATCATCTCAAATGTTTGTATAATTTAAACCATGGGCGTTCTACTAACCATTCACGTGATGCCACGCGTCACACTTTTACTGGCTAGGAGGTGTCGTGCGGACAGGTGCTTGAGTAGACAGGAGGTGTGCGAGCGCAGTCCACTTCAAAGGCTAACTGGGAGGCGTGCAAGTAGTCCTCTAGTGGGCAGGCTCACCGGGAAGCGTGCGAGCTGTGTGCTGCGAAGGCTCACAGGGAAGCAAGCCTTTGACTTCCATGGCCGCCTGTCTCGCTCCCAACATCTCCTTTAATGGCGTCCAAGCTGCTGTTTAATACGAGTGGCCTCCACCAATACCATGGCGCAGAAGGATCATCTGCCACTACTCTTCCAGTTTGGTGAAGTCCACTCCGAGCCGGAGGAGGTAGAAAATAAGGAGGAATGGGGCCTCATGGACATGGCCCTAAACGAGCTGGTCGCGACAGATGCTGTCACCGCGCCCTTCCCAGCTTCCATCCCCTGACCCGAGCCAACGACCATCCCCATAGCATTGACATGCTGGTCGCCAAGCACTATCGTAGAGCTGGAAGCCGCGGGCGTCAGCGATGTCCCCGCAGACCTACGCGAGCTCGTGTACATGCCAGCGCCAGCGCCCCCGACTATGCCCGTGTGCTCCCCTACACCCACCTCGGCACCGGTCCCCGTGCATTTGCGTGCACCCACCGCGCCCGTGTGCATGCACGCGCCCCCCTCACCGTCATGGGACGCCGCCGTTGACCGCAACCTGAAAGCTCCGCGAGATGTCATCCTCCCATGCCTCGCCTGTCGATCGCGCAATGACAGGGTCTTTGATTTGCAAGTCAAGAACATTTTGGGCTGGCCTGAAGACTTGAACAACAACGTCCGGGAGGACGATAACGACAATGCCGGTGCAGCACACCGCCTCCGCTGTCGCCGCAATTAGTTTTTTGTTTTAATATTGTATATCGATCATATGAATGTAAAGTCATAGTGTGACTGAATGAAACCTATGGTTGTAACAAACTTGCGTTTTTCTCTCTGAATGTACAGACTTATGAAACAATTTTTTTAAATCAATATTTTCAAAATTTTAAAAACTCATCGCGAAATTTTTAGATAGAACACCTGTATGCAAACCGAGAGCTTCCCCTATAAGCCAAGGGAAAATGTGCCTCACATGATTTGTGCATCTCTTCATCGCACATCGCAAACGTTTTAGATAGAACACTCGTATGCAAAGCGAGAGCTATTGTCTTGCCCCACTACTGCAGGATGCTACTAACGCGACACTAGGATCGGAGACCCTTTGTGACACCCAAAATTTTAATTGGATTTTTCAAACTTTTATTTTGATTTGAGGAGGGTATTTAAATTTTCTGAAGTACTCTCCCTCTCAAAATATTTTCTTTTATGGCAAGTGTTTTGTTTTGCATTCACCCAAGACTTAATTTTGGTCTTGGAGGTTTTTCCTTCTTATTTGGACTCAACACCAAATGCCATTCACTTGGGAAAAATTTCTTTTGAAAAATCTTTTAAATACCCCTATGGCATTTTGAGTGATCTTCTCCCCTCTTCAAAAATCCCTCTTGCCATGACATAAGTGGAAATCCCCTCCCACAAGCCTTTCCCCATCTTTGGATCAAGATATACATCAAATCCAGCAAGCTGAACCCCTCCATATATTTTGTTTCCATTTATTTCTCATCAAAAACAATTTCTGCCTTCTATTTTGACCCTTGGAGGTTTTCAAAGGAACTACCATTTCTACTTTGAGTTTTGCCTCCAAACCAATTCCCCTAGCTAGTCCTTTGAGCCCTCAACCAGGATCCATGAAGATCCACTGGTCTCCAGTTCAAATATTTCAAATTTATTCTTGCTGCAAGTTTGGACCTCATTTGCCAAATTTGATGAAATTCATTTGAATTCTCCTCCTAAAAATCTGAGAAAATTCAGGCAGCCTCTGGGTGCATTGAGAGGTCACCTCACCAAGTCCCAGCTCCAGATTTTTTTTCTTCATGCCATATCATTTCGTCGAACACCTACTGGACACTGTTCCTGTCATGTTCAGTAAATTCAGATAAACAGTTTTAGTGAACACTGTCGTTTTCTTCAGAGCACGACGTCGATCTCGCCAGTAGCCGCGGTGGCGCCTTGCTCCCTGTCCCCTCCTTCTTATCTCTGCGCTGCACGATCACCTGGAAGGTTGCAGGCGTCGGCGACGAGCAGGAGGAGGTGCACCACCCGTGAGCCATATAGAGGCGCAGCGTGGACGGCGCCGTCCAGCGCCGCCCAAGCCACCGAAGGCCGCCGCGTGGCCACCCACTCCCCCGTGCACGCTGCCACCCTTCGTCGTGAACTGCTAGGCACGGAGCGCGCTCTCTGCCGCCGCCGTGCCCGTACGGCCGCCCCGTCGAGGACCGGCGCTATTACGCCAAGCCCGAGCAAGGTTAGCGGGGGAACGGCACCAGTGAAACTCCCTGATGCTGCCTGGCCACTTAAACCCACTGCTCAACCACTGCCTCGCCGTAATCGCTCGCCGGAGACTTCCCGTTCACGGCCACCCCCTCGGATTGCCTATAACTAGAGGCCCTGAGCTCGAACTCGAACCCACACCACCTCTGCACTCCACCAACACCACGCCAAGCCACTAGAACAGCCCTGAGGGAGCCTTCTTCCCCAGCTCCGGTCGCCGCGACCTGGAAGTTTTAAACCTGACATATGGGACCCCCCTGTCAGTCTCTCTCTATTTCCCCTCGAACCATTTTCTGTTGACGCCTTCGGGCATAATACGCTTTCTCTTTGGGCTGGCGCGTTTCTTTCCGAACCGTTTTCTGTTTTCTCAGTTATGTCCCTGGATCTTTTCTGTTTCATCACAGATTAGTCCCTGGACTAAAGCCCTTATAACTTTTTAATAAAAGATGATTTTTGAGTGATTCTTTTTCTGACAGTCTTATATTTTTGTCTAGTTTTTTATAGTATTTATTTGGAAAAAAATTGGAACAATTTTTATGCACGCGTCGATGTTCACGTTAGTGTACGTTTTCGGTATACCATAGGTTCCGGAAGAGGTGACGGAGCCGCGAACTTCGCCGAGCTAGACTCCGACTTCTCCGAACCAGGCAAGCATGTTTGAACCTTTGATATGATAGGTGTTTTGCATGTTTGCTTGAAGTGTTGTGCATGGCATATGAGCATAGGTGAGTATCTCGTTGCATGTAAGGCAACTATCCGTGTGTTCCGAAGTTACTGTGATCTCTGACGAGAGATGGCCTAGTCATGTGGTGACATGAAAGGCGGTAAGGTGGTATTGTTGTAGCATGCCAGCCTTACGACATCCGATAAACTCCGACGTTAACGAGGACGGAGTCACGTTATCGTTCTTCCCCTTCCGTGCTGCCACATGTTTTCTGCCAGAATACGGTTTAGTAAGTTGTTAACCTCTTTCCGTGTACACACCAAATAGAGGGGCCGGGATGAGGGTTCCATGGCCCTGGATTAAAGCCAGTCATCCAGTCAGGGGGCATGGGTGTTTCCGGTTGGGACCGAGAGGGGGGCACCCCTTAGAGCGCGCGTATATAAATTTGATCCCATGCTACGCGAGGTTGTAGCCTCCCCGTCTCAAAGTTTTTCTTGAACGCTGCCGAGGGTGATTCCTGGCATCGGAATGTTGAATGGGTGTGTACTTGTTAGATGTGTTTCTTCCAAAACACCGTAAACGGAACTAGTCCTTGTGACTACTGAAATCCGTTGGCTGTGGTTAAAGTACAAACTCTGCAGAGTCAAACCCTTCCGAGTCATCGTGTTCATGGTCAAGGACCAGGGCCAGTATACCCATATCTATGTCAGTCCCCGTGGTAAATCCCCGGTGAACAAGCTTGAGTAGTGTATCTGTTGAATTGTTATTCTTGTGGATGGACTGACCCTTTGTTTATTTAGTACTTGAATATTCTCTTGAAATGAATTAAATTCATGAGCTACTAAATTACTAAGTTTTGAATGTAAGCCCTTTATGTGATGTCGCTTAGACGTCCGACTGTGGCACTCTCGTTATTTACTTTTGATATAAGCCCTTTATGTGATGTCGCTCAGACGTCCGACTGTGGCACTCTTGTTATTTACTTTTGATATAAGCCCTTTATGTGATGTCGCTCAAACGTCCGACTGTGGCATGCTTGTCATTTACTTTCAATATAAGCCCTTTATGTGATGTCGCTCAGACGTCCGACTGTGGCATTCTTGTCATTTACCTTCAATATAAGCCCTTTATGTGATGTCGCTCAGACGTCCGACTGTGGCACGCACTGTCATTTATATTCTATTATAAGCCCTTTATGTGGTGTCACCTTGACGCCCGACTGCGGCATTGTTATTCTTTTGTATTCCTTCGAGGAGTCAATCAGACACTCGATTGGCCCTCAGTATTACTTTGGGATTTCGGGAGGACTACCGCCCGACTTCTCTTTTACTTCTCATGCATTATTATCTCATTGTCTGAGTGCGCTTGTTAATCTGTTCATATGCATCATGTTTACATTTGTTATATCTTATGTCCGAACTGTCTTGCAAGTACTTCCATAGTACTCACGTGTCTTGTTGATTTGGCCAGATGTTGACGAAGGCGATCTCATGGATGAAGAGTTTGATAGTGAGTCCGACGCCTAGAGGAATCCCAGTCAGTCCCGTGCGATCCTGGATATTGGTCACTTGTATTATATACGCTTCCGCCACCCACAATAAGTATCCTCGAGCCTGACTCCGACGCTCGAAGAGCAATTAGTTTCAGGAGTCATATCACCCACTTCTCTGTGATATTTCCAGCACCGCTTTTATCGTGAGTTAGTAGTTATGCCACCCTATCTGCCTTTATGTGTTATTGGCGTGTTTGTAATAAATTGTTGAGCAGTCTCCACTCAACTTTGTATTATATTCAGTACTCCTGGTATTTTCTTCTGTGATCAAGATTTTGTCTACCTGTAAGAAGGATTCTTCTCTACTGGTCCGTAAAAGGGATCGATTTCTCAATAAATATTTTTATTGGAAAACCGGTCGTGACAAGCTTGGTATCAGAGCCAGGCTGACTATAGGAAGCCACTTGCTGCAATCGCTAATCGGTTATTAGCGTTTTTTTAGCGTTTCTTCAGCATTTTGCAAATGTAGCTATTTTCTGTTGGTCATCATAAATTTATGACATGACTACTCAGAATTTTTGCCTAATTTTGTAGATGGCTGGCAACAGCTGCGAGACTCGGGTGTTCACGAATGTGCCCGAGGGGTTTGTCAAACTCCTCGTCTCCATCACCAAACTCGCGGTCGGGCCAGCGATTCATCCGGAGTTCACGCTTTACCAGCACAAGCTCAGCGACGACGTGTCTATGCACCAGGCCATGGTGCAATTCAAGGGAGGACGTTCTGCGTCTTGCCACTTCCGTTTTGTGGGAAGGGCCATGCCTACGTAGAGGCATGCCATGCAGATGGCTGCCCGGGAGGCGATAGTGTAACACCCCGCATGTAACTTGCCATATTTGTAACTCCGACTCTTGCCATTTCCGGCTATGTGATATGTTTTTCCCTCCGTTGTCGGGTTTTGTCTTTCGTTTTGTATTTTGTCATGTCATGCATTTTCATATCATGTCATCATGCGCATTACTTTTGCATATGTGTTCGTCTCATGCATCCGAGCATTTTCCCCGTTGTCCGTTTTCCAATCCGGCGCTCCTATCTCCTCCGGTGCACCCCTCTAGTTTTCTTTCGTGTGCGTGTGTCAAACTTTCTCGGAATGGACCGAGGCTTGTCATGTGGTCTTAATATACCACCCGGAGACTACCGGTCAAGTTTCGTTCCATTCGGAGGTCGTTTGGTACTCCAACGGTTAACCGGGCCTCCGCAATGTCCATTTGAGTATCCAACAAAAACCCCCTCCAAAACCAGCCCAAAGCCCACCAAACTCTCTTCCATGCTCTAGGTCGTTCGATCGCGATCGTGTGGGCGAAAACCGCACCTCATTTGGAGTATCCTAGCTCCCTCTACCTATAAATGAGTGGGCATCCCGAAAAACGAAATCTCAGACGAAACCCTAACCCTCTCCCTCCGCGCCGCGCCGGACGCGTCCGCTCCGGCCGGACAACGTCCGCCGCGCGCCCGGACAACCGGAGCGCGCCACGTCATCTCCGCCGCCGCCCGGACCGCGCCGGCCCGCCGGGCCCGTGGCCGGCCCCCTCGGCCCGCTCCTCCGCCGCCGCAGCGCGCCGCCGCGCCGGCCACCGCCTCCTCCGGCGCCGCCCCCGCCGGCGGCCCCCTCCTCCGGTGCCGCCGCCTCGCCACCGGCCTCTGGCCCCTCGCCCGCCGGCCCCCTCTCCTCCTCCGGCCCGAGCCGGCGAGCTCGAGGTCCCGTTGACCGCGATCCAGATCTGGTCAAACCGCATAGTGGTTTTACAGATAGCTCGCCTTCGGGACATCTTCCTATGATGAAGACTCGTCGCCACCGCTACCTCCCATGCCATGTGCCATATACTTGTCACTATGCATTCGCCTGCCATAGGGGAGAGCGAGATGAAGCCATCGAGATGATTGTGGAGTATCTCAAAGCTGTGGAGGAATCTTTCGACAACCTCGTGGACGATCTTGTGGTTGCCCGCATGGACTTAGTTCGGGGCAGTCCTGCCAGCAGGAAGGAGCTTCTCCACATGGCACCGCCACTGACTTTCGTCTCGTCCTCAGCATCTTATGCACCGGCCATTTTGGCCACTGCTCGCCGTCTGCCTACCACTGAGGAGTTTGACCCAGTCATCGCTCCTACTCCAGTCAGAGATGCACCGCCTGCCGCACCCGCACTGCCGCCTGTCGGTCCCGCGCCATCACCTCAGCGCAGTGCTACGCGCCTGGAGCCTACTAGGGAGGAGGTGGAGTTTGAGTCTCCTGCACCGCTGGGTCTTACCCTCGGCAAGGGGAAGGACATCGTCACCATCTCCGACTGAGTGCGCTTAGTAGCCGCGCGTTGCGCCTGCATGTATGTTATGTTTTATGTACTTAAGTTTGTAGCAGTTGTGTGCGTTGCATTCCGGAAGAGTGTGCTAGTCTAAATAACATGTCAGGAATGTGTACGCACATCCTGAGTGTTGTATCGTATGTTTGCGTATCGCGTGTTAGTTTTGTGCTAAGCAGTCCTTCTCCGTGCGAAATCGTTTATGTTTTCTTGAAAAATCTTGGGGTCTTTTAAATTTTTGCCTTTGCAAGATTTTCCTTGTGCCACACAGTTCTTCTCATGAGTTTTGCAAAATAATACCCCAGAGTGGAAAATGTCTCGTCCGTGGACTCGTTCCATGCCCAATCAACCAGAAGAAGTTTATGGAACACAGACAAGCAACAACTTCACTCAGGGACAGTCTAGTCAACAGGACAGCGAAGCAGCCTTATCTCAAGTATGCCGCCTTTTCGAACAAAGTCAACAGCAACACCAAGAAATGATGAATCACGTCATCAATATGGGGAACCACCGTGAGCCATATCAACCACACTCCAAGTTGTGTGAACTGCAGAAGACACGCCCTTCAACGTTTTCTCACACTGATAGGCCGCTTGAAGCCGATGGTTGGTTTCGAGACATCGAAAGAAAGTTGATTATTGCACGGTGTTCAGATCATCAGAAGGTACTTTATGCACCCCACTACCTTACTGGAGCAGCTGCAGCATGGTGGGAGAACTTCCAACACATGCATCCCAGTGAACACAACATCACCTGGGAAGAGTTTAAGGAAGGCTTTCGTGGGGCACACATTCCCAGGAGCATCATAAAAATCAAGAAAAGAGAATTTGATGACCTCAAGCAAAGAAGCATGTCAGTGACAGAATACAACGGTCAGTTTACCCAGCTATCTCGTTATGCCTACGATGAGCATATGACTGAGAACAAAAGGATGGAAAAATTTCTGGACCGCCTGGCGCTAGCATTAAGATGCCAACTGTTCGTACACACTTTCCCGGATTTTAAAACTCTGGTTGACAAGGCCATTACTTTGGAGAATGAGCGCCGCAGTTTGGAAGATATTCGTAAGCGGAAAAGGGACAAGACGACTCTTGCTCGCAACAATCGAAGCAAGACTGAGGTTCCGAGGAATGAAGCAAGGAAATCCACGACTACTGATCTAAGGCCAACCAGACAGTTTCATTCCGGGGACAGAAGGGCACTATGCCAAACAGTGCCCAAAACCAAGGAACTCGGCCCCCAAGCCGAACAATGGTGGGAACAATCCAGCCCCCAAGCGCAACAATTTCAATCCCAGCAATTATCATAGGAAGGGTCACCTGAACCATGTGACCAGGGAAGAAGCGCAGAATGCCCCAGACATCGTGCTCGGTACGTTCCCTGTCAACACAGTACCTGCCACGGTTTTGTTTGATTTTGGAGCTTCTCATTCGTTCGTTTCGAAGAGTTTTGTTTTACAACATGGTTTTCTGATACTTCCCTTGGAAAAATCTATGATCATCAAGTCCCCCGAAAATAAGCAGATCGCTCAGAGTTACTGCCAAGGAGTGATCATTGAGTTCGAAGGACTAAAGTTTCAAGCTAATCTCATTTTGTTGGAAAATAAAGGATTGGATGTCATCTTAGGCATGGACTGGTTGACCACCAACAAGGGATATATTGATTGTTTCAATCGGACTGTGATTCTCACTCATCATCACGGCAAGACAATAAAGGTTACAGCTCAAGAAAGACCATGGTCACGGGAACCAAAGATGAACAAAGTGGACATTTCAGAATTGAGAAAAGTTCCAGTGGTGTGCGAGTTCCCAGACGTATTTCCTGAAGAACTACCAGGCATGCCACCAGACCGAGAGATAGAGTTCAGCATTGAACTAGCACCTGGAACCACTCCCATCTATAAGAAACCTTATAGAATGGCACCCTCAGAGTTGGTAGAATTAAAGAAGCAGATAAAGGAATTACTGGACAAAGGATTTATTAGAGCCAGCTCCTCACCATGGGGTTCGCCAGTATTATTCGTCAAGAAAAAGGATGGGACACTGAGATTGTGTATTCACTATCGAGATCTCAATATGGTCACCATCAAAAACAAATATCCGATGCCATGGATAAATGATTTGTTTGACCAGCTCGCACAAGCCAAGGTGTTCTCAAAAATTTATTTAAGATCGGGATATCATCAATTAAAAGTACGGACAGAAGATATCCCTAAGACAGCATTCACCTCCAGATACGGATTATATGAGTTCACAGTAATGCCGTTTGGACTGACGAACGCCCCCGCATATTTCGTCCACCTCATGAACAAAGTGTTTATGAAATTCATGGACAAATTTGTTGTGGTGTTCATTGACGATATTCTGGTATATTCAAGGACACCAGAAGAGCATGCTGAGCATCTCAGAATTGTTTTGGGAGAATTAAGGAAACATAAATTGTACGCCAAATTTAGCAAGTGTGAATTTTGGCTAAGGCAAGTTGGTTTCCTAGGCCATATATTAACCCAAGAAGGCGTGGCCGTAGACCCAGAAAAGGTCAAAGCCATACTTGACTGGAAACCACCAGCCAACGTGATAGATGTGCGGAGTTTCCTGGGAATGGCCGGATATTACAGAAGATTTATTGAAGGATTCTCCACTGTGGCAAAACCAATGACACAGTTGCTCAAGAAAGACAAGAAATTTGTATGGACGGAAGCATGCGAGAAAAGCTTCCAAGAACTCAAGAAGAAACTAACAACCACACCGGTCTTAACTGTGCCTGACATACACAAGAGTTTTGAAGTATATTGTGACGCATCTCGGAAGGGCCTCGGATGTGTACTAATGCAGGATGGCAAAGTTGTCGCCTATGCTTCCAGGCAACTATGGCAACATGAGGAAAATTATCCAACTCATGACTTGGAGCTAGAAGCAGTCATCCATGCACTCAAGGAGTGGAGGCACTTTCTGTTGGGAAATCGTTGTGAAATATATACGGACCATAAGAGCCTTAAATATATTTTCACCCAACCAGAGCTAAATTTACGCCAACGACGCTGGTTGGAGTTCGTTAAAGACTATGATGTCGGCATTCACTACCATCCAGGGAAAGCAAATGTAGTGGCAGATGCTCTTAGTCGGAATCCCAGCCCGGGCAACGACAGTCCACAAAACTTGAGGCCTGAGTTTCAGCAGGAGTTCGCTAGACTCAACATGGTGTTAGTCTCGGAGGGCACCGTATCAAATCTGGAGATACAACCCACCCTAATGGAACAAATTAAGAAGGCTCAGCAGGGACATCCCAGCATCGAAGGTATAAAGAGAAAAATGAACCTTGGCAAGGCTTCAGAGTTCGTCACAGACAAGGAAGGAATATTATGGTACGGGGACAGACTTTGCGTACCAAACATTGAGGAACACAAGCAACAAATCCTAACCGAGAGCCACACCGCTCCATACTCGATCCACCCTGGAGGAACCAAAATGTACAAAGACATTCAGGAAAGATTTTGGTGGCACGGTATGAAAAGAGATATAGCCGCATTCATTGCTTGTTGCGATTCTTGTCAACGCATTAAAGCCGAGCATCAAAAGCCAGCAGGGCTACTCCAGCCAAATAGGATACCTGAGTGGAAATGGGATGAAATTGGAATGGACTTCATCGTCGGACTACCTCGATCGCAACGCGGAAATGATGCCATATGGGTCATCACAGACAGGCTAACCAAGGTAGCACATTTCATTCCCGTGAAGACGACCTACTCCACTCAAAGGCTAGCCAAGCTTTATCTCTCCCGTATAGTTTGTCTGCATGGAGTCCCAAAGACTATAATATCCGACCGAGGCACTCAATTTGTCTCAAAATTTTGGGATCACCTGCAACAAGCTCTGGGCACGCAACTAGCTTTCAGTACAGCGTACCACCCTCAGACTGATGGACAAACGGAACGCGTGAACCAAATCCTAGAGGACATGCTGAGAGCCTGTGTGCTCACCTATGGATCCAGTTGGGAAGAAAGTTTGCCATATGCCGAGTTTGCTTACAACAACAGTTACCAAGCCAGCTTACAAATGGCACCCTTTGAAGCATTGTACGGACGGAGGTGCCGTACCCTACTGAATTGGTCAGAAACGGGTGACAGTCGTATCTTCGGCCCAGACATGCTCAAGGAGGCCGAGGAGAAAGTTAAACAGATCCGGGACAGACTCAAGACAGCCCAAAGCCGACAGAAGAGCTACTACGATCAAAAGCATCGTGAGGTCAGCTTTGAACCAGGTGATTTCGTATACCTACGAGTGTCTCCTATGAGGGGCCTGCAACGGTTCAAAATTAAGGGGAAGCTAGCCCCGAGATTTATTGGACCATTCCGTATAGTTGCACGAAGAGGCACAGTATCCTACCAGCTAGACCTACCCAAGGAACTGTCAGACGTCCATGACGTGTTCCACGTCTCACAATTGAGAAAATGTGTGAGTAACCCGGAGAAGCATGTATCTCATGAGAGCATTGATGTGCAACCAGACCTCACGTACGGAGAGCGGCCAGTCAAGATTTTGGAAGAGTCTGAAAGGAGGACCCGTCAGAAAACAACAAAAAATTTCAAGGTTCAGTGGAGCAACCACACCGAGGATGAAGCTACATGGGAAAGGGAAGATTTTCTCCAGGCAGAGTATCCATATCTATTTGAGGATCAGCAGAAATCTCGGGGACGAGATTTTTCCTAAGGGGGTAGGTGTTGTGACACCCGAAATTTTAATTGGATTTTTCAAACTTTTATTTTGATTTGAGGAGGGTATTTAAATTTTCTGAATACTCTCCCTCTCAAAATATTTTCTTTTATGGCAAGTGTTTTGTTTTTGATTCACCCAAGACTTAATTTTGGTCTTGGAGGTTTTTCCTTCTTATTTGGACTCAAAACCAAATGCCTTTCACTTGGGAAAAATTTCTTTTGAAAAATCTTTTAAATAGCCCTATGGCATTTTGAGTGATCTTCTCCCCTCTTCAAAAATCCCTCTTGCCATGACATTAGTGGAAATCCCCTCCCACAAGCCTTTCCCCATCTTTGGATCATGATATACATCAAATCCAGCAAGTTGAACCCCTCCATATATTTTGTTTCCATTTATTTCTCATCAAAAACAATTTCTGCCTTCTATTTTGACCCTTGGAGGTTTTCAAAGGAACTACCATTTCTACTTTGAGTTTTGCCTCCAAACCAATTCCCCTAGCTGGTCCTTTGAGCCCTCAACCAGGATCCATGAAGATCCACTGGTCTCCAGTTCAAATATTTCAAATTTATTCTTGCTGCAAGTTTGGACCTCATTTGCCAAATTTGATGAAATTCATTTGAATTCTCCTCCTAAAAATCTGAGAAAATTCAGGCAGCCTCTGGGTGCATTGAGAGGTCACCTCACCAAGTCCCAGCTCCAGCAAAAAATTTCTTCATGCCATATCATTTCGTCGAACACCTACTGGACACTGTTGCTGTCATGTTCAGTAAATTCAGATAAACAGTTTCAGTGAACACTGT
This sequence comes from Triticum aestivum, assembly GCF_018294505.1. Taxonomy (NCBI): domain Eukaryota; kingdom Viridiplantae; phylum Streptophyta; class Magnoliopsida; order Poales; family Poaceae; genus Triticum; species Triticum aestivum. The sequence continues at coordinate 188,142,614 of NC_057805.1, read as the reverse complement.
CGTTTTCTTCAGAGCACGACGTCGATCTCGCCAGTAGCCGCGGTGGTGCCTTGCTCCCTGTCCCCTCCTTCATATCTCTGCGCCGCACGATCACCTGGAAGGTTGCGGGCGTCGGCGACGAGCAGGAGGAGGTGCACCACCCGTGAGCGACGGCAGCGGCGGCTTTGCGGCCGCCAGAGAGAGGCGCAGCGTGGACGGCGCCGTCCAGCGCCGCCCAAGCCACCGGAGGCCGCCGCATGGCCATCCACTCCCCCGTGCACACTGCCACCCTTCGTCGTGAATTGCTAGGCGCGGAGCGCGCTCTCTGCTGCCGCCGTGCCCGTACGGCCGCCCCGTCGAGGACCGGCGCTATTACGCCAAGCCCGACCAAGGTTAGCGGGGGAACGGCACCAGTGAACCTCCCTGATGCTGCCTCTCCACTTAAACCCACTGCTCAACCACTGCCTCGCCGTAATCGCTCGCCGGAGACTTCCCATTCACGGCCACCCCCTCGGATCGCCTATAAATAGAGGCCCCGAGTTCGAACTCGAACCCACACCACCTCTGCACTCCACCAACACCACGCCAAGCCACTAAAAGAGCCCTGAGGGAGCCTTCTTCCCCAGCTCCGGCCGCCGCGACCCGCCACGGGAACCAGCTTGATTCGCTCCCGTGCGTGCACCCCTGCCCCTCAGCTCCTGCCAGTAGCCTTCTAGTGCATCTACTCTACTGACCCGTGCTTCAATTTGGAGTTTGCAGCACCCACCGGAGTTCTCCACCATCGCCCGAGCCACCGTCCGCCGGAGAAAGTGTCGCCGTCGACGTGGTGCTCTCCGACGACCAAGTCCACCACCCACCGACGCGGAAGAACACACTGAACCTCTTGGTACCCTTCGATCTCCCTGCCTCGCCGTGGTTCAACGCCGGCGACCACCGCAGCCGTCGGGCGCCGGCAAAGTTTTAAACCTGACATGTGGGACCCCCCTGTCAGTCTCTCTCTATTTCCCCTCGAACCGTTTTCTATTGACGCCTTCGGGCATAATACGCTTTCTCTTTGGGCTGGCGCGTTTCTTTCCGAACCGTTTTCTGTTTTCTCAGTTAAGTCCCTGGATCTTTTCTGTTTCATCACAGATTTGTCCCTGGACTAAAACCCTTATAACTTTTTAATAAAAGATGATTTTTGAGTGATTCTTTTTCTGAAAGTCTTATATTTTTGTCTAGTTTTTTATAGTATTTATTTGGAAAAAAATTGGAACAATTTTTATGCACACGTCGATGTTCACGTTAGTGTACGTTTTCGCTATACCATAGGTTCCGGAAGAGGTGACGGAGCCGCGAACTTCGCCGAGCTAGACTCCGACTTCTCCGAACCAGGCAAGCATGTTTGAACCTTTGATATGATAGGTGTTTTGCATGTTCGCTTGAATGGTTGTGCATGGCATATAAGCATAGGTGAGTATCTCGTTGCATGTAAGGCAACTATCCGTGTGTTCCGAAGTTACTGTGATCTCTGATGAGAGATGGCCTAGTCATGTGGTGACATGAAAGGCAGTAAGGTGGTATTGTTGTAGCATGCCAGCCTTACGACATCCGATAAACTCCGACGTTAACGAGGACGGAGTCACGTTATCATTCTTCCCCTTCCGTGCTGCCACATGTTTTCTGCCAGAATACGGTTTAGTAAGTTGTTAACCTCTTTCCGTGTACACACCAAATAGAGGGGCCGGGATGAGGGTTCCATGGCCCTGGATTAAAGCCAGTCATCCGGTCAGGGGGCATGGGTGTTTCCGGTTGGGACCGAGAGGGGGGCACCCCTTAGAGCGCGCGTATATAAATTTGATCCCATGCTACGCGAGGTTCTAGCCTCCCCGTCTCAAAGTTTTTCTTGAACGCTGCCGAGGGTGATTCCTCGCATCGGAATGTTGAATGGGTGTGTACTGGTTAGATGTGTTTCTTCCAAAACACCGTAAACGGAACTAGTCCTTGTGACTACTGAAATCCGTTGGCTGTGGTTAAAGTACAAACTCTGCAGAGTCAAACCCTTCCGAGTCATCGTGTTCATGGTCAAGGACCATGGCCAGTATACCCATATCTATGTCAGTCCCCGTGGTAAATCCCCGGTGAACAAGCTTGAGTAGTGTATCCGTTGAATTTTTATTCTTGTGGATGGACTGACCTTTGTTTATTTAGTACTTGAATATTCTCTTGAAATGAATTAAATTCATGAGCTACTAAATTACTAAGTTGTGAATGTAAGCCCTTTATGTGATGTCGCTCAGACGTCCGACTGTGGCACTCTCGTTATTTACTTTTGATATAAGCCCTTTATGTGATGTCGCTCAGACGTCCGACTGTGGCGCTCTCGTTATTTACTTTTGATATAAGCCCTTTATGTGATGTCGCTCAGACGTCCGACTGTGGCATGCTTGTCATTTACTTTCAATATAAGCCCTTTATGTGATGTCGCTCAGACATCCGACTATGGCATTCTTGTCATTTACCTTCAATATAAGCCCTTTATGTGATCTCGCTCAGACGTCCGACTGTGGCACGCACTGTCATTTATATTCTATTATAAGCCCTTTATGTGGTATCGCCTTGACGCCCGACTGCGGCATTGTTATTCTTTTGTATCCCTTCGAGGAGTCATTCAGACACTCGATTGGCCCTCAGTATTACTTTGGGATTTCAGGAGGACTACCGCCCGACTTCTCTTTTACTTCCCATGCATTATTATCTCATTGTCTGAGTGCGCTTGTTAATCTGTTCATATGCATCATGTTTTTCAATTTGTTATATCTTATGTCAGAACTGTCTTGCGAGTACTTTCATAGTACTCACCTGGCTTGTTGATTTGGCCAGATGTTGACGAAGGCGATCTCATGGATGAAGAGGTTGATAGTGAGTCCGACGCCTAGAGGAATCCCAGTCAGTCCCGTGCGATCCTGGATATTGGTCACCTGTATTATATACGCTTCCGCCACCCACAATAAGTATCCTCGAGCCTCACTCCGACGCTCGAAGAGCTATTAGTTTCAGGAGTCATATCACCCACTTCGCTGTGATATTTCCACCACCGCTTTTATCGTGAGTTAGTAGTTATGCCACCCTATCCGCCTTTATGTGTTATTGGCGTGTTGGTAATAAATTGTTGAGCAGTCTCCGCTCAAGTTTGTATTATATTCAGTACTCCTGGTATTTTCTTCTATGATCAAGATTTTTTCTACCAGTAAGAAGGATTCTTCTCTACTGGTTCGTAAAAGGGATCGATTTCTCAATAAATATTTTTATTGGAAAACCGGTCGTGACACCCTTCGACGAAACTGTGTGCGATGCAATAATCGCCAACGGTGGTGTAAAAGAACCGTCAAAAAAGGTGCAAAAATTTTGCGATGCTGGAGCCGTCAAACACAGTTTGGATTTTAGTTGCGTGTGCGATGCAGGGCATACGGTTCAGTTCAATGATCTGTTTGCGATGAGGACGAACAAAAGAAACGGGCAGCTAGATGAAGGCGTGTGCGATATACAGCATACGGTTCACTCGGATGAACTATTTTTGATGAGGAACAATAGAAACGGGCAGCTAGATAAAGGTGTGTGCGATTGAGGGCATACGCTTCAGAAGGATTAACTGTTTGCGATTAGGCAACAGAACAGAAATGGGTCAGCCAGATCAAAGTGTCTGCAATTATTAACAAAAAAAGTGTCTGCGATTGATGGCATACACTTCACATGGATGAACTGTTTGCGATTAGCCACAACAAACTGAAATAGTTAGATAGATCAACGTGTGTGCGCTAGACGCGCACACACATTCTAATTAAAAATAAGCGTGCGCGATGGTAATAATGAGTGCGCACGGTTGTTGGAACAAGATGTGTGCAGACGTTGCCTATTGCGATGCACCCTATGGTGCAAACGCCACGTACGCGGCCAAGGAGGCGTACGTGCCCACGTTACGCCTTCCGGGAATAGTGCCGCTGTGGGGACCCCGACTCATAAGTCGTGATCACCGAATGCACGTGTACAGTGATCCCAGGGATCAATGCTCACTAAACACATAGAAGCTGTATAACAAGAGTCTTACATCGATACATACCGTCTTACATAAATTATGACCATTATGGTCAAGTCTGGAGTATAACTTCGCAGCGGAAATATTCGTCGATAACTTGGACCCATCCATCTGCCTTAACCCTACAGGCATTCTGACTGGGAAGCGTCCTAGCTCGCAAGTTCGTCACCAATGTACTCTTCATTATATCATGTTCTGTCATGCCTGGCCAATAAAATAACCAGTGGCAAGCCAATGAGTACTTTGAATGTACTCGCAAGCAACCCACGAGTGAGAATAATTATGCGAGATTGTACTGCTAAATTGGCAGTTTTGCGGAAAGCTAGTTTTTCTCATGCAAGTATGATCAACATTTATCAAGGATATGAATGCGTCTGCAACAAGTATCAGGAGGTTACAGATATCAACATCAAGAAAGAGTTATGAACAACTCATGCTCAAGCTCACCGTGACTTCCTCACGAATCACGTCAACAGTTTTACCAAACCGTGTTGTTTGTCATAAACATATGGACATAGTCTAAGCAGCACCACCCAACTGTCCTTGACCATGGACACGGCTATTCGAATAGTTTTACACTTTGCAGAGGTTGCACACTTTACCCACAAGATCCAGGGAACTTCCGTGTCATCCACGACCCGCGGAACCATAAGTACCCGGGGTAAGCACCCGATCACTATCTTTCCCTAGCCGACAATAACATAGAGTCCACTCGATTGGTAGTAACCCCTGTGCCCAACATTAGCACATAACACTTTCATGGAGCCATGCCCCATAATCATCTCACATCACAAGCACGGGGTACCAACGGTGTGTCCGGTGCCCCATAAAAAATGTTCTTGGCCACCCTACTTAGCATGACCCCGTCCCGAGAGAGCGCAACAACGACTCTCCCGTCACTAGTAATGCACCCTCCAAGCTAGTATCGGCCTAGGTAATCAATAATGCCCTTTCCCATATAAGGGTAGAGTGGTTGCGCATGTAAGGTTGGGACAGTTGACAAATCTTAAATCTAATCTGTCTCTGTAAACAACACTTTTATCAAGTCTCGGTACACTACTTCTCCACAAAGTAGTGACCTAGTTCATCATCATTTCCCAGGGGCATCAGTGGCACCCACTGGGGCTGTTTCCAAGTATGTCAAACCGCACTTGTTTCTTTCCATGCGTAACCCTGACCCACTTTGCGTAGCCATTTACTATAGCATATTTCTATAACCCACCAACACAACTCTTAGCAAGGGTAGAGTCATGAACAATGCAAGTATCAATGGAGTATGCAACGGAGGCAAGCCTAGCAAGGTTGCCATTCATGGTATATCATGCACTCAGTGAAGCAACGGAAATGCTATTATGATGTAAAATGGTTCCTCATGGTCAAAGGGCCGCTTGCTTGTTTAACAAAGTCTTCGAGGTCTTCAAATATCTCTGGTCCAACTCCAAGCATTTCGTCTACTTTGTCAACTATCGTTGAAAGCAACCATAATAAGCAACACAACAAGGCAGGAAATAAAAGGGCTCTAAAAATATTAATTTGACTTTTCTAGGACATCTCTGGTTATATGAAAAATAACCAGAGTGGTTTCATTGGAATTGGGTCAGTGGATATTTCTAAACATTTTGATAGGATGGAATCAAGGGGTTTATGGATTTTCCAGAAGTGTACATAAATATATTTTTGAAAAATGAGCAAAGGCACCCATTTAACAAATCATGATTTTAGAAGCATCTAGGAGTTGGTTTCACTGGATTTGGAGTTCAAATGAATTCCCTATCAATTGGCAAAGTTGACAAATATGAAGAAATGGCTCAGTATATTATGTGGCACAGAAAGTATTAATAAAAATGTTCATAACTTAAGTTATAAACTCAGGAGCATCTAGGAATTTGAATCATGGCATTTGGATCAAAGCTGATCTCTCTGTGATTTTCTAAAGATCATCACAGAATTGGAAAATGGGGTTTTGATAAATATGTGTGAAGATAAAGTTCCTGGAAAAATGTGCAAGTTGTACCATGAGATAGATCATGAGTTGATGAGCTACTCGAAATTTGAATCATCAAATTTGGAGTTAATTTGAATTATTTATGGATTTTACAAATTGTACAGGAAAGAAAAAGGAAAAGGGTTTTACCCAAAACGGGCTGGACCTGGGCGGCAACATCGTGCACTGGGCGAGGCATAAAGGCAGGGCGCCACTGGGCCGGCCCAGCAGCTCAGCCGCGCGCGCTGAGGGGGGGGGGTGACGTCGGAGGCGGCTTCATGAAAGTACGCCTTCGTGCGGGAAAGGCGGTTAAGGCGGAAGCCGTCTCCACTTAAACGGGCGGGCCCGCCCACTGGGTCGCTGACGCGCGGGCCCCAGCGGCAGGTCGCCTTCAACCTCCCGCGCGGTGCGATGGGGTACAGAGGAGGCAAGGCCGAGCGGCGCCGGCGCTCTCCCCGGTGGCACCGGCCACCTACGTCGACGCCCAGCACACCGGCGTGCTCAGGAGAGTGTGTCGCATCCGTCGAGGTAAGCCACGATCCTAGGGTGGTCGGACGCAAGAAGCACATTGCCCGCGGTGGACGGCGGCGATGGTGAGGGTGGGACACGACACTTCAGCCGCCGAGAGGAAGAAATGGAGCTCGGGATATGGCCATGGGGAGGTTGGTGATGCTCTGGGGGGTCGAGGCGGAAAGGAAGAGGCCATAGGGCTCGGATTTGAGCACAGGCCGACGGCAAGGTTTCTGGCCGTGGAGGTGAATAGGGGCACGGGAGGAGGAACGGGTCGGTTTGGGTGGTGTACAGGAGAGAGAGGGAGCAAATGGAGCAGAGAGGGGCGGTGGCCTTTTCTAGTGGGGCGATGGTGCACCGTGGACGGGTGCGCCGGCGAGGTCGTTGCCATTGCAAGGGGTCACCGAGCCTCGCGTGTGCGTGTCCGCGGCGTTTGTCGAGATGGTCTACGGCCAGGGGAATGGAGAGAAGGAGCGAGGAGAGCTCCGGGTGGAGCCACGAGCTCGCGCACGCATAGGCCGAGCCGGGTGGCTCTGGGCACGCGCTGCTGGAGGTGATAGAGAGGGAGAGAGGAGGAGGGCAGCAGGGCTGTCGTGGTGCGGACATCGAGGGACTCGACTGGCGCGCTCGGGCGGCCCGAGGTGGTGGGGGAGCGCGGCGTCAACGGTCGGGTGCTCTGCCAGGCACTCCAGAGCGCGCAAGTGGCCGGCATCCGTGGCTTTTCCGCGCGCACTCGCGCGTCCACTTATGTCTAGTGGCTGGAGGGGGAGTAAACAATGTGGCAAGGGCATTGGATGCCTTGGTGAGCTAGTAGAGGAGAGGAGGGGTGGAGACAGAGTGAAAATGCTGCTTCCCAGAGAAGAAAAATGGGGTTCTACCCCCCTTAATCATGGCTCCTCGGGCAGGGAAAGATGCAGGAGGTAGAGGAGGAGCAGGTGAGGCCGTGGGAAGAAGTTCAGCTCGTGGAGATTAGTGGAAATGTACAAAACATGCATTTTAAATTTCTGCCAGAAGGTGTTTGACGTAGGCTTGGGCAAGCAAATGGACTTCCCTTGTCATGAGGCTTGACAGGGTCAAATGCCATCAGAAAATAAGAGGTTCCACCAAGATTGCGTTCATTTGGGCAAAGTTGCCAATGCAACTTTTGTAAACCCTAGAAATTAGCTAAAATGGACTTTCCAAGATTTAGTGATGCAAATCTATTCTCCTTGATGCACCACTTAGTGTAGTGTCATCATGTGAGGTTCTTAACATGTCCACAAAAGTTGAGGTCAAAAGGAGAAAGTAGCCAATGTAAAGTTGTTCAAATTTGGTTTTGGACAGAGAGGGTTTTGGGGCACTTTGATCAAGATAACATTCTCTCCAACTTGTGCCATTTGGTATAGATGAATAATTATGCCATTTGAGCATGTGCACCAAGTCTTATAACATTTGGGCATGTTTGGCAATGTAAAGTTGCTCAAACCTCAAAATGGACAGAAATGATTTTGAGAGGTTTTCATGGGGTTATACTGTTCTCCATGACATGAGATTTGGCAAGATCATCAAACAAGTCATATGTGACATGCTAGAATTTTCTTGGAATTTTTGGGCAATATTTACTTTGTAAATATTTCAAAATCTTGAAATATCCAGAAAGGGTTTTTGAGGTATTTGACCAATATTTTGAACATGACCATGTGTTGAAACTCTTATATATGGAAAATATATGTCCACTAAGTTTCTCTGATTTTTCCCAAATATTTTTGAAGCTTTAAAATAAATTTAACCTATTAAAGACCATTTCTGGTCTGAAGAAAAAGCATTTAAATAAAATAGCAAAATGACTTTTAAAATTGTATTTTTGTGGTTTTTGGTTGTCCAATACCTAATAGATCTCAAATATACCTTTTGAAAGATTTTTCACACCCCAAATAAAGTACTTGCAGTGCAAATCCCAATTCAGGGGTTTTTGGAGATCTAATTTTGGAAAATACTATTTGGCCAAATTATTATTGTAAGAAATTATTTTTATGTCCTATACACATGGCATGATCATTGGGAAAGGTTTTTGGATCAAGAAGGAGTATAAGTGTTGGAGAATTTATTTGATTTTTAGAGCACTTGCAAACAGCAGTCAAACATTCAATCAAAGCAAAGACAAAACACTCAAAAGTTTTTGTCAAACCACATTTTATCATGATTGATTAGCTTAAGTTCTGTGGCATGAAAATCAGGGTGTGACAGCCGCACTTATAACCGTCGGTAAATTTTGAGCCCGCGTCCCGTCACATTCCAAATTCCAAACCTGCTCACACCGATCAAAAACTGAACGGTTTCCCACTTAGGAGCGTATTAGTACTCGGTTATAAATACAACTACTCCAAGATGACTGCACATTCCTCCTGAACTCCTCATCCACAAAAACAAACAAGTCATTCATCATCGTTCCCTTGCCTCTGCCATGGCCAGCTTGACTTCTGGGTCGAGAGATTGCAACTAGGGAGAGACGAGCATGGAAGAGGAAGCATGTGAGATGTCCCGCATCGCCACGAACGCAGCCGACATGTCCGCTTCGTGGCCGTAGCAGCACCGAGGTCCCGCCGTGCCGCCGAAGCAGCATGGAGATCCCGCCGCACCATCGATGCAGCAAACTGGTCCGGCCGCGCCGTGGAAGCAAAAGAGATGTCCCGCCGCGCCGTAAATGCAGCACAGATGTGCTCCCGCACCGCAGCGGCCTGGAAAAATGTCTCGCGGGTAGGCGAGGACACTTACAGGCGCATGCATGCGATCATCCATAACTAGATGGATCACATCTCCAGCTGAGCGAGGTTGCAGGACGACATGAAAGCCTCTTTTGAACAGGATACTGGCATCATCCGGCAACTAAATGAGAGCAATGCAAAGATCCGGGCCGAGCGCGACCTCCTGAGGGTGAAGATCGTCGGAAGTGCGGAGCAGCAGGAGGATACCACTGCGTTGTTGAAGTGGACCATCGTCATCGTCGAGAAACTTATGGACGAGAATTCCATGCTGCGCATCGAGCGCAGAAGGCTGGTGGAGGTATCCGTGGATGCTCTCAAGCACATCTTGAGGACAAGAAAGAGATCATCGCTGCTCGCCTCGGAGACTAGTTCCCGTGGCCTGCAGCAACGCATCAAGAAAGTAGAGATCAGCGAGCCAGATCGTTGTCTTCCTTCTTCTTTTGCCCTTGTGTATTTCTGGTGTTGCCGCATGTGGATTTTTTTTATTATGTTCCTAAATATGTAAGACAACTATTATTCACTGTCATCGTCCTTATATTCATCATGCTTGCTATAAGTCACAGTCGATGCTATATAGGTCCATAGGATCTTACATAAAGATCCGTGCAAAACATTCTTTTCAGATTTTCATTTTTCTCTCTTAAATCTCCGTCCAGTGAGACATATAGCCACGCCGTAGAACAGGGGCTCGGGCACAATTAATGGAGACGTTGGGAGGGAGGTGCGCGGCGGGTAGCGGTCAAAGGGCTCTCCTCCCGCTGAGCAAGCGCAGGGGTCTGATCGCATGCCTCCCGTACTCAAATAGCTACCCCGCACAGCACCTCCTAGCCAATAAAAAAGGGACGCGTGGCGGCACGTAATTGGTAAGTAGAACGCCCACGGTTTCAATAATACTTGTGTTTCCGATTTTCAACCAACTTTGGTGCACTGGAGCATGTGCTTGTAGTTCAAATTTGAATTATGCACATTAAATGCCCAGAAACTCAATTAATGTATAAAAAAGGACAAACGAACCCCAAAAAATTCCAAAATTAAACACAACACTCCTGTCGTTCTATGTTGACACTAGAAAATTACTGAAAGCAATAAGAGGCAACAGATATCGTTCCGTCCCCAAAGGTGGCACATTCCCTACCGAAACTATCACGCTTGTTGTGAGAAGCTCTTGTTTGTGAGAAGTTTATACCCAAACTTGCCCCAAATGGGACAATTTTTTTACCACGGTATGTTGATGCCGCTCCATGATAACATGCCAAGTTTCATGAATTTCAGACGAGTTCTAGATTTACTAGAATTTAAAAACCAGGCATCTCAACATTTTGCCGGCAATCAACAGTTCCCTAGAGTTTGAATTTTAGTCCCATTTCTTGCATGGGACCTAGAAATTCACCTAAGGACACACATGTGACTTTTCAACCAACTTTGGTGCAGTGGAGCATGTGCTTGTAGTTCAACTTTGAATTATGCACATTAAATGCCCAGAAACCCAATTAATGTATAAAAAAGGCCAAACGAACCACAAAAAATACCAAAATTAAACACAACACTCCTGTTGTTCTATGTTGACACTACAAATTTTTTGAAAGCAATAAGAGGCAACAGATATTGTTCTGTCCCCAAAGGTGGCACATTCCCTGTCAGAGTTTGGGTTCCGGCAAACTCTTGTGAGGTTCGAACTCTGGGGTCTGCACGAAGAACACTCTCTTCCTAGCTCGCTCGCTCAACGATCTCACGAGGGTTTATACTAGTTTGGGCCACCTTGCGGTGTAATACCGTACTCCAATGCGTGGTCGATTGCCTCGAGGGGCTGAGGATGAACTAGTACAGTGGATGAATAGCCTCAGGAGGTGAGGTGTTCTTGGGCTCGATGAGCTGGTGTGTGTGAGGAGGATCTGAATGATCCCTCTCGCTATGGTGGTTGCTAGGTCCTATTTATAGTGGCCATGGTCCCCTTCCCAAATGTTAGGCAGGAAGGGATCCCACAACGGCCAAGTTGGAAGGGGGACAACTAGTACAAGCTATCCTTACAAAAGGTGGTCTTCAGCTGCCAAAGGCTCTTGTGGTGACGCTGCTTTGGGCTCCGCATGACCTCCGTCCTGCCATCCTGCTGGTCTTGGTCTGGTTGCACCGATATGGAAACCTTAGCCTGATGCCTCGGGACTTCGCACCTGAGCTCGTGGCGCCAAAGAGGAAACTGGTACACTGCGCCTGCCCGGCCATGGTCGTCATGGCTCACGTCACGGGAAGCTCACGAGGTGCCCCTTGCATAGATATCTCCGCTCCTTAGGAGCCAGCCTAGCGAGACTACCCCCAGGGTGGTCTTGGTGTCATCCGTCTCGTGAGGCTTGACCCCTCACAAGGTTCCTGAGCTGCTGCTACCGAAGCTGAGCCATACCAGGCCATTGGTGGAGCCATGCCTCGGGCCGCAGGCAGGCAAGTCTGGGCACCCCCAGTCCCAGAACACCGACAGTAGCCCCCGGGCCCAAGGCGCGCTCGGACTTGGCTTCGAGGCGAAGCCAAAGGGCAAGTGCGGAGCGCCGTGGGCCCCAACAGCCTACGTCCCTGGTCAACGCATGGCGATTGGTGGTACGTGGGCGCCTCCACTCCCCCACGCAGCCTTGATATCCTCCAGGCTAGGCGGCTATCGTTGACAACATAGCTCCGCCTCCATTGCTGGCAGCGCGCTCGCACAGCTTCTCCGTCTCCCAGAAAAAGTAGTTCCCTCCCCTGCCCTGACTCGGCACCGATCCTCTCCGTCGCCATGGCGCCGAGCCAGAAGAAGAAGGGAAAGAAGAAGACCCATACCTCAGCCCAGGCGTCGCCGGTCATCGAGCCCGCCATCGAGCGGTTGGTGGTGCTCAACCAGGAAGCGATGGACAAGGTTCACGCCGCGCTCGCCGCATATTCCAATGAATGGAAGGCGGCGGTGGCCTATACTACTTCCCGCGCCGCGATTGATAGGATGGCTACCGAGATCCCCATTCATGTCCACGCCCTCTGGGCTGGCTTAATTCCCCCCTTCGACGAACGGGGACTGCGCCTGGTCGGCCTTGAAGGGCCTCGCGAGAGCCCGGATCTTCTGGTTCCCTTGCTTGCCATCACCTCGGCGCTCACCTCCGAAGTGGGAGCAGGGGGCGAGCGCCGATGAATGCCAAAGAACTGGCCGTCGAGGAGGCGACATTGGTCCCGGCTCCTGAGGTGGCAGCTCCTGAATCCTGGGCGAGCTGCCTCGAGGCGGCGGCCGGAGGGCCGATGCGGTCCGAGGATCCCGAGGAGGAAGCCCCCGAGGCTCAGGCGAGCCGTCCTATAGCGGAGGCTGGGGATTTGACGCAGCTTGACGCCCCCGAGGTCGTCTTCTCAGCAGCCCCGCGAACTCCCCCAAGCGACGGCGGTCGCGCCAGGGCTTCGGCCAGCTTTGCCTGAACATCGGAGCACTCTGAAAGAGGAAGGTACCCCCTAGTTGTAATGGTGGCACCTACCCGCCGTTGAAGCCGAGGAAATACATTGCCAAAGACGAGTAAGTACGTCATCTGCAAGATTTCCTGGGTACTGCATCCCTTCCTGACCACAACTCTTCAGGATCTCTTCGGTTGGTGCGGCGAGATCTTCAGGAGGGCGGCCCCCATCAGTCATTGGCTTGCCACAGACCCTCAGCTCCCCTCGCCAGAGTGCTACACACGGCTCGGAGCCCGTTCCTGAGGAGGGCGCGCAAACTGGGTGTCTCGATCCTGCGTTCTTGTCGTCCTTCCTTCACGGTCCGCTCTGGGGCGCTGGAAGCGTGCCGAGGGCTCCTCCATTGGTTATCTCTTGTAGCTGGGCAGCTTCAGCCCTGGCTTCATCTTCAAGCCATGAGGCCTCACGCAGCAACGCCTCCGCCGAGGCCCGAGAGGCAGCCGGGAAGGCGCCGGCCTCCAGCCCCCTGCTAGGAGAAGACCAGCCGCCACAAGCCTCGCCGATGATTCCCGGCGTGGAAGACGGACCTGGCCGCACGTTCGAGCTTGCGCGCGGGTGCGGCGCCGTCTGCCACGAGCTCTTCCGGGAGGCGGTGGGCACGCTGAGCCCGCTCGGGGGAGAGCTTGTCAATGTAGACGCCCGCCTAGAGGCAGAGCGCCTTCGGCTGGCAGACGAATGGCATCAATTGAAGGTGGCCATCAACCTCGGGTGTCTTCAGCATGAGCGCGATAGTGCGAAGGCCGCTGCGTCCCTTGCGACCTCGCGCGAGGCAAGCACTCGAGCCTTGGAGCAGGCTAGGGAGGCTGACTGCCGCCGCGAGGTCGCTGAGGAGCACAGACGGGAGCTCCAGGCCCTGAATGCTACCCTCGAGCAGCAGGTTGAGGCACGCCGGGCTATCTTGGCGTCGATGAGGGGGGCGCCTTCCGAGGAGAAGGAGATCCAAAAATGTGAGGAGGCGCTGATATTGGAGGCCTCAGAGCGCAGCCTCGAGCTTGAGCAGCTGGAGATGAGGGAGCGCCATGTGGCCATGGCCGAAGATGCCGTCATCGCAGGTGAAGCCAAGATCCAGGAGGAGGTTGCCCGGAGGGTGGCGAAGGCTCGTGCGGATCTCGCCAACAAGTACGACCTGAAGCTGAAGTTCTCGGAGGCCGAAACTGAGGGAAGGACGTATGCCCTTAGGTCTAGGCTAGACGAGGCAGAGCAACGCGAGAGGACAGTTGCGGCGGCCTAGACCTCTTCCCAGGCCGACCTGGCCGTGGCTCGCACTAATCTGCATTTGCTTCAGCAGCAGATTGATGATGATGCGTCCCTCTCACAACAGAACAGGGAGGAGGCGTGTCGTCGGCAGACGTTGCAGCGTGAGTACGCCCCCATGCTCCAGGCCCTCTGAGCCAGGGCCAATCGTGCACTGGCGTCACACTAAAGGAATCAGACACTTTGCAGTCAGCCATGGCTGACGGCAAAGCCATGCCTGGCAGACGGCAAAGGCCTTTGCTATCAGCCAGCAGACGGCAACAGGTCTAGCTGAATAGGCTACGACGAAGGGCTCTTTGCCGTCCGCTGGCGGACGGCAAAGAACAAACGCTCTTTGTCGTCCGCCAGCGGACAGAAAAGAGCCCGGATGGCACAAGTGCCAGGTTAGGTTCGTTAAGGGGTTAATGGCGTGCTTTGCCGTCTACTGGCGGATGACAAAGGCAATTGCGTCTTTGTCGTCCGCCAGCGGATGGGAAAGTAGCGGAATAGGCCAGCCCCTAGGTGCTAACGGACGGCAAAGATATTGCTGACGGTAAACTATCTCTATGTCATCTGCTTGTTTGTTGCCGTCAGCCTTCTGTATGCATATGGCAAAGACCTTCTTTGCCATCAGCTAGCACACGACAAAGAATAGGCTGACGACAAAGATCCTGATTCCAGTGGTGTCATCTGCGAGGAGAACCTCCCTCATCCCCGCGTGGAAGACTATGCCAGCCACCTCTGCTTCTTCACGGACGTCGTGACGTGCCTGGAGGACCGAGCTGCGAGTGCTCGCGAGCTTGTTGAGGAAAGGAGCCAGGGTCTCCTTGGATGCGCGTTCTTGCACGTCTTCAGCCATATCTAGAACCTCGACCCCCACTTCGACTTTGATGCCGCCATTGCTCTAGTGCCAGGGGCCATCCGGGACAACCTGTCGCAGTGGGTGGACAATCACATGGACGCCCTGGTCAGGGCGTTTGCCACCGAGGATGACACGGTGGTGGTCATGCCGGATGAAGACAACATAGGCGACAACATTTGCCCTTGCCGAGGATATCAGCGGGGCCACTGCCAGGCCCGCACCAGCCAAGTTTCTATCGCCATTCGCATGCAGCTACCAGCCCGACCAGTTGGGCTCACACCTGCGTGGCCACATGCAGCTTCCAGGCCAGATCAGCAAGTGCCTACGTGGCGGCATGCAGATCTTCGTGAAGACCCTACCACCGCGCCACCTTAGCTGCCATCCTGCCTATGTGGCGCCGCATGTGTCGCTGGCCAGGGCGCATGTCGAAGCGAAGAGGAGCGGCGACGGACGGGATAGGCCTCGCTCCCCGTCCCCGATAAAGCTAGGGGACACCTAAGCGACGCATTAAATGCGTCTTGTCCTGTAATACGGGCGATAAGCTCACAATACTGTAGGACTTTCCACCTCCTGTGTGCCACGGTGGCAGCCCCTTTCGACTATAAAAGGAGGCCCATGGCATACTGGAGAGGGATTCGGCTCTTTTGAACTATGTAGCCACCATAGCTAGCTCAAGAGCTCAAGAACTCTCTCAAATACACACCAAAGTAGGACTAAGGTATTACGCATCCTCGCGGCCCGAACCTGGGTAAACGATCCTTGTGTTGACTGCTGATCCTGCTCTTCTCACAACCCTGCGCCCCGGCAACCGTAGTAGGGATTCTTGTGATCCCATAGGTGTCGTCTCCCACCGACAATGATTGACATGTTGTTCAAAACCTTGGGTTCACCCAAGCGTTTCCCCATACCTGGCATGTCAAAGATGTCGGATTCAGGGCTCCGCAGACTCAAGAAAGGTTTGAACTCAGGGGCGTGTGTGAAGAACTCAACCTATCGAGCCTACCAGCTCGTCGCCCCACTGCCGAGCCCAATTCGCATGAGCAAGGAAGAAGATGACATAGTACATTACCCAAGTTCTGGCACCTAGCAGTGTAAGACCCTACTCCTGCTTTGTGGATGAACTAGTACAAGTGATGAGGAACCTCACGAGGTTTAGGGGTGAGGAAATGACTCGACCCCTTCTACGGTGGTGGCTAACCTATATTTATAGTGGCCTCAGTCCTCTTCCCCCAAAACATAGGCGGTAAGGGATCCCATAGTTGCCAATTTGAAAGGGGACAAGTAGTACATCTTATCATGACGAAAGTTGATATTTGCCTGCAAAGCTTCTGCCCATGATGCAGCGGTGGGCTTGGCGATGACATCCGTCCCACCGTGCTGGCGGTGTTGGTCTCATTGCACCGGAACCCACGCCCATCCTTGCCTCCTTAGCACCAAAGAGGAAACTGCCTCCTCTGTCCCCGCTGGCCGTGTACCTGCATAGAAATCTCCGCTCCTCGATAGGCCGCCTAGGGAGGCCGCTCCCTCGGGGGTTCTTCGCGTCGTTCGCCTCGCGAGGTTCTTGTCTTGGCGGTCTTGTAGATGGGCCATACCAGGACGGCAAGTCTGGGTACCCTAGTTCCAAGAATGCTAGCAGTAGCCCCTGGGCCCAAGGCACGCTCGGGCTTAGCTTCCAGGCGAAGCCAAGGGGTAAGCGCGAAGCACTGCAGGCCCCAATCGCCTGTGGGCCAGGTTGACACGTAGCGCTCGGAAGGACGCGGACGCCTCCGCTCCCCCACTTTGCCTCGACAACTTTCTGGACTGAAAAAACACTGGCTCGCCACACCAGGCCATCATTACTCCTACTTGCCTCGCCTTAGATCCCCTTTCCTCCGCCAAAGACCTCTCCAGATCTAATCGAGCTTGGCTTCCCTTTCCTTCTCCCACTCCGGCGCAAGTGACTTTTACCGATGGCTCCCAAGAAGTCGCAGCACACGGCGCACGCCGCAAGCCCTTCCTCCTCTCCTACGTCTGCACTCAACGCATCCTCCATCACCGAGGAGGGGCACCTTGCCCTCGTGCTCCCGTATAGTGCGAGCGACGAGAACGAGTGGAAGGACACCATAATCTGGGTTGGCTCCGCCGAGCAGCAGACTTTGGCGTGGATAGTTCACCCCTTCTTCCTCCACAACATCTTCGAGGGGTTCGTGCCCCCCTCTTTGTTATTTCTTCACCGCTATCCTCGACCACTACGAGGTCTAGGCCCCACATTTCCAGCCCCTCTCCATCCTCCTCCTGTCCATCTTCTCCTTCTACTGCGAGGCCTTTGTGGGCGAGAGGCCCTCCGTGCCCCTCCTCCGGCACTTCTAGTCTATGCGGCTGCAAGATCCGACACATCGCTCTAGTTGCGTGTCCTTCGTCGCGGTTCACAAGATCAACATGCTCATGAGTGCCGGGAAGAAGGTGGAAAACTTCCGGCACCGCTGGTCTTCGTGGACACCCGGGGCCTCAACAAGGAGTTGGAGCTGCCAACCGCGCTGCCGAAACGGCTCGAGAGGCGGAGCCACGAGAAGTTCGCGGACCCCCGGACGGCGCCTGTCCTTAGGAAGATGACCTCAGATGTGGATGCCTGGGCACTGACGGTGGGCATGCTCGTGAAGGAGTTCCTAAGGCAGTGCGTGGCTCCGCTCTAGTCGCACACGCGCCCTATCACTACAAAGAAAGACACATCCGTGACATTTTGGTTCAAACGAAATAGTTTTCTGTCATGCTTATGACACTTCTATGATGATAATTGTGACAAAACCCGGTATCATCATAGATGTGGTGGGATCCTACTTCTATGCCAAAAAATCATGACAGAAAATGGGATTTTTATCCTAGGCGGGCCGGAGACACAGCTGCATGACATTCTTTGGGTCGTCCATGATGGAAAAAACTATGATAGAAGCGTGGGCGAGGAAAATATCGGGGAGTTCCCGGTTACGGTGGCTGGCCGAGGGCCGAGTGATGTGTGTTTCTCTTGTACACGTACGCGGATGGGTGCGAGGCGTTGGGCTCTAACTGAACCCGAGCAAGGCGTTCGCCTACTGAACCCGAGCGATTGCACTACGGGCTACGCGTTACTGAGCCCGAGCGATCGATCGATCGATCTGGCAGTTAACTGAACCCAATCGAGCGTTTCCTTTGCTACTGCTGCCAACTGAAGCCGATCGAACCCTGTTCCCTGCTCCCCTCAACGAACAATGAGCGTTGTTGGGGGGTTTGGATGAACAGTTCCCGGTAGGGGGTTGGATGAACAGGACCCCGTGGTAGTAGAGGCCGTTGTCGCTGGATGAACAGGACCCCGTGGAGGGCTGGATGAACAGGACCACGTGGAGGGCTGGATGAACAGGACCCCGTGGAGGGCTGGTTGAACAGTAGTCGGTGGAGGGCTGGATGAACAGGACCCCATGGAGGGCTGGTTGAACAGTAGTCGGTGGAGGGCTGAATGAACAGTAGCCCATGGAGGGGTGGTTGAACAGGACCCCGTGGAGAGGGCTGGTTGAACAGTAGCCAGTGGAGGAGCTGTGGAGGCTGTATGAATAGGAGCCGTGGATGAACAGTGGCTGGTGGAGGCAGGAGGGGAGACGCCGTGGATGAACAGTCGCAGGTGGAGACTGGAGGAGGTCGACGGTGGATGAACAGTAGCCCGTGGAGGCAGTCGGTGGTTGAGATGAAGAGTATCCCGTGGAGTCCCGTTTTGCGGTACGCCACACCCCTCCCAATGAACAGGAGCCCCGTTCCGACCGTAGCGCTCCAACACAAGAACGTTTACTCCGTTTTGCAGTGCACCACACCCCTTCTGATCAACAGGACCCCGTTTCGTCAGTAGGAGGTCCAAGAGAAGTTTGTTTCCTCCGTTTTGCGATACGCCGGACACCTCCCGATGAACAGGATCCCGTTTCGACCGTGGCCGATCGAACAGAAGGTGGTTTCCTCCGTTTTGCGGTACGCCAGGCCTCATTTTGATCGGCTATTCTGTCCAAGCCGGTTGGCTCCCAATGAACACGATGACGCAGTTTCTCTGTTCCGACCTGGCCATGTACACGAGCCCTGGCCATACGTATGTGCGAGTTGGCGTTCGTGACCCCGCCCGTATGTACGTACGTGGCTGTATTTACTTTCTTGCACCCTGGATATACGTATGTGTACACGATATTAACAGGACTGCGTGAAATGCTACATGCGCGCCTCTACTACAACACGTGCGCGCCACTACTACGACACGTGCCCTTCCTTACTCGGCCATGGTTCATCGCTGCAGCCTCCAGACAGACCGATCGACCAGTATGTACGTACACGTTCGAGATCAGAATGACAATGCTATGTACGCTTTGACCCGGTGGGTCCCTACTGTCAGGCACTTCCTTGCGTGCGACGATGTAGCTGGTGTGTCCCAGCAGTCAGGGGCGAATCGTTTTTTTGGCCCGTAATATGGACGCGCTTGCTTGCGTGCAAAGGTGTAGCTGGTGGGTCCCTGCAGTCAGGGGGAAACATTTTTATGCGAAATACGGTGGCCCGTCTGGTGGGTCCCTGCTGCCAGGTGCAGGAATCATTATTTTCTGTGTAATAAGGAGGCACTTCCTTGCTGCGGCCGTGGACCCAGCTGTCAGCCTCTCCACATACAAAAATCTTCCGATGGAAGTTGTTCATCCACCACATTGACCATGCCACGCCGAGAGCACCAAGGCGGTGGATGACGGCAAGGCCTAGGAAGGGGACGACGTGGAGCCGGGGAAGACGCGGCAGTGGATGCCCACGCGGAGAGGAGTACGAGAGTTCACTGGTTCGGCTTTGGTGTGAGGTTGCCGTCGCCGCAGAATAACATGGGGTGTGGGTGAGTAGAGGGATCGCCTGGCCAGTGGTGGGAGTAGTAGGGGGCGGTGAGGCCTCCGTCGGCGTCCTGGGAATGGGGTCCCTAGACTTGCCTGCATGCGGCCCATGGCGTGGCTCCACCAGTGGCCCCATACGGCCCATCTTCACCAGCCAACGCTCAAGACTCTCGCGAGGGGCCAAGCCTCGCGAGGCGGACGACGCAAGACCTCCACGGGGGTGGCCTCACCAGGCCGGCTCGTGAGGGGCGGAGAGATCAAGGCGAGGGGCACCTCGCGAGGTTTCTGTGACGCAAGCCATGACGACCAAGACCAGGCGGGCGCCACAGCGCAGCATACTTGTTTCCTCTTTGGTGCTAAAGAGGCAAGCACAAGCGAGTAGTCCCGAGGCATCAAGCAAAGGTTTCCATATCAGTGTAGCGAGACCAAGACCAGCAGGACAGCAGGACGGAGGTCACCATGGAGCCCAAGACGGCGTCACCATCAGAGACTTTGGCAGGCAAACACCACCTTTAGTCAGGATAACTTGTACTAGTTGTCTCCCTTCAAATTTGGCCGTTGTTGGATCCCTACCCGCCTACGTTTAGGAAGAGGACCAGGGCCTCTATAAATAGGACTAGCCACCACAGTAGGAGGCAACTGATCTTGGGCTATTCAGATCATCCTCATCCACACAAGCTCACCAAGCACAAGAGCACCTCTCCAAAGGAGGCTATTCTTCTCTTGTAACTGTTCATCCTCAGCACAAGAGGAAATCCACCACACCACACTGGAGTAGGGTATTACAACACATCGGTGGCCCGAACCAGTATAAACCTTGTGTCTCTTGTTCTTGAGTTCGACGCGCTAAGCTTTGAGATCACGGCGAGGGCGTGAGCTACGGGGATGAGAGATCTTCGTGCGCACCCCACAGTTCAAACCTCAAGGGTTTTGCCGGAACCCGAAATCCAACATTTGGTGTGCCAGATATGGGTGTGCCGAAGCTTTCCTTTCGCTGATCCATGTTCCATCACTCCACCGCATCCATGGCAAAGGCACGTCGACTCCGCACTGAGCGCCGGGCCGCCCGCGTCACTCATGCAGCTCCTGTCGGCGAGCCTCCCCGTCGTTCCCCATCTCCCGCCGCCACTGGCCCGGTGGGAAACGAGCAGCAAGCGTCCTCGTTGCACCCCTCTGTGCGGCGGGACGGCTGCACCGCCACTCTGTCGCTAACCCCAGCCGGCTCATCGTCTCACGCTCGTCACGCTCCCACAGATGCGCAGGCCGCGCTGCTCATGGCGCGTGAGAACCTGCGCTACCGCCCGGTCGACGACCTCTACGAGGACTTGCTGGACCGCATCGCCGAGCTCGTCAGTGCCGCTGGGGGCTCTCCCGCACTGTCCCTCTCGCTGCCTCGCCTCCGCCAGCGTCGGGAAACGTAGCTCACGGAGCACCTCCACAACCTCCGCATGAAGACGACGCTCTGGCGCCAAGGCGCACGCCCCCCCGGCATGACCTGCCGCGTCGGCGCCCGCGCAAGAAGAAGGAAGTTGCCAAGAGGTTCCTCGACCACATGAAAACGCTCCCGCGCTCCCACCGCCACTGCGACAAGACCGGGTGCCGACTGTGGTGGCGGCGCGCGGCCATCAGGGGTGGGCTCCGCATCAGCAAAGGGCCCCGATGGCCACAGCAGGCTGTCGCGCCTTCACTCTGGAGCTGCGTAGCATCGTCTTGCCGGGCAAGTTCAAGCCAGACATGCCCCCTCGCTACGACAGCACCCCCGACCTTGCGTAGTTCTTGCAGCTCTACGAGCTGAGCATCGAGGTAGCCAACTACGACGAGAAAGTCATGGCGAACTGGTTCCCCATGGCTCTCAAGGGTGGTGCTCGCTCCTGGTTCCTGAACCTGCCCCCGGGCTCGATCTCCTCGTGGGACGAGATGCGCGACCGCTTCGTCGCCAACTTCCAGGGCACTCGTGGCCGCCCGCCCGCCGCGGGCGACCTACACTGCATCAAGTAGCAGCCAGGAGAGACCCTGCAGAAGTACATCCAGCGCTTCTACAACGTTCGCCTCAAGATCCCCAAGGTGATGGATGAGGCCATCATTTCCGCGTTTTCTGACGGCGTCCATGATGTCGAGATGAAGGAGGAGCTCGCCATCCACGAGGAGTTATGCACGGCTCTGGAGCTCTTCAACATGGCGACCAAGTGCGCAAGAGCCGAGGAAGGGTGCCTTTCCCTCCTCGAGCTCCCTGCTACCGACCCAGAGGAGAAGAAAGCCAAGGCCAAGGACGTGAAGTGCAAGGAGGTGGCCGTGCTTGCGGCGGAGCCAGACACGAAGCGCGGCCGGGACCATCCCGAGTCATCCAAGAGCAGCCGACCGTTCTGCGCCTTCCACAACGTACACAACAACAACACCAATGACTGTCAAGAGCTCAGAGCCATTCAAGACGGACGCTTCGGTAGACGCCTCGAGCGCAACGAACGGGGCTACAGCCGAGGATGAGGACGAGGTAGAGGACGCTGCGACGATCGCGGCCCCCGCCAGGAGTAGCGCGACCGGCCTCGCGAGGACCGCTGGCAGGACCAGCCTCGTGACGGCGCCTGGACGGATCATCCTTGCGAGGACCGCCCTCAGGGCAATGCTGGTCTCCCTCCACTGCCGCTGAGGGAGTCCTGGATTAGGGGGTCCTCGGGCGGCCGGATTATATACTTTAGCCGGACTATTGTACTATGAAGATACAAGATTGAAGACTTCGTCCCATGTCCGGATAGGACTCTCCTTTGCGTGGAAGGCAAGCTTGGCAATACAGATATGTAGATCTCCTCCCATGTAACCGACTCTGTGTAACCCTAGCCCCCTCCAGTGTCTATATAAACCGGAGGGTTCAGTCCGTAGGACAACAACAATCATACCATAGGCTAGCTTCTAGGGTTTAGCCTCTACGATCTCGTGGTAGATCAAGTCTTGTAATACTCATATCATCAGATCAATCAAGCAGGAAGTAGGGTATTACCTCCATCGAGAGGGCCCGAACCTGGGTAAACATCATGTCCCCCACCTCCTGTTACCATCCGCCATAGACGCACAGTTCGGGACCCCCTACCCGAGATCCGCCAGTTTTGACACCGACATTGGTGCTTTCATTGAGAGTTCCACTGTGCCGTCACCGTAAGGCTTGATGGCTCCTTCGATCATCGGCAACGATCCGATCTAGGGTGAGGTTTTCCTCCTCGGACAGATCTTCGTATTCGGCGGCTTCGCACTGCGGGCCAACTCGCTTGGCCATCTGGAGCAGATCGAGAGCTATGCCCCTGGCCCTCAGGTCAGGTTCGAAAACTTGAACTATACTGCCGACATCCGCGGGGACTTGTTCGTCGACGGATTTGACCCCATGTCGGGTGCGCCGCACAATCACGACGAGCATGACGTAACTCTGCCATCGGACAGTGTTTGGGAGATCACACCTGCAGCTACTCCGGCCCTCAATCCCGAACAAATTGCACCATCCGAGGACGGGTGGATAGACCCCGCCATGGAGGCCGCACTCTCAGTGGCGATAGAGCCGAATACTGACGTCACCCCTTACGAGAGTCATGTTGCCGAACCATTGGATTTGTCCCCGGCCACGGGCGCCGAGCCGCCTGCGTCAGTGACTATCGAATCCGATTGGGCACGGATCATGGAGTTTACCTCCGCGGATATCTTTCAGCACTCGCCTTTTGGCGATGTGCTAAATTCATTAAGCTCTCTCTCTTTGTCAGGAGAACCTTGGCCGAACTATGTTCGTCTAGAATGGGATGCGGACGACGAAGAAATTCGCTCCCCACCCACCACCACTTAGCAGGCACTGTCGACGATTTAACCGACATGCTCGACTTCGACTGCGAAGACATCGACGGTATGGACGACGATGCAGGAGACGAACAGGAACCACTGCCCACAGGGCGCTAGACCGCCTCCTCATCATATGATATATACATGGTGGATACCCCCAAAGAAGGCAATGGCGATAAGACAGCGGAGGATGACCCCTCCAAGAAGCAACCCAAGCATCGACGTCAGCGGCGCCACTCTAAGTCCCGCCATATCAAAAGTAGTGATACCGGCACAAGAGACAATAACACTCCGGATAGTGCCGAAGACGACGACAATCCCCTCCAACCAGATTTAGAGCAGGAGGATGAACAAGCAAGCCTTCCAGAACAGGCAACAGATGGAGAAACGGAGGATGACAATTACATGCCTCTCTCCGAAGACGAGGTGAGCCTCGGCGACGAAGAATTTATCGTGCCTGAGGATCGCTTCGAGCAGGAGCGCTTCAAGCGCCAGCTTATAGCCACAGCAAATAGCCTGAAGAAAAAGCAACAACATCTTCGAGCTGATCAAGATTTGCTAGCAGACAGATGGACCAAAGTCCTTGCGGCCGAGGAATACGAACTCGAACGCCCCTCCAAGAGTTACCGAAAGCGCAGGTTGCTACCACGATTCGAGGAGGAAGCATTGAAACCTACATCACCAGCGTACGATGCGGCTGATCAGCCACCTCGTGGCCGAGACAGAGAGGCATTTCAGCCTGAAGTTCAGCCTGCACCCCGCCGCCACTCAAACAAAAATACCAAGGCCTGGGGCAACACGCGGGACTTGCGAGACATATTGGAAAACAAGGGAAAACATGCAAGATCGATCTACGGATCACGGGGCGCGCACCAACGCTGGACGATGACCATCACGCCGGATACACTAAATGTAAATCCGGCCGGGCCGAATACAGCAGACAAGACTCATATGAACTGCGTCATGATATAGCCCGGCACAGAGGCGCCGCACACCCCCTATGCTTCATTGATGAAGTAATGGATCACAAATTCCCAGAGGGTTTTAAACCCGTAAATATTGAATCATATGATGGTACAAGAGATCCCGCGGTATGGATCGAGGATTTCCTCCTCCACATCCACATGGCTCGCGGTGATGATCTACATGCCATCATGTACCTCCCACTAAAACTCAAAGGACCAGCTCGGCATTGGCTGAATAGCTTGCCAGCAGACTCTGTTGGCAGTTGGGAGGATTTGGAAGATGCATTCCTTGACAACTTCCAGGGCACTTATGTGCGACCACCGGATGCTGATGACTTGAGCCATATAACTCAGGAGCCAGGGGAATCGGCCAGGCAATTCTGGACATGGTTCCTAACAAAGAAAAACCAAATTGTCGACTGTCCGAATGCAAAGGGCTTAGCGGCATTTAAGCATAACATCCGTGACGAGTGGCCCGCCCGGCATCTCGGCCAGGAGAAGCCGAAGTCTATGGCAGCCCTCATGAAACTCATGACCCGCTTTTGCACGGGCGAGGATAGCTGGCTGGACCGCAGTAACAACACATCAAGGAATCTTGGCACTTCAGATACCAAAGATACTAACGGCATACCACGTCGCAATAGACACAAGTGCCGCAACAACGGCGATACCGCTGAAGATACGGCAGTCAATGCCGGATTCAGTGGCTCTAAATCCGGTCAGCGGAAAAAGCCATTCAAAAGAAGTACTCCAGGCCCGTCCAGTTTGGACCGCATACTCGATCGCTCGTGTCAAATTCACGGCACCCACGACAAGCCAGCCAATCACACCAATAGAGAATGCTGGGTGTTCAAGCAGGCCGGCAAACTGAACGCCGAAAACAAGGGCAAGGGGCTGCATAGCGACGACGAGGAGGAGCCCCGACCGCCAAATACGGGAGGACAGAAGAGGTTCCCCCCACAAGTGAAAACGGTGAACATGATATACGAAACCCACATTCCCAAGAGGGAACGGAAGCGTGCACTAAGGGACGTCTGTGCGACGGAGCCAGTCGCCCCAAAGTTCAACCCATGGTCCTCATGTCCGATCAACATTGATCGCAGGGACCACCCCACTAGTATCTGACATGGCGGATCTGCCGCATTGGTCCTTGACCCCATCATCGACGGATTTCACCTCAATCGAGTCCTTATGGACGGCGGCAGCAGCCTGAACCTGCTCTATCAGGATACAGTGCGCAAACTGGGTATAGACCCCTCGAGGATCAAACCCACTAAAACCACCTTTAAAGGTGTCATCCCAGGTGTAGATGCCCATTGCATGGGCTCAATCACACTGGAAGTGGTCTTCGGATCTCCAGACAACTTCCGAAGCGAGGAGTTAATCTTCGATATCATCCCGTTTCGCTGTGGCTATCACGCACTGCTCGGGCGAACCACATTTGCCAGATTCAATGCGGTACCGCATTATGCATACCTCAAGCTCAAAATGCCAGGACCCCGTGGGGTTATAACAGTCAATGGAAACACAGAACGCTCGCTCCGCACGAAGGAGCACACTGCGGCCCTCGCAGCTGAGGCACAAAGCAGCCTTTTAAGGCAAACCGCCAATTCGGCGATATAGCCCCCGGACACCTTCAAGCGAGTCCAAAGTAACCTGCAACAGGATCGCCTGGCATGTTCAGAGCTTGCCTAGAATACGACCCCCGTCCTAGTCCCAGTCAAGCGACGAAATATGTGCCGCGCGTACATAATTACGCACTAAAAATACCATAGGCATCGGCGGGGGCACGACGAGGGCACGTCCCACAATGCGGCTTAACCGCCCCAGGGGCTGTATACCTTTATCATTTCCTCTCTTTCAGGACCTTACTCTCTGGAAGCCCTTTCCGGCAGCCTGATTGCTGGTCACATTATGGGAAGGAACAACCAAGGGGCAAGAAGCTAAGACGTACAAGGGAATCCCCATGTGGTCTCTGATAACAATCGAAGTACCCATTTTTAATACCAATACGCAGCTTACCCTTGGATAGGACATGTCAAATAGTCCTATTTTTTGCTTATCGCACTACTTGTATCAGTACGCTTCGATGTATTATTTAAATAACAATGCACAACATTAGTCTATTATTGCATTACCCTTCCTTTTTCTTGTCTGTTTATTTATGACAACTTGCACCCGTACATTCTGGTACGACCAGTACGCCAGGGGCTTCAGTATACCCCATAATATGGCATGAGAAGTTTGAACACTTTCGACAGTGCGGCACCCCTAACTTATAGCATTATATGCATCAGCTCCGAATCATGTCTTGGGTCAATAGTTGGGTTTTCCCGGCTCCCATGTTTTGGTACCTTACGTTTCGCAAAATCGGCTAAGGTAGCGCTGGGAGAACTACTGCGATTGTGTCCCGGTTCTTCCGGACGAGCACCTCAGTAGAGAAAGCCGAAAACTGATTGTCATGATAAGGCGAGAGCTGGTCCCTGTTCGAGAGGTCTCAAGTCCTTAAAAATGTTTTCTGCTTCGGGCGAGGAGTCGGCCTTGCCCGACTTAGGCCTATATAGCGCCCCAAATTCGGCCTTCCGAATACTAGGGGCTTCGCCAAAATTTAAAATTGTAGACTTCTATGGCTAAGTGAGAGTGATAAAGCCTTATAGTCCGATTGCCTGGTTCGTTGTGCTGAACATCTCCCTCGAGGGACCCAAAATTGGGATAAAGAGTGTTCACGTTTATCCCGAACACCCCAGTACTAGTTACATGGGGGCAGAAGCCGACGACTGGCCAACCCTCAGATTTCATAAACGGCCTTACATAATATAATATTTTAAATTAACAAGCATTGCATAGCGCAAATGAACTTGTTTCACATTACAGGATCACATGAGTACGTTCGTTCAAATATTACATCTTTAGCACATTCCTCCGCCACAAGGCGGGAACCCTTCAGGCGGTGCTCCTTGCCTTCCGACGGCCCCTCCTTCACCAGCTTTATGGCGTCCAGCTTCGCGCAGTGCACCTTCGCCCGGGCAAAAGCCCTGCGCGCACCCTCGATGAAGACGGACCGCTTTATGACTTCAAGCCGTGGGCAGGCATTCACAATCCGCCTCACCAGACCGAAGTAGCTGTCAGGCAGGGGATCGCCAGGCCACATCCGGACTATAAGACCCTTCATGGCCTGTTCGGCCGCCTTGTGGAGCTCGACCAGTTGCTTCAGCTGGTCGCTCAAGGGCATTGGGTGTTCGGTGCTCGGCCCTTGAACATCACCTTCCAGACGTCCTTGTGTGTCGTGTCGAACAGCTCTCGCAGCCTCTGGTGCTCGGCCGGGTCGAACTCCCACAAATTGAATGCTCGTCGTTCACACGGGAAGATCCGGCGGAAGAGCATGACCTGGACCATGTTGACAAGCTTGATTTTCTTGCTCATCATGTTTTTGATGCATTTCTGGAGTCCGGTCAGCTCCACCGATGAACCCCAGGACAGGCCCTTCTCTTTCCAGGAGGTGAGCCGCGTGCGGATTCCGGATCGGAATTCAGGGGCCGCCACCCAGTTGGTGTTGCGCGGCTGGGTGATGTAGAACCACCCCGATTGCATCCCTTTATGGTCTCCACATAGGAGCCTTCGAGCCAGGTGACATTAGGCATTTTGCCCACCATGGCGCCTCCGCACTCCGCTTGCTGGCCACCACCACCTTCAGTTTAACATTGAAGGTCTTCAGCCACAGGCCGAAGTGGGGCCTGATGCGGAGGAAGGCCTCGCAATGACGATAAACGCCGAGATGTTGAGGATGAAATTGGGGGCCAGATCGTGAAAATCCAGCCCGTAGTAGAACATGAGCCCGCGGACAAATGGGTGGAGGGGAAATCCCAGTCCGCGGACAAAGTGGTTAAGGAAAACCACCCTCTCATGGGGTTCGGGCGTAGGGATGATCTGCCCCGCATCTGGCAGCCGGTGTGCGATGTCCGCGGCCAGATATCCGGCTCCCCGTAGCTTTGTGATGTTCTCCTCCGTGACGGAGGAGACCATCCACTTGCCTCCCGCTCCGGACATACTTGGAGTGGTTTGAGGGAAAAAACGTGAACTTGGGTGCTGGAGCTCGAGTGCGCAAGAATGGATGAGCAAGGAGGAAGAAGGCGTGGGTAAAAAGAGGAATCCTTGTCCCTTTATAGGGGCAGAGGAAACTATACGCCTCCCCACCTGCCTAGTAAAACTCGCTTATTCCCCAAGAGCCGTAATTGATGGCGCGGTTGGGTTACCCACATCCGTATTGATGAGAATCCCGTGATAAGGGGACACGATCTCTGCTTCGACAAGAGGTTCCAAGAAAACCGCCTCGCAATACATGCAGTAGCTGGTTGAGAAAAACGGTTTGAATAATGACCGGACCGTGGTATGATGCCATGCTGCCGAACGTGTCAGCAGATTAGATTTGTGGAAATATTATTCTCTCTACGGTGGTATGTGGAACTTGTTTTGCAGAGCCGGATACTATCCTTGTGTTCAAGATCTTGTATGGAATATTCAGAGGAAGAACCCGCCTTGCAATACCAAAGACAAATCTGCGCGCCGGACTAATCTTCATTGAAGCCTGGTTCAGGGGCTACTGAGGGAGTCCTGGATTAGGGGGTCCTCGGACGGCCGGACTATATTCTTTAGCCGGACTGTTGGACTATGAAGATACAAGATTGAAGACTTCGTCCCATGTCCGGATGGGACTCTCCTAGGCATGGAAGGCAAGCTTGGCAATACGGATATGTAGATCTCCTCCCTTGTAACCGACTCCGTGTAACCCTAGCTCCGTCCGGTGTCTATATAAACTGGAGGGTTTAGTCCGTAGGACAACAACAATCATACCATAGGCTAGCTTCTAGGGTTTAGCCTCTATGATCTCCTGGTAGATAAACTCTTGTAATACTCATATCATCAAGATCAATCAAGCGGGAAGTAGGGTATTACCTCCATCGAGAGGGCCCAAACCTGGGTAAACATCGTGTCCCCCGCCTCCTGTTACCATCCGCCTCAGACGCACAGTTCGGGACCCCCTACCCGAGATCCGCCGGTTTTGACACCGACAGCCGCCACCACCAAGAAGGAACGACGACCACCATTAGGACGAGGGGGCTGGGGGCTTCTAGGAGCCTTGTGCTATCGCCTGCATCTTGGGCGGAGCTTAGGCCCCAGCGTCTCAGCGTATCTTCAAGCAGTTTGCTCGCGAGGTGAACGCAGCCCTTCCCAGGCTCGAGGCCACGCGCCCGCTCAGGTGGTCCAAGTGCGCCATCACTTTCAGCTCGGCGGACCAGCTCAAGTGCGCTGCCACTGCTGGTGCCCTCCCGATCCTCTGCTCACCCGTCATCAGCAACGTACAAGTCACCAAGACCCTCATCGATGGCAGCGCAGGGCTAAACGTCCTGTCCGTCAAGACATTCGACAACCTCCAAGTGCCATACGATCAGCTATAGCCCACAAAGCCCTTCTCAGGAGTGACTGACAGCTCCACCACCCTGATAGGGCAGGTCCGCCTCCCTGTCAACTTCGGACAACGCGACAACTACCGCAACGAGCTCATCGACTTCGACGTCGCCCACATCCGTCTACCGTACAATGCCATCCTCGGGTATCCAGCCCTGGCCAAGTTCATGGCAGTGACCCACCACGGCTACAACATCCTAAAGATGCCAGGAAGCGGCGGGATCGTCACAGTCCCCTGCGAAGAAAGAGATGCGGTGTGCTCCCTTGAGGGCGCCTTCCAAGCCGCGGCAATCGAAGACCCCGGCAACGACGGCGCACAGTACTCTCCTAAGGCCATCCCCAAGAAGAAGAAGCAGCTACTCCGCACAGGACCTCGGGGCAGTGGCGCCTCTAGCAGTGCCACATCAGGATCAGCGCCCGCACCGGGGGTGCCTCCCTCCCTCGCATAGGAAGGCGCGCCCAGCGCCCTCCTCGGGCAGGGCTCAGGGGCTCTCTTCTGGAGGGCCTCAGACCTAGCCAATATCACGTGGGAGGCAATCGGCCACCACGTGGAGGCGTGCTTTGTGGCACGTTTCCCTCAGGAGGACACCGGGCGAGGAGCGCCCAGTGCTCAGGAGTTCATCGCCAAGACCACTCAGAAGTTGCAGGATGCAAGAGCCATGCGCGACGATCGCCGCCCACCTGGCACAGCTCCCCATCCAGGTGAGGATTGCGGGTTGCGCGTCTGCATTAATATCGCAGGGATCAATAGGGCCGCATCTCAAGAGCACTTCTGGCCTTCACACGTTGGGCGGTGTGAGGGTCCACCCCACAACTATATTCGCATGCCGTTTGGCCTGCCAAGCATGGCAGCTGCCTTCCAGTGCAACCTGCGGAGCGTCCTGGCGACAAAGGAGGCCAGGCATCACGCGGTCCTGGCAGAGATGGAGACGGTCCTCTAGGAACCGCCTGAGCCCCCAGAGCCTCCCGAGGCTCAGGGCCCTGGTGGCTCTTGAGGGGTGACCCCTTCGCCATGCATCTTCAGCTACCCCGACATCCCGTCGACAACGGAACCAGGTGACATCTTCCAAGTTTATTTAGCTGGGAGCGCCCCCCGGGCTGCATCATTCCCAGACCGCGTGGGCCTGTCCCCGCGGCATGTACCTTTTTGCATCTTTAGCTTACCTTACTTGGGGGTGCCCCTAAGGCTGCATCATCCCCAAGTCTCTCGGTTCCATCCCGGTGGCATGTATCGTTATTGCATCTATCTAAGCTAGTTCGTTTCCCATGCATGAGTTATTCATGGTCATCCTTTGCTTGATTATCACCCACCACGGTAGCCGCACATCGATCGTCTTTCTTCAGGATCCTTCGTATAAAAAGGCTAGGCACGGTGCCTGTGCTCGGGTCCGCCCCTGCAGCATCGATAAACCCAATGGCTGAGCTCTGTCTGACGGCTCGGCCCCGTTCACATCACCTCCTGGGGTCGTTGGTGCTTGGCCTTCTCATGCGATAACCTCGGGAGGTTCGTTCGGTGCAGGTTTCCTGACCATCTCGCAGGACTACTGCAGTCAACAAGAACCAAGACCAGGCGCAACCCGCCTTGAGGTAGGGCCTCGTGAATCCCGCGCTGGTTCATGAGTGCCCAGACACACCTCATCCAGCCCTGCCGTGCAAGCCACGTGCCAGGGCGGTGCTGTACACGCCCCGGGGGCTCCACTCAGAGGGAGCCCTCACCCACGCAACAGTGGAAGCACCATGCTCCGTGCTGGTTGTCGACACGGCCAAGGGGAGGTTATGCTCGTGCAAGTGCGGAAGCGCTATGCTCCGCGCTGGTGATAAACAACTGAGGGCAGCCCCATGGCCGTATCAACCTCAGGGAGCCTCCGAGCTCAGTGTCTGGCCTCATTGCAACACCTCCCCTTGGGAGAGTCGCGCGAGGGGGCTGGGCATGGGCGCTATGCCCGGGTCACGCCCAAGCGCACGCCACCCCGCCAGGTCCCTCGGGCCTGGTCCTCGCGTGCCCTCCCGAGCGGAGCCTCGGCGACGGAAAAGGTATGAAGGTCGTTTGAGCGTCAAGGGGGACTCATGAGCATCGCGACTCAGGAGCCTAACTGGCCATGTAGCCCCTCACCCCTGGGTCTCGTCCTGGTGATCTGGACGACCCAACGGAGGCAGAGGTACGCGCGGGGCCGGGCCCTGCCGACGTAGAACGCTAGGCCTACTCCTGCATCTCCTTTCTGTAAGTTGTTTGTGTGTCAAGGGGGACTCCTGAGCATCGCGACTCAGGAGCCTAACTGGCCACGTAGCCCCTCACCCCTTTGTCCCGTCCTGGCGATCCGGACGACCCAACGGCGGCTGAGGTATGCACGGGGTCGGGCCTTGCCGACGTAGAATATAAAGCAAATGGGAAGGAAATCACAAAATCTCAAACAAATAGTACAAGACATATTGTTCTCCCAGTACCAAATGCATGTTTAAACGCCTCCACAAGGCATGGTGCATATTGCAGAAGCTAAACGGGAAAGGAGCCGCCAGCAAGTCATCTCGTCATCCCCGGATGACACCATCACCTACAAGGGATGCTTCTTCCACAGCAGCGTCGCCCTCACCTGCACCGCCCGCCAGAGTTGCAGGGTCAGCAGCACTGCCATTGGAGGGCGCGGGATCGAAGGCACGGAACCTCTTCGGCATGGCCTCCACCTGGCTGTTCACGGCTTCAGCAGCAGCTGCGCAGCGCTCGTCGTCCACAGGCTCCAGCAGCTCGTCGAGGTTGGCGACAGGATCGCGAAGATGGAAGTGGTTGAAGACACGCGTCAGCGCGGCTGAGGAAAGAGTGCGGGCTTGTCCCTCCACCAAGGGGCTGATACTACCCAGGACTTCCTCAAGCACCGCGACCAGATGAGGAAGCAGCTGGGTGGGGCCCTCGTCGTCGGTAGTCAACGGCTCCTCTAAGCCCTTCTCGTAGAGTGCCCGCAGCGCCACATGGGACCTCTCCTCGAGGAAATTTAAGGCCACGCGGTCTTCGTCCAGCACCTTCGCCTTGGCTTCCAGCCCAGCCTTCTCTGCCTCCACCTTCTGCTCCAACTTCTCTAGCCGGCTGCGCTCCGTAGCCTGTGAAGGAAATATGCCCTAGAGGCAATAATAAAGTATTATATATTTCCTTATATCATGATAAATGTTTATTATTCATGCTAGAATTGTATTAACCGGAAACATAATACATGTGTGAATACATAGACAAACAGAGTGTCACTAGTATGCCTCTACTTGACTAGCTCGTTAATCAAAGATGGTTATGTTTCCTAGCCATAGACATGAGTTGTCATTAGATTAACGAGATCACCTCATTAGGAGAATGACGTGATTGACTTGACCCATTCCGTTAGCTTAGCACCCGATCGTTTAGTATGTTGCTATTGCTTTCTTCATGACTCATACATGTTCCTATGACTATGAGATTATGTAACTCCCGTTTACCGGAGGAACACTTTGTGTGCTACCAAACGTCACAACGTAAATGGGTGATTATCAAGGTGCTCTACAGATGTCTCCAAAGGTACTTGTTGGGTTGGCGTATTTCGAGATTAGGATTTGTCACTCCGATTGTCGGAGAGGTATCTCTGGGCCCACTCGGTAATGCACATCACTATAAGCCTTGCAAGCATTGTGACTAATGAGTTAGTTGCGGGATGATGTATTACAGAACGAGTAAAGAGACTTGCCAGTAACGGGATTGAAATAGGTATCGAGATACCGACGATCGAATCTCGGGTAAGTAACAGACCGATGACAAAGGGAACAACGTATGTTGTTATGCGGTCCGACCGATAAAGATCTTCGTAGAATATGTGGGAGCCAATATGGGCATCCAGGTCCCACTATTGGTTATTGACCGGAGAGGTGTCTCGGTCATGTCTACATAGTTCTCGAACCCGAAGGGTCCGCACGCTTAACGTTACGATGACAGTTTTATTGAGTTTTTATGTACCGAAGGAGTTCGGAGTCCCGGATGAGATCGGGGACATGACGACGAGTCTCGAAATGGCCGAGACGTAAAGATCGATATATTGGACGACTATATTCGGACTTCGGAAAGGTTCCGAGTGATTCGGGTATTTTTCGGAGTACCGGAGAGTTACGGGAATTCGTATTGGGCCTTAATGGGCCATACGGGAAAGGAGGGAAAGACCTCAAAGGGTGGCCTCACCCCTCCCCATGAGCTAGTCCGAATTGGACTAGGGAGGGGGGGGCGCCCCCTTCCTTCTTTCTCCTTCCCCCTTCCCTTCTCCTACTCCCACAAGGAAAGGAGGAGTCCTACTCCCGGTGGGAGTAGGACTCCCCCCTTGGGCGCGCCACCTCCCCTTGGCCGGCCCTCTTCCCCTTGCTCCTTTATATACGAGGGCAGGGGGCACCCCAGAGACACAACAATTGATCCTTGAGATCTCTTAGCCGTGTGCGGTGCCCCCCTCCACCATATTACACCTCGATAATACCGTTGCGGAGCTTAGGCGAAGCCCTGCGTCGGTGGAACATCATCATCGTCACCACGCCGTTGTGCTGACGAAACTCTCCCTCAACACTCGGCTGGATCGGAGTTCGAGGGACGTCATCGAGCTGAACGTGTGTAGAACTCGGAGGTGCCGTGCGTTCGGTACTTGATCGGTCGGATCGTGAAGACGTACGACTATATCAACCGCGTTGTGATAACGCTTCCGCTGTCGGTCTACGAGGGTACGTGGACAACACTCTCCCCTCTCGTTGCTATGCATCACCATGATCTTGCGTGTGCGTAGGAATTTTTTTGAAATTACTACGTTCCCCAATAGCCTGTGCCTTCGCCAACTACTCTAGCTCGGCGTCGCGACCCCTGACGGCGTCCTACCGGGCCATCATCTTCTCCTCCTCCGCCTTGTGGCCCCGAGCTTCGTCCGCATGCTCACTGCGCATGGTCTTCAGTTCGGCCTCCAGCAACTGGCAGCGATCCTGGGCGGCCCCGACATCCTTGAGCGCCACCTCGCGGGCAGCCGTAGCTTGGGCAACGGCCTACTTGTCCTTCTCGGAGTCTACTGGAGCCTGGATCAGCGCCGCCCGGACGGACACATCGGAGTGAAGCCAGCCAGAGATCAGCTCGAGGCGGCCGGCCACCACGCGACGGTCGGTGCTTTGAAGATCCTCCCGCAATAGGGTCAGCGAAGAAAGAGCGTGCTCCAGCATGTCAGGGGAGGTGGAAGGATCCGGGTTCAGCAGCACGGTGGGAGAAGGAGGAGGCAACGTCATCACCATGGCCTGGGAGGCTGGGGGCTCCTGAGCTTTGGGGACCCCAGCAACCGAGCCGGACGCCGGCACCTCTGGAGCTAGCGGGGCCACGGGAGCTGCCTCCTACGGAGGACGCTCCCCCAAGTCTCGTGAGGATGATCGGGCCGGGGAAGCGCGAGCACCGTCACTGCCCTTCCCTGTGGAGGAGGGTGCGGCCGCCATGGACGATTGGGTCCCGGGAAGTACCACCGCTTCCTCCTTCCTCTTATCCGCCTCGTGCGTCGGCCTAATTGAGCAACGGAAAAGCGCCAAGAATCAGCAGTAGAAGCAAGAACAAGGCAGGACAAGAATACTTACTGGTCCACCGCAACGTAGTCCCTCCACTTCCTGAGCTTGAAACCTGGGAGCGTCGTACCTTGAGGCGCAGGCGCAAGGGCTCCAGTTGCAGAAGAGGGGGTAGCAGGTAAGCCGGAAGAAGCTCCAGGCAGCATCAGAACAGGGGCGTCGTCTCGGGAGATTAGTGCCGACCTTGCTCTCGTCGGAATCTCAACCGGTGGCCTCCTCCGGGGACTGACCTTGGACCTCGACGAGCCCCCTGCCATATGCAGCTCCCCCCTTTCCAGAGGGACATCGGCCTCATCGTCATCATCAGGCAGGGTGCGGAGGATGTCGGCCTTGCGCAAAGGCGAGGTCTCCGCCGCCCCTTCGCGTGTCGCCTCCGAGTCGCGCAACTCCTCCTCGTCTTGTTCCTCCTCTTCCTCCTCGCGAGACTCACCGGAAGACACGTCCACCGGAGTTGTCGCCACCGGGACGTTCGTGAGTGCAGGCGGCACGAGCCCGCGCCCGTCAAAGACGGGCAAGGAGGCGGCAGCCTCCCCCCGTCCAAGCGGCGGCACAAGGGGACAAAGGAGTCGGGCGGGTACCCTTGGTCATCCCCGACCAAGGAACGGAGGGCCGAGCGCAACTCATCGACAGAAAGGGCCTTCGGGTGCAGGCGGAGGTCGTCCCCTTCGTCTCAAAGCTTCCACAAGGGGCGCGGGCGCGCCTGAAGGGGAGCTACGCGTTGTGCCAGGAACTCCTTGACGATCATGGCCCCGTCAGCATCGCCGCCCTTGAGTCACCGGGCCTCAGGTCGGCAGTTATCCTCTCCAGCACCTGCGCCGCCCGGGAGTCGGTGAGCTTCGCGCAAAGCCAGCCCTCTTCGGACACAGGTATCTCCGTCGGCAGCACCAGCCGGGGGTGGGAGCACTTGGCGTCCATCAAGACCCAGTTGCTCCTAAAGCCCTCGGCCTTCTTCCCAGCCTTGGAGAAAGCATTGGTCTTGTTGGCCGCGACGAAGCCAACACACCCAGAGCAGTGGCCCTCCTTGATCCGGAGGAAAAAGAAGTGGCGCAGCAGCACCACGGACGGCACCACTCCAACATATGCCTCACTGTAAAAGGCGAAGATCGACAGGAGAAGGACGGAGTTGGGATGAAGATGGAGAGCATGGATCTTGTAGTGACTGAGGACGGAGTAGAAGAAGTCGGAGAAAGGGGGAACCAATGCGGCGGCGATGCTGCTCATGAAGAAGGGGTAGAAAGTGCTGCCTGGGGCCTCCAGCTCGGCGCAGCCAACCCTTAGCGTGGTCTTCCTCTTCTCATCACCCTCCACTGTCATCAAGAGCACGGCGGCAAGGCTCTTCTCCGATACGCTCGGTGCATCAAGCGCCGGCTCGTACCACGACGACGAGGGAGCGGCTCGAGCTTTCTTGGGTGCCATTGGCGGCAGGCTTGAAAGAGGATCTGGGCGGATCTGGAGTCTTTGGAAGCAAGGAGCAACAAAGGGGATCTGGAGCAAGACGAAGGAAAGCAATGAAGGCAAATACAGCCTGCGCCAGTCTTTTGCCAGTCGGGCAGTTGCCGAGGCTATCAGATCTCGGGTTCCGGCAAAACCCTCAAGGTTCGAACACCGGGGTGCGCGCAATGATCTCCCCTACCGAATCACGCCCTCAGCCTCACCGGGATCTCTAAGCTTAGCTCGACGAACTCGCAACACAAAAGACACAAGATTTATACTGGTTCGGGCCACCGTTGTGGTGTAATACCCTACTCCAGTGTGGTGTGGTGGATTGCCTCTTGGGCTGAGAATGAATAGTACAAGGGGAAGAACAGCCTCCTGAGGTGAGGTGTTCTTGTGCTTGGTGAATGTGTGTGGGTGAGGATTACTGAAGATGAGATCTCGTGCGTGAGGATCCGATGCCTCCTGCTGTGGTGGCTAGCCCTATTTATAGATGCCCTGGTCCTCTCCCCAAATATTGATCGGGAAGGGATGCCACAACGGCCAATATGAAAGGGGACACCTAGTACAAGTTATCCTGACAAAAGTAGTCTTCGCCTGTCAAAGGCTCTGCTGGTGACGCTGGCTCGGGCTCCACGATGACCTCCGTCTTGCCGTCCCGCTGGTCTTGGTCTCGTTGCACCAATATGGAAACCTTTGCTTGATGCCTCGGTACTCCTCGCCTGTGCTTGCCTCCTTAGCACCAAAGAGGAAGCAAGGACACTGTGCGAGCTGGCGCCCGCCTGGTCTCGATCGTCATGGCTTGTGTCATGAGAACCTCACGAGGTTTGCCTCGCCTTGATCTCTCCGACACTCGCGAGCCAGCCTGGTGAGGCCGCTCCCGAGGAGGTCCTGTGTCGTCCACCTCGCGAGGCTTGGCCCCTCACGAGGGTCTTGAGTGCTTGTTGGTGAAGATGGGCCATACAGGCCCGCTCGCAGTGCCACGCCGTGGGCCACAGGCAGGCAAGTCTGGGGACCCCCATTCCCAGAACACCGACAGTAGCCCCCGGGCCCAATGCGCGCTCGGACTTGGCTTCGAGGCGAAGCCAAAGAGCAAGTGTGGAGCGCCGCGGGCCCCAACAGCCTGCGGCCTTGTTCGACGTGTGGCGGTTGATTGGACGTGGGCGTCTCCGCTTCCCCATGCTGCCTCGGTAATTGCCCGACTTGACGAGTCCCTGCTGCATGTAAGGAAAAATAATCATTACCTATGATCGTGGGGGGCGCTGGTTGGCCATCTCCTCCTATAAATGAGGAGGGGGGCAGAGCCCCCGTCGCCCATCTCTTCCCATTCCGCTCACTTCTCCTCCTTGCTCCATTGCCAGTAGGGACTCCAATGGCGCCCATCCGAAGGTTTTCCGCTGCGGAGAAAGGAAAGACTCCCCGCGATGAGCCGGGGCCGCTTCCGCCGAAGAAGAGGCCGGTCCACCGCCGTGACGTGATAGTGATGCAGGAGGTGACAAGGCCTTGGTGCGAGCGGCCTCCTCCTAGGTATCCGTTACCCCTGTACGTCCAAGCCGAGGGCTCAGGAGGAAGAGGCGGCGAGCGCGCCGCGGCCATGGTCCCCATACCGCGGTGGCACGCGTCACCGTCCCCGGAGTCCACGCCGCGGCCATGGTCCCCGTACCGCGGTGGCACGCGTCGCCGTCCCCGGAGTCCATGCCGCGGCCATGGTCCCCGTACCGCGGTGGCACGCGTCGCCATCCACGGAGTCCACCTCGCGGACTCCACGTCGCGGACTCCTCGGACAAACTTCTGCTGTGCGCGGCGATGCCTTCGAGCACTTGGATTTGCTTCCCTTCCTTCTTCTCTGCCGAGATGCCGCCAAGGGGGCCCCTCGAGCTTTGGCTGCAGCACGCCGACTACGACGAGCCGGCGACTGGAGCAGAAGTCGAAGCTGTCTCCTCGGGCAAGATCTTCATGACACGAGGCTGGGGTCAGGTCGCTCGAGCATGCCGAGTGGAAGGCGCCCTCTTGATCCACTTCGAGTACGACGGCTCCTCACGCTGTCCTTCAAGGTCTTCGACGCAGAAGGCTGCCGCCTGGAGTGCTGCTCCGGAAGGGGCCGTCAGGACGGCGTCGCAGCAGGAGCAGGTCCTGCTGTCCGAGTCGCCAGCGGCTCCTCTGGCAGCAGCAGTGATGCTTGGGAGTCCTGCGGTTCTCCCGAGCTCTACGAGACTCCAGAGATGAGCGACAACAACTATGTGCCCCCAAGCTCTCGCCGCGCCCGGAGCAAGGCTGCAGCGTCCGTTCGCCGCCTCTGATCTGGATGAGGTTGGCGCCAGCCTCCCGTGGCCCACTGTTGATGATGGCGTCGGCCACTGGAGCGCGTGTAGATAGGGCTCCTACAAGTTCTTTCCTTTTGATCCCTGCGAGGAATCAAGAAATACCCCACGATGGCGTGTAAAGGGTCTGAAATGTCCTTTGTTGATATTATCCTTATTATGAAATTGTGCGTGTGCGTGTCCCGTTCCGGCTTGGTTACCCCTTTCCAACCTCGCGACGGCTTGGTGCTCTACGCTGACAGGTCCCGGTCCCTAGGCAGGCTGCAGCCGTCGCTGGTATGCCATGTCGTGATGCCGTGGTCAAGGCCAGGAGGTGAGCGGCCCGAGGTCCAGTAAGAGCCCTGAGATGCAATGCTCAGGAGGTCCCCTTTAGCACGCAAGAGACCGCCGAGAGGCAGGAAAGGGAGACTAATTGCCGTAGCAGGGCAACACAAATGAGAACTCTAGGCCGTAGCGATTGGTTGACACGAGCGTGAAACTTATCTTGGCAGTCCAGGGTCGGTCCTTCGTGAGGTGCCAGACTCGTGCTTAGGCGGTCGTAGGATTGCTAGGTCGGGCCCGTACGATTCTCCTCCTCTTCCCCACTCTCTCCTTCATGCTCTACATCCTCAGGTCCTCGCCCTCGAGCAAGCTCAGCCGCCGCTGCTATGCCAAGCCGTGATGTCGTGGTCAAGGCCAGGGGGTGAGGGCTGGAGAGCCAGTAAGAGCTCCTGAGTTGCGATGCTCAGGAGCCCCCCTTTTAACGCGCAAGAGGATTACATGCGAGAAGAGGGAGCCCGCGGTGCCGCCTGCCGTGAAGGGCCAGGTGGAGGCCCTGCTGATGAAGTTCTGCGCCTTCGACCGGTGGTGTTACTGGTCCTGCGACTCCGGCTGGTGGTACGGGCAAAGGCGATGCCACCAAGGAAGGAACACCACTTGCGGGCGTCGGCGGTGACAGGGATGATTCGCTTGCGGCTGCATTCCTGTTTAACTCCTGCAACATGCATCATGCCTCGTGGAGGCGTTTTAACTTGTGTTTGATATTAGAGAGATCAATATGTCTTGTAATATTTTCTTTTGAGCTTTTTGCGATTTTCTTCCTATTTGCTTTACATTCTACGTCGGCAGGGCCCGGCCCGGCGCATACCTCAGCCGCCGTTGGGTTGTCCGGAGACCAGGACGGGGACCAAGGGGTGAGGGGCTGCGTGACCAGTTAGGCTCCTGAGTCGCGATGCTCAGAAGGCCCCCTTGATGCGCAAACAGCTTATAGGAAGGAGACGCGAGGATAGGTTTAGTGTTCTACGTCGGCAGGGCTCGGCCGCGCGCATACCTCAGCCGCCGTTGGGTTGTCCGGAGATCAGGATGAGGCCAAGGAAGGAGGGGCTATGCGACCAGTTAGGCTCCTGACTCGTGATGCTCAGGAGTCCCCCTTGACGTGCAAACAACCTTCATACCTTTCCCCTCACAAAGACTAAGGTCGGGAGGGGCCCGCGACGACCAGGTCCGAGGGACCTGGTTGGGGCGTACGCTTGGGCGTGACCCGAGCGCAGCCCCCGTGCCCAGCCCCCTCGCGCGACTCTCTCGAGGGGAGGTGTTGCGGTGAGGCCGGACACTAAGCTCAAGGGCTCTCTGAAGTTGATACGGCCGTGGGGCTGCCCTCAGTTGTTTATCACCAGCGCGGAGCTTAGCGCTTCCGCACTTGCACGGGCATAATCGCTGCTCAGCAGTGTCGACGGCCAGCGCGGAGCATGGTGCTTCCACTGGTACGTGGGAGGGGACTCCCTACTGCGGAGAACCCGCGGGGCGTGTACAGCCCCGCATTAACACGTGGCTTGCACGGCAGGGCTAGACGAGGTGTGTCTGGGCACTCGTGAGCTAGTGCGGGACTCACAAGGCCCTACCTCAAGGCGGGTTGCGCTTGGTCTTGATTCTTGTTTGCTGTGGTGGTCCTGCGAGGTGGTTAGACAACCTGCACCGAACGAATCTCCTGAGGCTATCGCGTGAGAAGGCCAAGCACCAATGGCCCCAGGAGGTGACGTGAACGGGACCGGCCCGTCAGACAGAGCACAGACGTTGGATTTATCGACGCTGCAGGGACGGCCCCGAGCCCATTCGCCATGCCTAACCTTTTCACGTGAAGGGTCCTGAAGAAAGACGATCGGCGCGCGGGTCCCGTGGTAGGTGACAATCAAGCAGGTGATAGTCATATATAGATTAAGCATGGAAAGCAAACTAGCTCAAGTAAACGTAGGAGAGATACATGCCACTGGGTCAGGCCCGAGCGGCTTGGGGATGATGCAGCATGAGGGGCGCCTCCAGCAAGGTAAGGTAAAGACATAAAAGGGATACATGCCGCAGGGACGGACCCACGCGACCTGGGAATGATGCAGCCCTGAGGGCGCTCCCAGCTAAATAAACTTGGAAAATGTCACCTGGTTCCGTTGCAGAAGGGGTGTTGGGGCAGCTGAAGGTGCGCGGCGAAGGGGTTGCTCCTCACGAGCCGCCGGGGCCCTGAGCCTCGGGAGGCTCTGGGGGTCCTGGCGGTTCTTGGAGGATCGTCTCCATCTCCCCCAAGAGTCCGTGGTGCATGGCCTCCTGAGCCGCCATGACGCGCCGCAAGCTACGCTGGTAGGCGGATGCCACGCTCGGCAGGCCGAATGGCATGCGAACGTAGCTGTGCGCTGGGCCCTTGCAGCGTCCCACACGTGAAGGCCAGAAGAGCTCCTGAGGCGCGGCCCTGTTGAGCCCTGGGACGTCGATGCAGACGCACAGCCCAGCATCCTCGCCTGGATGGGGGGCTGCGCCAGGTGAGCGGCGATCGCCGCGCATGGCCCTTGCATCCTGCGGTTCCTCAGTAGTCTTGGTCACGAACTCCTGAGCGCTGGGCGCTCCTCGCCCTGTGTTCTCCTGAGGGAAACGTGCCACAAAGCATGCCTCCAAATGCTGCCCGAGCGCCTCTCTTGTAATGTTCGCAAAGTCTGAGGCCCTCCAGAAGAGAGCCCCCGAGCCCTGCCCGAGGAGGGTGCCGGGCGTGCCTTCCTATGCGATAGAGGGAGGTGCCCCAGGCACGGGCGCCGATCCTAACGTGGCACCGCTTGAGGCACCGCTCCCTTGAGGCCTTGTGCGGAGCAGCTACTTCTTCTTCTTGGGGATGGCCTCAGGAGGATACTCGCCCTTGCTGTCGGGGTCATCGATTCCTGTAGCTTGGAAGGCACGCTCGAGGGAGCATACCGCATCTCTTTCTTCGCAGGGGACTTTGATGATTCCTCCGCTTCCTGGCATCTGGAGGATGTTGTAGCCATGGTGGGTCACCGCCATGAATTTGGCCGGGGTTACATACCCGAGGATGGCATTGTATGGCAGACGGATGTGGGCGACGTCAAAGTCGATGAGCTCGGTGCGGTAGTTGTCGCATTGTCCGAAGGTGACTGCGAGGCGGACCTGTCCTATCGTTGTGGTGGAGCAATCGGTCACTCCTAAGAAAGGCTTGGTAGGCTAAAGCTGATCGTAGGGCACTTGAAGGTTGTTGAACATCTCGACGGACAGGACGTTAAGCCCTCTGCCGCCGTCGATGATGACGGGTGAACAGAGCTTCGGGAGAGCGGCAGCGGTGGCCGCGCACTTGAGCTGGTCTGCCGAGCTGAAGGTGATGGCACACTTGGACCACCTGAGCGGGCCTGTGGCCTTGAAGTTGGAGAGGACTGCATTCACCTTGCGAGCAAACTGCTTGAAGATACACTATGAGGCTGGGGCTTGAGCTCCGCCAAAGATGCAGGCGATAGCACGCGTCTCCTGGAAGCCCCAGCCCTCTCGTCTTGATGGTGCTCGTCGTTCCTTCTTTGTGGTTGCGGCAGCGGAGGAAGACCGGTGTTTCCCTGAGGGTGATCCTCACGAGGCAGATCCCTCCAGGCGCCCTCGCGAGGCTGATCCTGCCAGCGGTCCTCACGAGGCCGGTCGCGCCACTCCTGGCGTGGGCCCCGGTCGTCCCAGCGTACTCCGCCACGTCCTCCTCGGCCGTCGCCTCGGTCGTTGCGCTCGGGGTGTCGACCAAAGCATCCGCCGCGGATGGCCCTGAGCTCATGACAATCGTCGGTGTTGTGGCTGTGAACGTTGTGGAAGGCGGAAAACGGTCGGGTGCTCTTGGATGACTCAGGCTGGTCCCTGCCGCGCTTCGTGTCCTGCTCTGCCGCAAGCATGGCGACTCCCTTGCGCTTCACGTCTTTGGCCTTGGCTTTCTCCTCCTCCAGGTTGGCAGTAGGGAGCTCGAGGAGGGAAAGGCGCCCTTCCTCAGCCCTTGCGCACTTGGTCGCTAGGTTGAATAGCTCCAGGGATGTGCACATGTCCTCGTGGATGGCGAGCTCCTCCTTCATCTTGACGTCGCGGACGCCATCGGAGAACGCACAGATGATGGCCTCATCCGTCACCTTGGGGATCTTGAGACGAACGTTGTTGAAGCGCTAGATGTACTTCTAGAGGGTCTCCCCTGGCTGCTTCTTGACGTGGCGCATGTCACTCGCGGCCGGAGGTCGGTCACGAGTGCCCTGGAAGTTGGCGACGAAGCGGTCACGCATCTCGTTCCAGGAGGAAATCGAGCCTGGAGGCAGGTTCAGGAGCCACAAGCGTTCGCCATGACTTTCTCGTCACTGTTGGCCGCCTCGATGCTCAGCTCGTAGAGTTACAGGACTCCGCGGGGTCGGGGGTGCCGTCGTGGTGCGGAGGCAGGGTTGGTTTCCACTTGCCCGGCCATGCAACGCTACGTAGCTCAGGGGTGAAGGTGCGGTAGCCCGCGGTGGCCACCGGGACCCTTTGCTGATGTGGAGCCTGGCCTTGATGCCCGCGCACCACCAACGCAGGCGGCGCACGGTCTTGTCGTAGCGGCGCTGGGAGCACGGGAGCGTTTTCTGGCGGACAAGGAACTTCTTGGCAGCTTCCTTCTTCGCGCACGGGCACCCGACGGGGTGGATCACGCCGGGGGGCCGCACGCCTTGGCGCCAGACGCCGTCTTGGGGCAGAGGTGGTGGAGGCGCTCCGTGAGCCACGTTACCTGCAGTTGGCGGAGGGCGAGGCAGTGAGAGGGACGGCATAGGGGAGCCCCCTACGGCGCTGACAAGATCGGCGATGCGGGCGAGCTAGTC
Source organism: Triticum aestivum (assembly GCF_018294505.1). NCBI lineage: Eukaryota > Viridiplantae > Streptophyta > Magnoliopsida > Poales > Poaceae > Triticum > Triticum aestivum. Next base: position 188,098,222 of record NC_057805.1, on the reverse strand, counting down.
GTCGATAGGGCGGTAGCGCAGGAGTTCGTGCGCCATGCACAGCACTGCCTGTGCGTCCGTGGGAGCGCGACGGGCGTGGGACGACGAGCCGGCAAGAGTCAGCGACGGAGTGGCGGTGCGGCCGTCTCGCCGCACAGGGGGGTGCAGCGAGGATGCTTGCTGCTCGTTCCCTGCTGGGCCAGTGGCGGCGTTGGCGGCAGGCGACGGAGAACGACGGGGTGGCCCGCCGACATTAGCGGTCTGAGTGACGGGGGCGGCGAGGGCGGGCTGGCGCTCAGCGCGAGCTCGGCGAGCGTCCGGCATGGAGACGACGAAGTGATGTGACGCAGATCGACTGAAGGAAAGCTTCGGCACACCCCTACCTGGCGCGCCAAATGTCGGATCTCAGGTTCTGGCAAAACCCTCAAGGTTCGAACACTGGGGTGCGCGCGAAGATCTCCCCCTATCGAATCACGCCCTCAGCCTCACCGGGATCTCTAAGCTTAGCTTGATGAACTCGCAACACAAGAGACACAAGATTTATACTGGCTCGGGTCACCGTTGTGGTGTAATACCCTACTCCAGTGTGGTGTGGTGGATTGCCTCTCGGGCTGAGAATGGACAGTACAAGGGGAAGAACAGCCTCCAGAGGCGAGGTGTTCTTGTGCTTGGTGAATGTGTGTGGGTGAGGATTACTCAAGATGAGATCTCGTGGGTGAGGATCTGATGCCTCCTACTGTGGTGGCTAGCCCTATTTATAGAGGCCCTGGTCCTCTAACCAAATATTGAGCAGGAAGGGATGCCACAACGGCCAATTTGAAAGGGGACAACTAATACAAGTTATCCTGAAAAAAGCAGTATTCGCCTGCCAAAGTCTCTGGTGGTGACGGCGACTTGGGCTCCTTGATGACCTCCGTCTTGCCGTCTATCGAATCACGGGTTCCACCAAAACCCTCAAGGTTCGTATTCTGGGGTGCGCACGGAGATTTCCTCCCTACCGATCTACGCCCTAGCTCGCTAAGATCTCGCGGACGAACTCGACGAACTCGCAACACAAAGACACAAGATTTATACTGGTTTGGGCCACCGTTGTGGTGTAATACCCTACTCGAGTGTGGTGGTGGTGGATTGCCTCTTGGGCTGATGATGAACAGTACAAGGGGAAGAACAGCCTCCTGAGGTCGAGGTGTTCTTGTCCTCGGTGTGTAGCTAAGGATTGGCTCAGGGCCAGATTCCTTGCCACTAATGTGGTGGCTAGTTCTACTTTTATAGGCCCCGGTCCTCTCCCCAAATATTGAGCGGGAAGGGAGCCAACAACGGCCAATTTGAAAGGGGACAGCTAGTATAGCTTATCCTGACAAAAGCGGTCTTCGCGTGCAAAAGGCTCTGGTGATGACGTCCTCTTGGACTCCATGGTGACCTCCGTCCTGCCGTCCGGCTGGTCTTAGTCTCGTTGCACTGATAGGGAAACCTTTGCTTGATGCCTCGGTACTCCGCGCCTGCGCTTGCCTCCTTAGCACCAAAGAGGAAACATCGCACGTTGGCGCCCGCCTGGCACCTACCTGATCTGGATCGTCATAGCTCACGTCACGAGAGCCTCGCGAGGTTTGCCCTGCCTTGATTTGTCCGCTCCTCGCGAGGCAGCCTGGTGAGGCTGCTCCTGAGGAGGTCTTGCATCGTCCGCCTCGCGAGGCTTGGCCCCTCGCGAGGGTCTTGAATGTCTCGTTGATGAAGATGGGTCGTAGAGGTCTGTAGCACAGCCACGCCGTGGGCCACAGGCAGGCAAGTCTGGGGACCCCTGTTACCAGAATGCCGACAGTAGCCCCCGGGCCCAAGCTGCGCTCGGGCTTGGCTTCTCGCCGAAGCCAAAGGTCAAGCGCGGAGCGCCGCGGGCCCCAAAAGCTTGCGGCCTTGGTCGACGCGTGGCGGTTGATTGGACGTGGGCATCCCCGCTTCCCCACGCGGCCGCGGCAACTGCTAGAGTTGACAAGTCCCTGCGACATGCACGGAAACAATCATTACTTGTGATCATGGGAAGCGCCGGTTGGCCTTCTTCCGCTATAAATGGGGAGGGGGCAGAGCCCCCGCCGCCCATCTCTCCGCGGTTCGCCTGCTTCTCCCTCCTTGCTCCTCTGCTAGCAACAATGGCGCCCATCCGAAGGATTTCCGCCTAAGAGAAAGGAAGGGCACCCCGCGATGATCCAGGCCCGCTTCCGCCGAAGAAGAGGCCGGTCCATCATCGAGACGAAGCGGTGATGCAGATGGTGACGAGGCCTTGGTGCGAGCGGCCTCCTCCGGGGTATCCGCTATCCTTGTACGCCCAAGCTAGGGGCGTAGGAGGAGGGAGCGACGAGCGGCGCCGCCCGCGCCGCGCCCATGGTCACCGCGCGATGGCGATGCATGCCGTTGCTCCTGGAATCCACGCCGCAGATTCCTCGCGCGAGCTTGTGCTATGGGCGCTGATGCCTCCAAGCTCTTGAATCCGCTTCCGCGATTCTTCGCTGACGTGATGCCATCGAGGGGGCATCTCGAGCTCTGGCTGCAGCATGCTGACTGCGATGCTCCGGTGGCCGGAGCAGAGGTCGAAGCGGTCCCCTCTGGCAAGATCTTCATGACCCACGGCTGGGGCGAGGTCGCGCGGGTTTGCGGTGCGAAGGGCGCCCTCGCGATCCACTTTGTGTATGACGGCGCCTCCACGCTTTTCTTCAAGGTCTTCGACGCGGAGGGCCGCCGCCTGGAGTGTTGCCCTGGAGGGGAGCAGCAGCCTCTGGGAGTCGAGCGGTTCTCCCGAGCTCTACGAGACTCTGGAGACGAGCGACGATAGCTACATGCCCCTGAGCTCTCGCCGCGCCCGGATTACGGATGCGTCATCCAGCCGGTGCCGCCGCTGATCTGGATGGGGTTGGCGCCGGCCTCCCGCGGCCCACTGTTGATGATGGCGTCCGCCATGGGAGGGCGTAGGTAGGATTCCTCTAACTTCTCTCCTTTTGTTCCCTGGGAAGAATCATGGAGTACCCCGTGGGGGTGTGTAAAGGGTCTGTATTGTCTTTTGTGTATATCTTCCTTGTTATGAAAATTTCCGAACGCATGTACTGTTAAGCCTCGGTCTCCCCTTTCCAACCTTGCGATAGCTTGTTGCTCTATGCTGAAAGGTCCCGGTCCCCAGGCAGGCTGCAGCAGTCGTTGGTATGCCAGGTCGCGTGCCCTAGTCAAGGCCAGGAGGGGAGCGGCCCGAGGTCCAGTAAGATCCCCTAAGGCGCGATGCTCAGGAGGTCCCCTTTAGCGCTCAAGCAGCCATGGTAAGGTAAGAATGGGGGCCGACGTGGCCGCGACAGATATGCGGCGAGCGTAGCACCTAGGCTCCAACGATTAGTTGGTACGAGCGCGGGACTTATCTTGCTAGCTTGGGGCCGAGTCCTTGTGATGCGCCAGGCTCGTGCGCAAGCTTCCGCAGCATAGCTAGGTCGGGCCCATACGAGTCTCCCTTCTCCCATGTTCTCCTTAGTGCTCTACATCCTCAGGTCCCGGCCCTCGAGCGAGCTCAGCCGCCGCTGGTATGCCAGGTCGCGATGCTGTGGTCAAGGCCAGGGGGTGAGGGCTGGAGAGCTAGTAAGAGCTCCTGAGTCGCGATGCTCAGGAGCCCCCTTTTAACACACAAGCGGATTGCACGCGAGAAAATGAAGCTCGCGGTGCCGCCAGCCATCCTCCTAATGAGATCCCTGCGAACTAGCACAAGGAGAAACACGTTTTGCCATTATGGTTGCCAGCCTGCCACTGGTTGCTCCGCGAGGAAATGAAGGCACTGAGGGCCTGGTCAGGCCCGAGCGGCTTGGGGATGATGCAGCCCGAGGGGCGCCCCCAACAGGGTAAGCTAAAGACATAAAAAGGGATACAAGCCACAAGGACGGACCCGCGTGGCCTTGGATTGATGCAGCCCGAGGGGCGCTCCCAGTTGAATAAATATGGAAAATGTCACCTGGTTCTGTTGACGAAGGAGAGTTGGGGCAGATGAAGGTATGCGGCGACGGGGTTGCTCCTCACGAACCACTAGGGCCCTGAGCCTCGGGAGGCTCTGGGGGCTCAAGTGGTTCCCTGAGGACCGTCTCCGTCTCTGCCAGGATGGCGTGGTGCCTGGCCTCCTGAGCCGCCAAGACACGTCGCAGGTTGCGCTGATAGGATGACGACACGCTCGGCAGGCAGAAAGGCATGCGAACGTAACTATGTGGTGGACCCTCGCAAGGGCCCACGCGCAAAGGCCAGAAAGGCTCCTGAGATGTGGCCCTGTTGAGCCCTGGATCGTCGATGCAGACGCGCAGCCCAGCATCCTCGCCTGGATGGGGAGCTGCACCTCGTGAGCGGCGGTCGTCGTGCATGGCCCTTGCGTCTTGCAGTTCCAGAGTGGCCTTGGTGATGAACTCCTGAGCGGTGGGCGCTCCTTGCCCTGTGTCCTCCTGAGGGAAACGTGCCTTGAAGCACGCCTCCAAGTGGTGCCCGAGCGCCTCCCTCGTGATGTTGGCAAGGTCTGAGCCCCTCTAGAAGAGAACCCCGAGCCCTGCCCGAGGAGGGACAGCGCGCCTTCCTATGCGACGGAGGGAGGCGCCCCTGGAGTGGGCGATGATCCTGACGAGGTTCCAGCCGCGACGCCACCCTCCCGAGGTCTGGCATGGCGTAGCTGCTTCTTCTTCTTGGGGATGGCCTCCGGAGGGCCATCGCCCTGGCTGTCGGGGTTGTCGATTGCTGCAGCTTGAAAGGCACGCTCGAGGGAGCACATCACATCTATTTCTTTGCATGGGACCGTGATGATTCCGCCGCTTCCCGGCATCTTGAGGACATTGTAGCCGTGATGGTTCACCGCCATGAACTTGGCCTGGGCTGGATACATGAGGATCGCATTGTACGGCAGACGGATGTGCGCAACATCGAAGTCGATGAGCTCGGTGCGGTAGTTCTTACGTTCTCCGAAGGTGACAGGGAGGCGGACCTGCCCTATTGGTGTGGTGGAGCCATCGGTCACTCCTGAGAAGGGCTTGGTAGGCTGAAGCTGGTCATATGGCACTTGGAGGTTGTCGAACAAGCCGACGGACATGACGTTGAGCCCTGCGCCGCCATCAATGAGGGTCTTGGTAACTTGCACACTGCTAATGTCTGATGAACAAGCATCGGGAGAGTGCCAGCGGTGGCCGCGCACTTGAGCTGGTCTGCCGAGTTGAATGTGATGGCGCGCTGGGACCACCTGAGCAGGCGCGTGGCCTGAAGCTTAGCGAGGACTACATTCACCTCACGAGCAAACTGTTTGAAGATGCGCTGCGAGGCTGGGGCCTGGGCTCCGCCCAAGATGCAGGCAATAGAGCGCGGTTCACGGAAGCCCCCAGCCCCTCGTCTTGATGGTGGTCGTCGTTCCTTCTAGGCGGTGGCGGTAGCGAGGGAAGACCGCCGTTGCCCTGAGGTCGATCCTCATGAGGCTGGTCCCTCCAGGCGCCCTCGCGAGGAAGATCCTGCCACCGGTCCTCACGAGGCCTGTCGCGCCACTCCTGGCGCAGGCCACGGTCGTCCCAGAGCCTGCCACCATGTCCTCCTCCTCGGTCGTAGCCCCGGTCGCTACGCTCGGGGTATCGACCGAAGCATCGTTCTCGATTGGCTCTAAGCTCTTGACAGTCGCTGGTGTTGTGGGTGTTCAGGTTGTGGTAAGCGCAGAACGATTGGCTGTTCTTGGACAAATCGGGCTGGTCCCTGCCTCGTTTGGTGTCTGCCTCCGCTGCGAGCACAGCTGCTCCCTTGCGCTTCACATCCTTGGCCTTCTTCTCCTCCAGGTACGTAGCTGGCAGCTCAAGGAGGGAGAGGCGCCCCTCCTCAGCCCTTGCGCACTTGGTCGCTAGGTTGAACAGCTCCTGAGATGTGCACAGCTCCTCGTGGATAACGAGCTCTTCCTTCATCTTGACGTCGCGGATGCCATCAAAGAACGCGGAGATGATTGCCTCGTCCATCACCTTGGGGATCTTGAGGCGAATGTTGTTGAAGCGCTGGATGAACTTCTGGAGGGTCTCTCCTGGTTGTTGCTTGACGCGCCGTAGGTCACCCGCGGCCGGCGGGCGGTCGCGAGTGCCCTCGAAGTTGGCGACGAAGCGGTCAAGCATCTCGTCCCAGGAGGAGATCGAGCCGGGAGGCAGGTTCAGGAGCCACGAACGGGCGTCGTCTTTGAGTGCCATAAGGAACCAGTTCGCCATGACTTTCTCGTCGCCGTTGGCCGCCTCGATGCTCAGCTCGTAGAGCTGCAGGAACTCCGCGGGGTCGGGGGTGCCGTCATAGCGAGGAGGCAGATCCGGCTTGAACTTGCCCGGCCAGCCGATGCTACGCAGCTCGGGGGTAAAGGCATGGCAGCCGGCCGTGGAGGTGGAGCTTGTTCTTGACGCTCACGTGCCGCCACGACAAGTGGCGTGGGGGCCTGCCGCAGCAGACGATCCTGGCGCGGCGGGGCAAGGAGTGGCGGAACTTCTTTACAGCTTCCTTCTTCACGCGCGGGCGCCGGACCCGGCGGACCGAGTCGTCGGGCCGCGCGCCTTGGCGCTAGGGCGCCATCTTGGGGCAGAGGTGGTGGAGGCGCTCCGTGAGCTACGTCGCCCGTAGCTGGCGGAGGGTGAGGCGGAGAGAGGGATGGCGTAGGGGAGCCCCCTCCGGCGCGGACGAGCTCGGCGACGCGGTCGAGCCAGTCCTCGTAGAGGTCGTCGACCGGGCGGTACCGTAGGAGCTCGTGTGCCATGAGGAGCGCGGCCCGTGCGTCCATGGGAGCGCGACGAGCATGGGACGATGAACCAGCGGGAGTCAGTGATGGAGTGGCGGTGCGGCCGTCCTGCCGCACCAAGGGGTGCAGCAAGGGCGCTTGCTGCTCGTTCCCCGCCGGGCCGGTGGCGGCGTTGGCGGCAGGGGACGGAGAACGACTAGGTGTCCCACCGACAGGAGCCGTCCGAGCGACGCAGGTGGCCAGGGCAGCCCGGCGCTCGACACAAGCATGGCGAGCGTTTGCCATGGGGACGATGGAGCAACTGGACGCGAACGACGGAAGGGAAGCTCCGGCGCACCCCTACCTGGCGCGCCAAATGTCGGATCACGGGTCCCAGCAAAACCCTCAAGGTTTGAACACTGGGGTGCGCGCGGAGATTACATCCCTACCGATCTACGCCCTAGCTCGTTAAGACCTCGCGGACGAACTCGACGAACTCGCAACACAAAGACACAAGATTTATACTGGTTCGGGCCACTGTTGTGGTGTAATACCCTACCCTAGTGTGGTGGTGGTGGATTGCCTCTTGGGCTGATGATGAACAGTACAAGGGGAAGAACAACCTCCTGAGGTCGAGGTGTTCTTGTTCTCGGTGTGTCGCTAAGGATTGGCTCAGGGTCAGATTCCTTACCTCTACTGTGGTGGCTAGTTATACTTATATAGGCCCTGGACCTCTCCCCAAATATTGAGTGGGAAGGGAGCCAACAACGGCCTATTTAAAAGGGGATAGCTAGTACAGCTTATCCTGACAAAACCGGTCTTCGCCTGCAAAAGGCTTTGGTGAAGACGCCGTCTTGGGCTCCATGGTGACCTCCGTCCTGCCGTCTGGCTGGTCTTAGTCTCGTTGCACTGATATGGAAACCTTTGCTTGATGCCTCGGTACTCCGTGCCTGCGCTTGCCGCCATAGCAAAAAAGAGGAAACAAGGACACTGCGCGCTGGCGCCCGCCTGGCACCCACCTGATCTGGATCGTCATGGCTCATGTCACGAGAGCCTCGCGAGGTTTGCCCTGCCTTGATTTCTCCGCTCCTCGCGAGGCAGCCTGGTGAGGCCGCTCCTGAGGACGTCTTGCGTCATCTGCCTCGCAAGGCTTGGCCCCTCGCGAGGGTCTTGAATGCCTCGTTGATGAAGATGGGCCGTACAGGCCTGCAGCACAGCCATGCAGTGGGCCGCAGGTAGGCAACTCTGGGGACCCCCATTCCCAGAACGTCGACACCGTCCCGCTGGTCTTGGTCTCGTGCACCAATATGTAAACCTTTGCCTGATGCCTCAGTACTCCTCGCCTGCACTTGCCTCCTTAGCACGAAAGAGGAAGCAAGGACACTGTGCGCGCTGGCACCCGCTTGGCACCCGCCTGGTCTCGATCGTCATTGCTTGCGTCATGAGAATATTGCGAGGTTTGCCTCGCCTTGATCTTTCCGCCCCTCATGAGCCAGCCTGGTGAGGCCGCTCCCAAGGAGGTCCTGTGTCGTTCGCCTCACGAGGCTTGGCCCCTCGTGAGGGTCTTGAGTGCTTGTTGGTGAAGAAGGGTCGTACGGTCCCACTCGTAGTGCCATGTTGTGGGCCGCAGGCAGGCAAGTCTGGGGACCCCCGTTCCCAGAACGCCGACAAAGGCAGCGTTGGGAAACGAAGATGCCCATGTCCCATCAATTGCCACGCGTCAACCGAGGCCGTAGACTGTTGGGGCCCGCGATGCTGCGCACTTGCCCCCTTGACTTCGCCTAGAAGCCAAGTCCGAGCGCGCCTTGGGCCCGGGGGGTGCGGTCGGCGTCCTAGGAATGGGGGTCCCTAGACTTGCCTGCCTGCGGCCCATGGTGTGGCTCCACCAGCGGCCCTGTACGGCCCATCTTCACTAGCCCACGATCAAGACCCTCGCGAGGGGCCAAGCCTCGCGAGGCGGACGACGCGAGACCTCCTGGGGGGGGGGCTCACCAGGCCAACTCGCGAGGGGTGGAGAGATCAAGGCGAGGGGCACCTCGCGTGGTTTCTGTGACACGAGCCGTGACAACCATGGCCAGGCGGGCGCCAGAGCGCGCAACATACTCGTTTGCTCTTTGGTGCTAAAGAGGCAGGCGCAGGCGAGGAGTCCCGAGGCATCAAGCAAAGGTTTCCATATCGATGCAACGAGACCAAGACCAGCAGGACGGCGGGATGGAGGTCACCGTGGAGCCCAAGACAGCGTCACCACCAGAGCCTTTGGCAGGCGAAGACCACCTTTAGTCAGGATAACTTGTACTAGTTGTCTCGCTTCAAATATGGCCGTTGTTGGATCCCTTCCCGCCAACATTTGGGAAGAGGACCAGGGCCTCTATAAATAGGACTAGCCACCACAGTAGGAGGCAACTGATCTTGGGCTATTCAGATCATCCTCATCAACCCAAGCTCACTAAGCACAAGAGCACCTCCCCTCAGGAGTCTGTTCTTCCCTTGTAACTGTTCATCCTCAGCCCAAGAGGCAATCCACCACACCACACTGGAGTTGGGTATTACACCACATCTGTGGCCCGAACCAGTATAAACCTTGTGTCTCCTGTTCTGTGAGTTCGACGCGCTGAGCTTTGAGATCGCGGCGAGGGCATGAGCTAGGGGAGGAGAGATCTTCGTGCGCACCCCAGAGTTCGAACCTCAAGGGTTTTGCCGAACCCAAAATCCGACAGCCTCCGCGGCAACATAGCCAGCCATGGGAGACAGGAGCAGGCGGCACGACCGGTGGTGCTTTGGGAGGCTGGAGCAATAAGACGAGAGGTTCAAGAAGCACTACGACCGTTGGATGGACATCGTACGGTCACTGGTGCTAGAATCGTTCATATTGACTAAGTTGACAAAGTCCTCCATCCGCGTCAACTTAGTAGGCCCACAAGTCAGCCACCTACTATGGTGGGTCTCAGCTAGCAAGGGGAGTATACATTTTTTTGTGCGAATAAGGAGGCACTTCCTTGCGTGCGAAGATATAGCTGGTGGGTCCGAGCTGATAGCAGGGGGATCGTTTTTTTCACGAAATACAGAGGCCCTTCTAGTGGGTCCTAGCTATTAGGTGGAGGAATCATTATTTTGCGCGTAATAAGTAGGCATTTCCTTGCGTCCGGCCGTGGACCCAGCTATCAGCCTCTCCACATACAATCCACTTCCGATGGATGTCGTTCGTTGACCATGTTGACCACGCCGCGCTGAGAGCACCAGGGCGATGGACGACAGGGAGGCTTAGGAAGGGAACGACACGGAGCCATGGAAGACTCGATAGTACGAGGGTTGTTTCCCACGGAGCCAGGGAAGACTCAGTAGTACCAGGGCGGTGGACGACGGCGAGGCCTAGGAAGGGAACGACAAGGAGCCAGGGCGGTAGTTGTTTCATATGCGAAGTGGTGTACGAGGGTTTACTGGTTCATCTGTTGTCGCCAGAGAATAAGAGCAGGTGTGGGTGAGGAGAGGGATGGCTAGGCCCGCGATGATTGGTTGAGCTGAAGTTCATTTCATTGCTTGTTATTTGTTGTGTGATGAAAACTTTATTATTTACTAGAATGTTTTGTTGGAACTAATCTATACTCCAACATGTATCCTCATTGTTGTTGTGTGTTGATGACTTGTTGTATGTAATGAATGGTACATTTGCATATGCATGTCATAAACAAAATATGCCGTAGTAGTATAGCCAGCATCCGGTTGTATGAAGTTGCCACATCACATAGAGCCAACCAATATTGGAGTATGCTAGCACAATAGTTAGTTCTAGTTAGATAACTAGAGCTAGGTGTCGCACGGAGGCCGAGAAATATTGTGACAGCGTGACTGCGTGAGGTGGGCTTGTACGTAGTATGATGTAGGCACGGGGCTTGCCGTGTTTCCTACTCCTCCAGTCTACATGTTGAGAAGATTTGGTCGAGTTTTTCCTCCTTTTGCCGACACGTGGGAAATCCAGCATCCGGGTCGTGTCATGTAAGAAAATGGAGTGCTAGTTGAAGCCACGTCATGTTCATCTTGAGTAACTCCAAAAGCAGCCACCGAAGATCTTTATTGGATTTGTTTTTCATCACCAGTACGTCGAGGTGAAAGATGTGCAGGTTCAGTGGGTCCTCTTGCATTGTCACTGACATGTGGGACCGCATGTGAACAAACAAACGATGGGCTCCGCACGTCTGCTGGCTGGCTGAGAAGAGAGATAGAGGAGGGCTGAGCACGGACTCCAGGAAATTTCTTCTACGTAACCAGCACCTCAATATATGCTCGATATAGTGGGGTGGCATGGGCCATAAATAGCATTCACGTCTAGCAGTACGGCAAATGCCACTCACATGAGTCCCATCTGACACCAATTTTATTGGAGTCCATGCTACAGCCATCTCTTCTCCCTCCTGTTTTCTCAGCCATCGTGCAGTTGGCGGGTTGGGGATTTGCCGATAGTCGGTTCGGTCAACTGCGGTCCCACTTGTAAGTCAAAATGCAACACAACACACATTCCCCCTTGAGCGGCGTGCCGAACCAACCGTGTGGCGGTGCGACGCGAACATGGCAGGCTTTTCCTTTTGAACATGTAACTTGTAAAATTTGGTTCTGCTCCATGGCGCTACCGATAGATAGAAATAACAATTTTCCCTAGAGTAATGAGAAGTTTTATTCTGGCGCGGTTCATGCATGGAGTACGTACGAAAATTATGAAGTTGATGCGAAAGGTAAGATAATTGCTAGTAGTACCATATACTACAACATGGATTTGATGGAAAGATAAAGATACATACGGATCCATCAACGACATCCTGACGCCCTAGTGCATCGGGTCACCAACCGACGTGTGAGGAGCAGCGGCGTTCGAGGCGAGCTCAACGTGCTTCTGAACAATGTCGTCCAACGTTGCCCTGCGGTCCACAAAGGCCAGTGACCTATCGTCCTCCTATGGCAAGTAGTAGCCCTTGTGGATGATTTGCGTGTAGACGAGGGTCATTATGTCGACAGTGTCTTGCTACGCCAGGCGCTGCGCGGCGAGGGCGACCTCGAGGTGGACATTCTTCGGCGTGACGGCGGGCAGTCCTAGGGCCACCAGTGCGTCGAAGAGGTTATCATCATAGAGGCCGTTGAGGGTGGCGGGCATCGCAGATCCTGGGCGCGTGGGCTGGAGATGTACGTCAAGGTCGTCCGCGAGCTTCTTGACGACGCTGAACTTGTCAAGGAAGCCAACGAGGACCTCGTCGAACAAGGAGACGAAGCTATCGTCCAAGCGGCCACTCACCCTGGCAGCCTCAAGCATGACCTGGAGATGTTCCTCTGTGCCGGGCCGTAGTCCGGCGTCGTGGACCATCTGGCACAACCGGCTGATGCTCGCGCTCATCGCCTCCATGGGTCTAGCTCCTAGTCAACTAATCTTGCGATTGGAGTGATCACTCTTTCCCTTGGTTATGGTGCGTAGGTGCGTAGGATTTCGTAGATTGGACTGGCGGGGAGCCTTTATATCAGAAGTGCAGACTGCATTACTTTCACGTGTGTGTTGGCCATCTACTCCTCGGCCCTCTACTGCACCTTCCTTTGGCTGAATGACAGGTTGGCCAGCCACCAGTTGGGCCCACCTATCATACACCAAAGGGGGGTTCAGTAAGTCAATGAAGCTGCGCCCCTGTGGGACTAAGCTCCAGTTCCTTAACTGCACCTGTCTTTGGCCGTATGACAGGTGGGCCAGCCACCTGTTGGGCCCACCTGTCATATACCAACGGCAGGTGCAGTAAGTCAATGAAGTTGTGTCCCTGTGGGACTAAGCTCCAGTGCCTTATTCGCACTTGCCTTTGGCTGTATGACAGGTGGGCCAGCCACCTGTAAGTCAATGAAGCTGCATCCCCCTTCGTGTCGGTGCAGTTTACTGGTTTATAGGCCCCCTTAGCATTTTGCACCAAGTTTTGACCTTTGATTTAACTAATAAAATGTTAATGCATGTAACAAAAATGTTGTGTAAGTCACCTTATGAAAACCAAATAATCCCAAAACACTTAGGCATGGTACATTAACTCCCTCCTTGTTTCTTATTTTGTGACATATCAACCAATGAGAGATGTGGGCCGTGCATGCTTTCAATGACTTGAGACTACGAAACATGACATGCGAGGTTAGTTCATTGCATGTAATGATATTAATTAGCAGAAAGACATTAAGTTCTCTCGCTTCCCCTTCGTCTTAGTCATGGTGCACAACCTAAGAGCATGGATAATAGTATAGCCAGTTGCTGGCCATATGATGTTGCCATGTCATATAGCGCCATCACTTGTAGCCACTCATAAGGCTGTCTATAAGAGTACTACTTTTTCTCATCTTCTCTCTCTCTTTCTTCATACTTATTGTATCGGCCTAGGAATCCGCATATAGCTAGGCTCTTGCATGAGAGCCCGCTCCTCTTTTTCACTTGCTCTAAGATGACTTATACACCAAGACAGAGGGAGTAGTCTCAAGTCATTGGATGCATACGCACCCCACGTCTTGTATTGGGTGATTTATTTTTTCGTGGCAAAAAACAGGGAATGAGGTGGGTAGATAATGCATCGCGCCTAAAAGTTTTGGGATTACTATTTGGTTTTCGTAACGTGACTAATGCACCAGTAGGGAGGGAGTACAATAGTAGTCATTGATTTCAATTTTTTGTTGGTAGCTTACAAAGATGAGCGCTCGGTGAGTACAATAGTAATCTTATTGATGAGACTTCAGATTTGAGCCATCTACCGGAAGGAATAAAACAATACACCATGTATTTATTTACAGAGGGAGTAGTAGATTTTTTGTGACATGCATTACTAGATATTGCTAGTCAAATACTAAATCCACATGAACGTGGTAGTACTACTAAAATCCGGACGGTGGTCCTTGTACTAGTAGTAGTACTACCAATGTAGTAGTACTGTACTACCAGTTGGTCAAATTATTATGTACTGCTCCTCACAATGAAGTGACAAGACCCTGCGCCAGAGATGACACTATCTGCAGTCACTATCATCATGGCTGTAGAGCTAGCCTGCTTACAACTAGCCGTGTTCGACATAATTTCCCGTGAGTAGATGCCCGTGCATTGCACGGAAAACCAAGATTGGGGGTGGACGGCGCCGGCAGCGGCCATCACGCTAGATTTTTTCGTGGCCTTCTAGATGTGGTGGGGAGGAGATAAAGCTGATTGTGAGAGAGAAGGAGTTGTTTGTACAAGTGCAGGCATCTATTTGCAAAACTGTAGAAGTTTGGTTTGTATGCGTCAGATCTACATCCGACGGCTATTGGTGAAAGATGGCAAGCACAACATCATCACCAACTCAGGACCTCTTTGATTCGTAGGATTTTGAAAACGCAGGAATAGGACACGGCGATATTTCAAGTTTCAAACGGATATTACAAATGTTAGGACTAATGCTACACCTACGAAGAGGGAATTACTAGGAAGTTTATGTAAGAACTTTCGTTACTTTAGGTGGATGCATAATTATTGTACAAACTAAAATCCACCGCCCTGAAAAGTCACTAATGGGCAAATAAATTTTCGAGTCTCTGGCCACTTGATGTTTCAAAAAAAATCAGCTTCTGCGGTGACTTTGTCATTTAGGCTTAGACGCTTGCGGTGATCAGCACACCATTCATTGTTGCGCCAGAGAACGCCAAACCTCATTACCTTGAGCACACATGCCTCTAGAACAAAGAACCTGTCCAATCTAATCTCAGATGTGTTGCCTCGGTAGTCGATCAAATCAATTTCTGTAAGATGGAGATCAAGGCGTTCGTTGAGATTGTTATAGTTCAGCACATTTTTTCACCTTCGAGTCTTTTTTTATCTGCAAAAGAAGAGAACATATTAGAGCAGCTGGCTGTATAAGATTGCCGTGTTATCAAGAGGCACCAATATCATTCGCTCATACGATAGGGTTGGCTGGCTAGTGATATTTTTTCACTCTCTCTGTCTCTCTCTTTCTCTTTCCTCTTATTTACCTAGGAGCATGTGAAGAGCTTGGGCATTTGTTTCCTTCCACTATGTAGCTGATGCCATATTTCTCAAAAGTATGCCACGTAATACGCATCGATTCAAATCAAAAGATTTTGGCACCGCTCTCGCGATGTGAGAGAGCTGGCACCGTTGTGCACACAGACCCACATGTATAAACAAATCAATCAAACCAACTACACCAGCCTCTCACTCTCCCAAACAAGTGTTTTTTTATTTCCTTAGTCCTCTCCCTTTCCCACGCAACTGTTTTTTCATTGCATGAGTTTATTTGGCACTGGAGCAAAGTAGGTGATCCAGATTGGGGCACGAGGTGAGCAATGGAGGGGCATCGATGCCAAATGCATCACTAGTGAATTTGGCATGTGTTTTGGCCTACATAGTGGAGGGCCGTTATAGCCCACTTTTGTACTACCTCAAAATTTAGTGTCAAGTTTTGACCATATATTTACCTAAGAAAATGCCAATGCATGTCACAAAAAATGATACCATTTGAAATTATGTTCAAATACGAACCAACGATATAATTTTTAGTGACATGCATTAACATTTTGTTAGTTAAATATATGGTCAAATTTTGATACTACAAAATAGGAAGAGTAAACCAGGTCAGAGGTAGTACTTGCTCTTAGGGTAACCATAGAGTTACTAGTCTAAGGTACATTCCACTATGACTAGCCTAGGCTACTATAGTAGTACAACAAAAAAAGGATGCAGGTGATCACATGAGAAAAAATACTAAAAACATTTCTTTCTGTGCAGTGCGTAGATGCAGTTTTGAACACTACACTTGTCATCGTAATTTGGGAAAATTACGAAAAAATTGAGCTACGTCGTGATTACCGTTTAGTAATAGGAAAGAAGTTTCACCTCAATGATGTAGGGAATCCAACAACTTGATCCAGATTGGGGCCGATAGATTTTATTGCCAAGATCTTCACTGTGCGCATAGACTGGGTCAAGCTTGTGGGAATCATTTTCTTGAAGACAGTCGTAAATACATCAAGAAGAAATTTGAAAATGTGAATTTCAAGAAGACAGAGAATAAGATGAGTGTTGTACGTGAATGATTACGGATCCAATAAAGAGTTCGGAGAATTTGGCAGACGATTACACCAACGCTGTCAATTTCAGCGCATCAATGACCCTGATTCTTGTTTGACCTTCTAGATCAGATACAAGCAATATCTCAAGGAAAGGCGCATTCTCAATGACCATAACATGGAACATCTGGAGTGATCTCTTCCCAATTGATGTCTTGTTGCAGGGCCAACAAGACATATAAATCCATCAGTCGTCGAGGCGATGTGGAGGCTAAGGAACCCGTGGTTCTGCTCAAGACGAAGGTACTCGAGCGCAATACAGCTGCAGAGCAGGTGCTCCAAAGCATTATTTGAGATGCCAACGTTGAAGAGGTTGAGCTGCTTGACTTGAGGGAGAAGAACGGCGGGCGCGACATTAATCTGGGGAAGATAGCAGGAGCTGAAGCTGGCGCGGCGCAGCGTTAGCGTGAAGCGGAGCACGGATAGCAGCAGTGAGCGACATCGTTCAGCTTCAAAGCTGAGCTCCTCGAGCTGATCTAGGGTGGGGGATAAGAACCACTCATTGAACTTGGCTTGGACCTTGTAGTTGGTACTGAACATGCGGATGTAAGGCGTCTGGCTTGCCCAGGGTGCGATGAAAGGATCTTGGAGACTGCGGCCATGCGTTTGCAATCCCCGTCACAGAGGCAGCTATCGACGGTGAGGTTGAGGGGGACGCGGTGCCAGAGGGGGCGCCACCGACGGGAGAGCAAGGCGGTCCGCATGGCAAATTTGGTGGGTAGGAGGCCGATGATGACGAGTAGCATGTCGTCGGGGAGGTTGCTGATGAAGTCCAGGCTCGCCGTATGCAGTTTTGGCTCGAGCCGTTGATATGTCTCCAATGTATCTATAATTTTTTATTGTTCCATGCTATTATATTATCTGTTTTGGATGTTTAATGGGCTTTAATATACCTTTTTATATTATTTTTGGGACTAACCTATTAACCGAAGGCCCAGTGCAAATTGCTGTTTTTTGCCTATTTCCGTGTTTCGCAGAAAAGGAATATCAAACGGAATCCAAACTGAATGAAACCTTCGCAAGGATCTTTTTGGAACAAATGCAATCTAGCAGACTTAGAGTGGAGGACAGGGAACCCACGAGGCGGCCACGAGGTAGGAGGGCGCGCCCAGGGGGTGGCGGCACGCCCCCACCCTCGTGGGCCCCTCGCAGCTCCACCGACCTACTTCTTTCGCCTATATATACTCTTATACCCTGAAAACATCTGGGAGAGCCACGAAACCACTTTTCCACCGCCGTAACCTTCTATACCCGTGAGATCCCATCTTGGGGCCTTTTCCGGCGATCTGCCGGAGGGGGATTCGATCATGGAGGGCTTGTACATCAACACCATAGCCTCTCCGATGATGTGTGAGTAGTTTACCACAGACCTTCGGTTCCATAGTTATTAGCTCGATGGCTTCTTCTCTCTCTTTGGATCCCAATACAAAGTTCTCATCGATCTTCTTGGAGATCTATTCGATGTAATAATTTTTGCAGTGTGTTTGCCGAGATCCGATGACTTGTGGGTTTATGAACTTGATTATCTATGAATATTATTTGATTCTTCTATGAATTCTTGTATGCATGATTTGATATATTTTTGCAAGTCTCTTCGAATTATCGGTTTAGTTTGGCCTACTAGATTGATCTTTCTTGCAATGGGAGAAGTGCTTAGCTTAGGGTTCAATCTTGCGGTGTCCTTTCCAAGTGACAGCAGGGGCAGCAAGGCACGTATTGTATTATTGCCATCGAGGATAAAATAATGGGGTTTATATCATATTGCTTGAGTTTATCCCTCTACATCATGTCATCTTGCCTAATGTGTTACTCCATTATTATGAACTTAATACTCTAGATGCATGCTGGATAGTGGTCGATGTGTGGAGTAATAGTAGTAGATGCAGAATCGTTTCGGTCTACTTGACATGGACGTGATGCCTATATTTATGATCATTGCATTAGATATCATCATACCTGTTCACCCACCGTAATACATGCTATCTTGAGAGAAGCCACTAGTGAAACCTATGGCCCCCGGGTCTACTTTACATCATATAAGTTTCCAATCTACAATTCCAGTTTACTATTTATTTTGCAATCTTTATTTTCAATATATACAACAAAAATACGAGAAATATTTATCTTATTATTTTTATCACATCTCACTTTTGCAAGTGGCCGTGAAGGGATTGACAACCCCTTTATCGCGTTGGTTGCAAGGTTCTTATTTGTTTGTGCTGGTACGATTTGCGTGTAGTCTCCTACTGGATTGATACCTTGGTTCTCAAAAACTAAGGGAAATACATACACTACTTTGCTACATCACCCTTTCCTCTTCAAGGGAAAACCAACGCATGCTCAAGAGGTAGCAAGAAGGATTTCTGGTGCCGTTGCCGGGGAGATCTACGCACAAGTCAAGACATACCAAGTACCCATCACAAACTCTTATCCCTCGCATTACATTATTTTCCATTTGCCTCTCATTTTCCTCTCCCCCACTTCACCTTTGCCTTTTCTTCGCCTTCTTCCCTTATGTCTTTATTCTTGTGTTTCCATGTGCCTTCTATTTGCTTGCATCTTTGCTTGCTAAAAATCTATTAATATGGATCCACTTAAAGTGTTCTACTTGGATCATCTTCGATCTATATGTGCTTGTGCTGAAACCCCAACTAGTTTAGTTGAGGGAAATCTTTAGATGAGCATGCTCATTTTGTGCGTCATCGTTTGTCTGAAAAGGGGAAGCTCTTATGGTATCAAATAAATAGTTAGCTATGCTATGCTTGGAATCTTTGTGAAACTTATGACTTT
Organism: Triticum aestivum; assembly: GCF_018294505.1. NCBI lineage: Eukaryota > Viridiplantae > Streptophyta > Magnoliopsida > Poales > Poaceae > Triticum > Triticum aestivum. The sequence continues at coordinate 188,079,621 of NC_057805.1, read as the reverse complement.
ACTTGTTGCTCTAAGAACCCTAAAAAACACCTTCCCTACATATGTGAGTTTAATGATGATGAAATCTTATCTTCTTATGCAAAGGGTGTTTATAGTTACTATCATATCGAACAAATTGAAGAATTCGTTGTTTTTAAGGGTGCTTATGAAGTTGCTTCTTTGATTGAAAAGTATGATATTACTGTTTACAATTTTGAAAATTTTGACATACTTAATTATTGCTATGAAAACTATGCCCATAATGTCTATGTCAAAGAACTTATGACCATTGCTTTGGAAGAATATAATGATATGCATGAATCTATAGATAATTGTGATTCCGATGATTTGATTTGAAATATCCCTTGATGAACATGATGCTTGCTATTCTTGTGGCCATGATGCCAATATTTCTGAAGATGAATTTGCTATTGCACCCATACTTTATAGTTCCTTCGATGAAAAGCATAATTGCAATAATCTTATGATAAATTCTCTTGATGTCAATTGTGCTAATAATATGAAAAACCCTAAGATTGGGGATGCTAGTTTTGCTATGTCTACTACTTGTTGCAATGATCATGATTGGGGTGATTCTTCTTATGATCTTGAAAATTTATTTAAGCCCCATGATGAACATGAGATTGATAATAGTGTTTGCAATAATATTGAAAGTGGGTTTGGAAGAGTGTCAACTTTAGATCCCATATATTTGGAGAATGTTCAATCTTATGGTATTGTTGATAAAAGTGGGTTTGGGGAGGTCATGACTTTAGTTAATGTTAATCCCACTATTTTGGAAGAGTGTCAACTTTGCATACATGTGGATCATATTAAGAATATGTTTTGTGATAGCTATATTGTTGAATTTGCTTTTGATCCTACATGTAATTATTATGATAGAAGAAAATATGGTTGTAGAAATTTTCGTGTTACTAAATTACCTCTCGTTATGTTGAGATTGTTACTGTTTCTTTCCGCTTCCTTGCATATGCTAGTTTTTGCTTGCCTTGATAATTTGTTTGCCTATAGATTCCTATGCATAGGAAGTATGTTAGACTTAGATGTGTTTGTCGCGTGTTTTAAGATGCTCTCTTTGTGCTTCAAATCTTGTCTTTCATGTGAGCATCATCGAAATTATCAATGCCTACCTAGGGGTGTTAAACGATAGCGCTTGCTGGGAGGCAACCCAATTTTATTTTTGTTCCTTGATTCTTGTTCCTGTTTAGTAATAAATAATTCATCTAGCCTCTGTTTAGATGTGGTTTTATGTTTCAATTAGTGCTTTTGCCAAGTTGAACCAATAGGATTTTTTTGGGTGATAGTTGTTTGATCTTGCTGAAAAATAGGGAAACTTTATACTCACGAAAATAATTGTTAAAATTCAACAGGACGTGATAAAATAGTAGTTCTTTTTTCAGTAGCTCAGTATACAAATTTTCCAGGTTGTCCTTTTTTCCGAATTTTTGGAGTTCCATAAGTATTCGAACAAATCAGATTGTTACAGACTGTTCTGTTTTTGACAGATTCTATTTTTCGTGTGTTGTTTCCTTATTTTGATGAATCTATGGCTAGTATCGGGGGGTATGAACCATAGAGAAGTTGGAATACAGTAGGTTTAACACCAATATAAATAAAAATGAGTTCATTACTGTACCTTAAAGTGGTGGTTTGTTTTCTTATACTAACGGAGCTCATGAGATTTTTTGTTGAGTTTTCTGTTGTGAAGTTTTCAAGTTTTTGGGTAAAGATTTGATGGATTATGGAATAAGGAGTGGCAAGAGCCTAAGCTTGGGGATGCCCAAGGCACCCCAAGGTAAAATTAAAGGACCACCAAAAGCGTAAGCTTGGGGATGCTCCGGAAGGCATCCCCTCTTTCGTCTTCGTCTATCGGTAATTTTACTTGAGGCTATATTTTTGTCCACCACATGATATGTGTTTTGCTTGGAGCGTCTTGTATGACTTGACTCTTTTATTTTTGTTTACCACAATCATCCTTGCTGTACACACCTTTTGGGAGAGACAAACATGAATCGAAATTTATTAGAATACTCTATGTGCTTCACTTATATCTTTTGAGCTAGATAATTTTGCTCTAGTGCTTCACTTATATCTTTTTGAGCACGGTGGTGGTTTTATTTTATAGAAATTATTGATCTCTCATGCTTCACTTATATTATTTTGAGAGTCTTTTAGAACAGCATGGTAATTTTCTTTGGCTATAAAATTAGTCCTAATATGATGGGTATCCAAGTTGGGTATAATAAAAACTTTCATATAGAGTGCATAGAATACTATGATACTTGATAGTTGTTTTGAGATATAAAGGTGGTAATGCTAGAGTCTCGCTAGTTGGGTAATTGTGGAATTGAGAAATACTTGTGTTGAGGTTGAAAAGTCCCGTAGCATGCACGTATGGAAAACGTTGTGTGACAAATTTGAAGCATGGGGTGTTCTTTGATTGCTTTCGTTATGAGTGGCGGTCGGGGACGAGAGATGGTCTTTTCGTACCAATCTATCACTCTAGGGGCATGCGTAGTACTACTTTGCTTCGAGGGTAATAAACTTTTGCAATAAGTATATGAGTTCTTTATGACTTATGTGAGTCCATGGATTATACGCACTCTTACCTTTTCGCAATTTGCTAGCCTCTACGGTATCATGCATTGCCCTTTCTCGCCTCGATAGTTGGTGCAAACTTCCCCGGTGCATCCAAGCCCCATGATACTATACGCTCTATCACACATAAGCCTCCTTATATCTTCCTCAAAACAGCCACCATACCTACCTATTATGGCATTTCCATAGCCATTCCGAGATATATTGCCATGCAACTTTCCACCGTTCCATTTATTATGACACGCTCATCATTGTCATATTTCTTTGCATGATCATGTAGTTGACATCATATTTGTGGCAAAGCCACCCTCATAATTCTTTCAGACATGTCGCTCTTGATTCATTGCATATCCTGGTACACCACCGGAGGCATTCACATAGAGTCATATTTTTGTTCTAGTATCGAGTTGTAATATTGAGTTGTAAATAAATAAAAGTGTGATGATCATCATTATTAGAGCATTGTCCCATGTGAAGAAAGGATGATGGAAACTATGATTCCCCCACAAGTCGGGATGAGACTCCGCATGAAAAAATAGAAAAAAGAGGCCAAAGAAGCCCAAATAAAAAAAAGGCCAAAGAAGCCCAAACAAAAAAATGAGAGAAAAAGAGATAAGGGACAATGTTACTATCCTTTTTCCACACTTGTGCTTCAAAATATCACCATGATCTTCATGATAGAGAGTTTCTTATTTTGTCACTTTCATATACTAGTGGGAATCTTTCATTATAGAACTTGGCTTGTATATTCCAATGATGGGCTTCCCCAAAATGCCCAAGGTCTTTATGAGGAAGCAAGTTGGATGCAAACCCACTTAGTTTCTTTTGATGAGCTTTCACATATTTATAGCTCTAGTGCATCCGTTGCATGGCAATCCCTACTCCTCTCATTGACATCAATTGATGGGCATCTCCATAGCCCATTGATTAGCCGCGTCAATGTGAGACTTTCTCCTTTTTTTGTCTTCTCACATAACCCCCATCATCATATGCTATTCCACCTATAGTGCAATATCCATGGCTTGAGCTCACGTATTGCATAAGGGTTGAAAAGGCTGAAGCGCGTTAAAAAGTATGAACCAATTGCTCGGCTTGTCATCGGGGTTGTGCATGATGGGCGCATTTTGTGTGACGAAAATGAAGCATGGCCAAACTATATGATTTTTTAGGGATAAGATTTCTTTGGCTATGCTATTTTGATAAGACATAATTGCTTGGTTAGCATGCTTGAAGTATTACTATTTTTATGTCAATATTAAAACTTTTTCTAGAATCTTTCGGATCTAAACATTCATGCCACAATAAAGAATTACATTGAAAAATTATGTTGGGTAGCATTCCACATCAAAAATTTTGTTTTACCATTTACCTACTCGAGGACGAGCAGCAATTAAGCTTGGGGATGCTTGATACGTCTCCAATGTATCTATAATTTTTGATTGTTCCATGCTGTTATATTATATGTTTTGGATATTTAATGGGCTTTAATATACCTTTTTATATTATTATTGGGACTAACCTATTAACCGAAGGCCCAGTGCAAATTGCTATTTTTTTGCCTATTTCAGTGTTTCGTAGAAAAGGAATATCATACGGAATGCAAACGGAATGAAACCTTCACGAGGATCTTTTTTGGAACAAACGCAATCTAGGAGACTTGAAGTGGAGGTCAAGGAAGCCACGAGGTAGGAGGGCGCGCCCCCACCCTCGTGGGCCCCTCGCAGCTCCACCGACCTACTTCTTTCGCCTATATATACTCTTATACCCTGAAAACATCAGGGAGAGGCACGAAACCACTTTTCCACCGCCGCAACCTTCTGTACCTGTGAGATCCCATCTTGGGGCCTTTTCTGGTGATCTGCCGGAAGGGGATTCGATCACGGAGGGCCTCTACATCAACACCATAGCCTCTCCGATGATGTGTGAGTAGTTTACCATAGACCTTCGGGTCCATAGTTATTAGCTAGATGGCTTCTTCTCTCTCTTTGGATCTCAATACAAACTTCTCCATGATCTTCTTGGAGATCTATTCGATGTAATACTTTTTATGGTGTGTTATGCCGAGATCTGATGAATTGTGGGTTTATGAACTTGATTATCTATGAATATTATTTCATTCATCTCTAAATTCTTATATGCATGATTTGATATCTTTGCAAGTCTCTTCGAATTATCGGTTTAGTTTGGCCTACTAGATTGATCTTTCTTGCAATGGGAGAAGTACTTAGCTTTGGGTTCAATCTTGCGGTGTCCTTTCCCTGTGACAGCAGGGGCAGCAAGGCACGTATTGTATTGTTGCCATCGAGGTTAAAAAGATGGGGTTTATATCATATTGCTTGAGTTTATCCCTCTACATCATGTCATCTTGCCTAATGCGTTACTCCGTTCTTATGAACTTAATACTCTAGATGCATGCTAGATAGCGGTCGATGTGTGGAGTAATAGTAGTACATGCAGAATCGTTTCGGTCTACTTGACACGGACATGATGCTTATATTCATGATTGTTGCCTTAGATATCATCATAACTATGCACTATTCTATCAATTGCTCGGCAGTAATTTGTTCACCCACCGTAATACGCTATCTTGAGAGAAGCCACTAGTGAAACCTATGGACCCTGGGTCTACTTTACATCATATAAGTTTCCAATCTACTATTCTAGTTTACTATTTATTTTGCAATCTTTATTTTCCAATCTATAGAACAAAAATACTAAAAATATTTATCTTATTATCTTTATCAGATCTCTCTTTTGCAAGTGGATGTTAAGGGATTGACAACCCCTTTATCGCATTGGTTGCAAGGTTCTTATTTGTTTGTGTAGGTACTAGGCGATTTGCGTGTAGTCTCCTACTCGATTGATACCTTGGTTCTAAAATATTGAGGGAAATACTTACGCTACTTTGCTGCATCACCCTTTCCTCTTCAAGGGAAAACCAACGCATGCTCAAGAGGTAGCAGCCGCCTCCTCTTGTTGGCTGCCTCGCCGTTCATCTCAGCCGGCGGCGACGCCGGTGTAGACGTGTGCTTGTGTGTGTTGTGTTCTTGCCTGCTGGGTGTGCGAGAGTGCGTCTTTCTGTGCATGCTACAACGCAGTGGTGAATTGTGTGCGAGTGCGACCTTCACGCGGAAGAAGTGTGCCCTCAATTTACTAGCGTGCGGGGTGCTACCCCGAGTGGTTTCAACTTTGTTTACTTCACCGCGTGTCAGATGGGCCTCTAGTATACTTATGTTCACCGACTGCCACATGGGCCAGCACATGAAGATAGAGAACACGAGCTAACAAGGCAGCATGTTGACAATTTGACTGGTCAACTAAACAATATACAGAGCTATACGCTGACACAGTGACCGTGTAATCCGTCGATATAGAGAGTTTGAGTGAGAGGGGAGGCCCATGAGAGATAGCAGAGAGAGAGAGAGAGAGATAGAGCTACTCCCTTCGTTCGATAATGTAGTGCTAACATTTTTTAAAGTAAAACTTTTAAAACTTTGATCAAGTTTATAAAGAAAATACTTATATCTACAATAGCAAAGATAAATGATAGTATGAAGTAAGTACATGTTGTGATGAATCTAATGATCGTTCCAGATGTAAATGTTTTTCTCCACATATACCTGGTAAACTTTTCTGAGGTTTGACTTTTCAAAACATCCATATGCTTATGGACGTGAGAGAGTACCTAACTAGAGAGAGTGTGTGTGAAATAGAAAGAGAGACTAAAAAAAGTGTGCCTGTGTCGGATTAGGGGTTCCGCAGACCCTTGAGAGGTTCATACTCTGGGGTGCGTGCGAAGAACTCTCTCTTCCCTACCTGCCTGCTCAACGATCCCACAGCCTAGCTCGACGAACCCAAAGGACAATAGACACGGCAGTTTATCCCGGTTAGGGCCACCTTGCGGTGTAATACCCTACTCCAGCTTTGTGGTGGATTGCCTCGAGGGGCTGAGGATGAACTAGTATAGTGGATGAATAGCCTCTGGAGGAGAGGTGTTCTTGTGCTCGATGAGCTGGTGAGGTGTTGAGGTGGTTCAGGTGGAACCGATCCGTCCCCCCTATGGTGGTGGCTAAGTAGTAAATATGGTGGCCTTGGTCCTCTTCCCAAATATAGGCGGGAAGGGATCCTACAACGACAAATGTGGCACCCCGGCTCAGAGAAACCGGAACGCCCCGTATTCCAGCCCAGAGATCGAGGAGAAGTCTTCTGGAATACGACACTGCTTAGCATAGAACAAATCAGCTCTTTATTGGAAGCTATATTGGGTACAAGGGGATTACATCGGCACGGCGACACTACGCCTGCCATCGTTGCTCTATGCAAATAGCAGAACAATTTGACGCAGCGGAATGACTACTGGCAGCGGGACAACGACGACGGTGGTGAACTCCACTCTGCAGGGACTCTGGCTGGAACACTTATCCTAGTTCGCAAACAAGGAATCCACAGCAAACAAGCAATCCTATCCAGCATGACACGCAAACTGGCATGACAAGCTAGGTCAGTAAATTGAACGTACTTGCAAGCTCACCACAGCTCGGGTTACCTCGTAACCATCACCTGCACAAACTTACCATCACCGACATCACACGAACATCTCAGGATCCAATCAAGCTTGGTATTAACAATACCTTAGTAATCATTTATGACCACAAGGAGCTTGACTTTTACCCTTGACTCTCGCGTAACATCCCAAATATCCAACAAGTCGGTACTCACGATACCACAGTGATCCTCTCACGATCACATATATAGCAACCAACTTGTTTCGTCATCGAACCGGGGTTGTCATTAAGCACATCATTATTATTACTGTTGACCCATGGTTCGACCGACACGAACTGGGCCCATATCAGCGGGCGCGGCTATCGATAGATTTAACACACACACTCTGCAGAGGTTAGCACACTGTACCCACACCATGGAACCCATGGCCTCGCACTCCCATTCGTGTGGACCAACCGCGTTCCGACAAAACCGTCCTACTGCCATGACACTCTCTCAGCCACTCCGACCAACTCCCCTTTGGGCTAAGTCCTGGCTGGCCCCGTGCCTACCAAAGGCACCAACGGCCACCATTGTGGCAAAACGGTCCCAAACGAGGACAAGGATCCTTACAGAAACAACGGGTACACAAGGCTTATGCCGTCGTACCTGGCCAAGGTAGCGCCCGCGCATAACCTTCCCTCGTGGGAGGCACCGGCGAGAGGCGTGACAATAGACCCAGTTAGGACACCCCCATTAGGTAAGCGTGGTTGCACTGGTCAGCTTGATATGGTGGCACCATGACTCAGCCAACAGTTGTTCAAGTTCAATTTAATCCGGTTAAACTTGAATGCAATATGCTGAGTCATGATAAAAATAACATGGTGCAGCTACAATGCATGAACGTGATATTAACATAAGCATGGGGTTGCAGCCCAACCAACGAGCATAACAACAACATTTAACCATTTATGCAGATGAGCATGGCATACTGACGATCATGGATATCACAACTAGAATACTACTCATAGCATAACATGACTACTAGCATCAACAATAAATACCATGCAATAACATAACGATAAAACTACCATACAAGCATTTAACCAACTGATTGCAAAAGAACATGCATAACAACGGTACTCGGAACAGACGGTAGTCATGCACCGAAGACCATCACCAACATGTACTACTACCAAACATTGCCAATATTAATGTAATACTAGCATGAAGAAAATAATAACAGAGTGCATGAAAACATAGCATGACGGTAAACACCGATCCATAAGCATAACCGAAATACCGACCGCAGTAGCAAAAAAGACAGTTATTAAAAATTCAGGTTGAAAACCCAATGCTTCTGCATGGCTATCATGCAAAAGGTGGTTGTGGCTTGCCTGGGGATGAAGAAGGCTCCGGGGAGAAGTGCGGTGAAGCCGCAGAAAGATTCGCCAGAAAAGATTCTCTCTCAAAGGGGGATGATTAGGGGCAAGGGATAAATTGTCATTTCTAGTATGTCAAACCATAGTTAAAATGGTAGCAAAAGTTCGGGCTCAAAGAGACGAAGAAGTAGGCGTTGGATTCACCTCAAGCAGAGTTACGGTTGCAGATATATGAGGTGTAGAAGATCAAGGACTTTTTTGTAAAAGTAATATTCACAGCCGGGTCCCTGAGTGGATAAGAAAAAGGCGCAAAATTAGAAATATGCTTTCTGACTAAGAAAACGTATTTTGGGCTGAAACAGAGAGGGATACGCTTTCAATAAAAGAAAACGTACTCCGTCCGAAGGAGATGGAAAATACGCTTTCTGAAAGCGTAAACGTACTCGAGCTGAAGCAGTGGGAAAATACACTTTCCCGGAGCGAAAACGTACTCAAGGATTGACGCTTCCACTTGCCACGCAGGCAGAGGCGGGGTCAACGGCCGTGCGGCTGACCGATGGGGACGGGGGCGAGGGGGGGGGGGCGCCTGGCCAGGGGAGAAGAGTCCACGCCGACGTCTTCGTCTCCTTCGCGCGCTAGCCCACGCGGGACAGAGGCCAGGGCCGGCGTCGGTGGCCGTTCGGGCGGCTCCGGCCACCGTTTGTGGCGCCCGGACCACCTACGTGACCGGGAGAACACCGCACACCCATCCTGACGCAGAAAGAATGCCGAGGAGGGGCGGAACGGCGGCGCACCACGGAGGCAGAGAGCAACGGCTGCGGCCAATCTTTGGGACATGCGGCCATGAGTACTCCGGCGCCGAACTTTGGGGTTGGGGAGATGCGCCGTGGTCTGGGTGGACTACTGGTGGTGGAAGGAGGGAGGGAAGAGCTCGACTGCGAGCGAATTTAAGAGAAAGAGTCCGGCGGCCATCATGGTGATGGTGGACACAGAGAGCTCCTCGAGCTCGTTCCGGTGGTCGTGGGGCAGCTAGGAGGGCGTGAGGTCGATTGGTGAATAGAACGGCGCTCGGGGTTGCCTTATATAGGCACAGGGGGAGGAGGCCGAGCGTGTGTCGCCGCGGACGCGTGGCCGGCGCTGCGGACGCGTGTGCTCGTGCATGGGCTCGAAGGTAGACGACGGGGAAGGCACAGGGGAGAGCTCATGGGGCAGAGGCGGCCAAGGGAGCACGGGGAGGAAGCGGTTGAGGCACGGACAGAGCCGGTCGACTACAACGCTCCAGTGGGCGCTCACTGTTCGGCGATGGGGACGGCTCACCAGGGAAGAAGACGGAGGAGGCAAGGGCTCCAGAGAGACAGCGACGACGCGGGGAACATGCTGGACCTGGTCGGGCGATGAGTGGATGAGTGGACAAACGGGGAGGAAGAGGTCGAAGCGTCAGAGCGCGTTTGCCGCATCCAGAGCGCATGCATGGGCAAAAATACACGCGGTCACCACGCGACATGTCACGGGGAGGACACAATTGGCTGGCAAAACTTGTCTGGGGGCTAGTCCTTCATCCCCATGGCATCCCAGAGGTTAAATATAACGGGAAGGTGCCAAGGAGAGTAGTGTGGCATCGCTACAAGTTTGTTGTATCAGTTTTGGATGAGCACTGGTGATCAACAGGGAGCTGATTGGGTCAAATGGAGTTGTCTGGGGTGTTTAACTACATGAGGGCTATGATCCTGGTTGTTTTGGAGGCAAAAAGATCAAAGCTTAATATAGTTGCTTTGCAACTGACCAAAAGGGTCCAGAATCAAGATCATGATGATGCTCTCACATGGGGTATCCACTTGAGCTCAACTTGGGCAAGGCTGAGTTATTTGGTCATATGAAGATGCTGCAAAAGGTTTCATACCAATTGGATAAACCAAAATGGTACTTGCTTCACAAGCATTTCCACTGACCAGAAACTTGCAAAAACTCTAGAGGAAAATTGGCTAGATGGAATATGCCCAAATTGGGTGGAGATAGGTTATATGGATAATAGAAGGCCTAGGAAAATTTACAGCCATAATGGAGCAAGATAAAATATACTTGCTTCATTAACTGAAAATTCTGACAGAACCAAAGAATTGATGCTCAACTCACATGGATGCATTGCATGAGCTCAAATCTTGTGGAGAGCTTTAATTTGATGATATGACAGACCGTGCAAAAATTCAACTCAATTGGATTAACCTAGCTAGTACTTCCTTCACAACCAATTCCCTCAGACAGGAATTTTGAAAAATTGCTCAGGAATATTTACTAGGCAAATTAAGTTGAAATTTTTCATGAGGCAATTATTTGGACAGGAAAAGGTGTCCAAAAGGTTTGGGGTAAATTGGGCAAAGATAAATGGCACTTGCTTCACAATCTACCATTCAGGACAGAATAGGAAAAGAATTATTTGAGGATGATGGGAAACATGGCCAATGAAATATTTTGCCATATTTGATAAATATATGACCCAAACAATTTATGAGAATTATTTGGGAATTTTAGTAGTGATGGAAATATAGGTTGCTTCACAACCTAGGGAAAATTGAGTTATTCCTTTAATAGAAAAAGGAAATATTCCCAATAAAAAGACAATTGGGATTTGGGCTAGAATGAAAATCGAAAGGTCTAGGGAAGGATTTGGGTATGACAAGCCACTCTAGAAGCAAAGAAGAGATCTTCTTCTTTAGTTTGCAGACCACATAGCCATGGAAAAAGAAATCTCAGTCAAAAACCTCAGAAAACCAAAAGAAAAAGAAAGGGCCAAAAATCAGGTTGTTACACCAAATTTGAAGGGGGACAACTAGTACAAGCTATCTTGACAAAAGAGGTCTTCGTCTGCAAAAGGCTCAGGCATTGACGCTGCGGTGGGCTCCGCGATAACCTCCGTCCTGCCATCCTGGCGGTCTTGGTCTTGTTGCACCGATGTGGAAACCTTTGCTTGATTCCTCGGAACTCCGCGCCTGCGCTTGCCTCCTTAGCACCAAAGAGGAAACTGGTACACTGCGCCCGCTGGCGCCCACCTGGCCTTGGTCATCACGGCTCACGTCATATGAACCTCGCGAGGTGCACCTTGCATATATATCTCCGCTCCTCGGGAACCAGCCTAGTGAGGCTGCCCCCAGGGAGGTCTTGGTGTCGTCCGCCTCGCGATGTTGGGCCCCTCACGTGGGTCTTGCGTGGTTGTTGCTGACGCTGTGCCGTACCGGGCCGTTGAAGGAGCAAAGCCGTGGGCCACAGGCAGGCAAGTCTGGGTACACCCGTTCCCGGGACACCGACAGTAGCTCCCGGGCCCAAGGCACGCTCAAACTTGGCTTTGAGGCGAAGCCAAAGGGCAAGTGCGGAGCGCCGCGGGCCATCACCGCCTGCGGCCTCGGTCGACGGATGGTGATTGATGGGATGTGGGTGCCTCCGCTTCCCCACGCTGCCTCGGCAACTGTTTGACTTGACGAGACACTGCTGCATACAAGGAAAAATCATCATTACGTGCGATCGTGGAGGCCGGCGGTTGGCCTCCTCTTGGCTATAAATGGGCGGAGCCCCATTACTCATCTCCTTCTTCTCGCCGCATGCTCTCCCTTCCTCCTCTTTGCCTCGTCGTCTTGCTGCAGCTCCTATGGCACCGACGAAGAGGTTCTCTACCGTGGAGAAGGGGAAGGCTAGCCAGGAGGGGCCCGGCTCGCCACCGCCCATGAGTGGGCGGGGCCGCCCCCACAAGCACACCGCGACCCTTGCTGTTGCTCCTCGGGGGCACTGGAGTACTCCTTCAGGGATCGGCATCATCCTTGGTGGCCGCATCGGTGTTTCCTCTCGAGACGGGAGCCGCACGGGGTGGTGCAGCCCCTGCGCCGAGGGGAGGCGCGCCGTGGTCGCCCAGCATCCCCGGCCGCGCTTCCATTCGTCGGAGATGCTCCCGGAGTTTGTCGTCTGGTCGGAGAGGCCGGCCAGCACCTGGCTCCAGCTGTCGCGCTCCTTTACCGGCGAGCTGCCGGCCATGGATCTTGACGGCCACTGGCTGCAGGCTGATGGTTGCTGCAACAAGGCCTCGCGGGCCGCAGTGGAGGTCTCCGCTGCGGGCAACGTAGCTCTGGCCCGCGGCTGGCAGATGTTCGCCCGCGCGCGCGGCCTAGGCAGGAGTTGCACCCTCCACTTCAAGTATGAAGGTGTCACGACCCTCTATGTGAGGGTGTTCGGGGAAGATGGTCGTCGCGCAGGGTGCTGTCCCGAAGATAGCGGCCGTGACGACGGCCGTGACGACGTTGAGGGGGAGCTTGCTCTTGGCGACGACCGCGGCTCGTCCAGTGGCGGCGGCTCATCCTCCAGCGAGAGCACCAGCAACGGCGGCTACGACCAGCCACCACGTCGCCAGGCTCGCTTCAAGGACGGTGGCGGGTCGTCCCGTCGCCACGCTCTGGTGAAGCGCAAAGAAGGCTCGGGCTAAGTCCAGGAAGCCCTTCGAGCCAGGACTTGTGAGCTGCTGCGGTCGCGCAGGCCACTTTTGTCTAACCTTTCCTTTCTTCCCGCATTTGAAAAAAGTAGGGGGCCCTGCAGGGGCGTGTAATGAACCATGGTATTTATGCTGCTATGTTTATTGTTCTGATGTCGTGCTGCAGTGTTCATCCTCCAAATGGGTATGGTAGGATAACTTAGCTTGATCCACCCGCGGAGTTTCCCTCCTCGCGAGAGTGCATGATTCATTACCTGGTGACGCCCTTCTTCCTGGTGGCTCAAGGGTCATCGACCTCAGGAAGCATCATGAAGTTGTGGGGTTGTTAGAAAAAACTTGGTCGGGTGTCCTATTCTTCCTTGCGCGAGCCCTTAGGCACAAGCCAGTCGTGGCTTGGTGCACCGCGCCACTGTGCCCGAGGGTATTGGACCTCAAGAGGGTGCGGACATCACGAGTTTCCTCGAGGGCTTCTCGCAAGGATAGAACAAGCCGAAGCTCTGAGGGAGCATGGCTACGGCGAAGTGTGTTTGCGGCGTGGGGCGAGACCATCGCACGCACACACCTGCCCAGCCCCCGCGCACGAGACACGCGAGAAAGAGCGACGGGCAACTGCCGCTCCTCCTAAACCAGGGCCAAAGCGCAAAAGAGAAAACGATGGGGAAAGCCGGCTTGGCTACTGAAAAACACGCGAACTCCAAATTTCATTAAAAGGTTGTAAATCAGCTGCAGAAAGCAAATGAACAGCCGCATCCAGCACCTAGTCTAGTTTTCTCACCAGCACGGGGCTAAGTGCTGCCACTAGGACGTGGGAGGGAGCCCCCGAGGCCGAAGGGCGGCACTCTGGAGACTTCGGGGCGTGTACAGACCCACTCATTATTACGTGAGAGTGTCATGAGCGAAGACCTTCATAGGCACTGGGCCTTGCTTGATGGGTAGAACTTCTGGAGGTGCTGGATGTTCTAGGCGTTCTAGATGGGGATCCCGTCCTGTGTCTCCCGGCACGCGGCGCCAGGCCTGGAGAAGCAGGTGACCCTAAACGGGCTCTCCCACATGGGTAAAAGCTTATGCAGCCCTTCCCTGGAGAGCATCCGTCGTAGGGCGACATCACCCACCTCAAGCGTCCTGGAGCGGACGCCGTGGTAGTGATACGGCCGCAGCGCCTGCTAGTACCTTGCCGCTCGGAGCGAGGCTTGACGGCGGCGTTCCTCCCCCGGCACGAGATCCATCCCCTGCATATGGCGTCCTGGCGTGCCTCCTCAAACGCAAAGACCCGCACGGAGCAATGCCTGACGTCATGTGGGAGAACCGCTTTAGCTCCATAGATGAGGAATAATGGAGTTTCGCCAGTCGGCTTGGTTGCAGTGGTGCGGATGGACCACAGCATGGACTGGAGCTCATCCAGCCAGCCCCTGGCACAGGCTTCGAGCTTCTTCTTGAAAGTCCTTGCTTTGAGGCCCCTCAGGACCTCTATGCTTGCGTGCTTGGCTTGTCCGTTGCTCCTGGGGTGTGCCATTGAGGCATCGCATATCTGCGTTCCAAGATTGGCGCCGTATGTTTTGAAAAGGTTCCTGGTGAACTGCGAGCCGTTGTCGATGATGATGTGATTAGGGACTGCGAACCGGCCCACGAGGCCCTTGATGAACTTGACCGCCGAGCCAGCCGGGATGGTACGGACTGGTTCCACCTCCACCAACTTGGTGAATTTGTCGATGGCGACGTAGAGGTAGCGGTAGCTCCCGGGCGCTCGAGGGAATGGTCCTAAGATGTCCAGCTCCCAGACTGCAAATGGACACGAGAGTGGGATAGTCTGGAGGCCCTGAGCAGGCTGGTAAATTTGCTTGGCATGGAACTGGCAGGCTTCACAGGATCTCACCGGCTCCATTGCGTTGTTGAGTGCCGTGGGCTAGTAGAATCCGCTGCGGAACGCCTTGCCCACCAAGGTGCGCGATGACGAGTGATATCTGCAGTCCCCACCGTGTATGTCGGTTAACAGCTCGCACCCCTGCTCCCTGGAGATGCATCGCAAGGAAACATCGTTTGGTCGTTTGCGGTATAGCTCACCGTCCTGAATGCAGTAGGCTGTGGCATGCCGAGCCACGCACTCCGCGTCTTCCTCCTTCTACGGAAGGGTTCCCCGCAGCAGGTACGGCTTGAATTCTTTGGTCCAGCACCCCTCCCGAGGCTCGAGCGCGAGGAGCAGGCGTGCTCCTAAGGTCGGGCTGCAGGCGGGGGCTCCCGAGGTTGGTGGCAGGGGAAGCTCTTCCTGAGGCGGTGTTGGCTCCGCAGCCGGAGGGGCCGCTGAAGGCTTGAAGAGTCGCTCCTCGAATATGCCGAGCTCTTGCGACTGGCGTTTGGACGCTCTCTTGGCGATATCATCAGCTTCCTTCTTTGTGCCGCGAGGTACGTGATACAGCTGTAGGCCCAAGAACTGTTTCTCCGTCCTGCGTACCTATACCAGGTATGCCTCCATGTGTTCATCCTTCGGATCATACACTTTGTTGGAGAAGTTGACAAGTAGCTAGGAGCCTAAGGCGGTCACGGCCTTGAGGCTGGCGATCAAGCCTTCGTACTCCGCGATGTTGTTGGAGACCTCACCATGTTGGAAACATAGCTGCATGGCATAGTAGACCTTGTCGTGGGTGGGCGAGATGAGCACGGCTCCAACACCCGCGCCCTGACGTGTGAAAGGCGCCATCGAAGTACATGAACCAGCCATTTGGTGCTTCACTTCCTAGCGAGAGGGACCGGTCCTCGCCTGGCTCGGGCCCTGGAGCATCGGTCCACTCCGCCACGAAGTCGGCGAGCGCGACACCCTTGATGACCCTGGTGGTCCTGAATTCTAGCTGGAATGCCTATGGTTCGATTTTCCATTCGGCGACCCTTCCTGCAGCATTGGGGCTCCGGAGCACCCTCTCCAATGGGTAAGCTGAGACGACCTTAATGGGTTACCTTGGAAGTAGTGGCGCAGCTTGCGCGAGGCAACGAGGAGCGCGAGCAGAAGCTTCTGCGGCATGAGGTATCGTGCCCACGCGTCACGTAGTACCGTGCTGAGGAAGTACACCGGGTGCTCAACGAGGGCAGAAGTGTTGGTGGAGTCCCAGACCTCCTGGGGCTAGGGCGCTTGCTGAGGCTAGGGGACCTCAGGAACTTGGTCGACTGTTGGGAGAATCGCAGCCTCAGGAGCGCCGTCTTGTGGAGCCTGGTCATCTGCTGGCACTGCCGTGGCTTCAGGGGCATCGTCTTGAAGAACGGGAGGCTCTTGGCCCGGCGCTCGTGTGGCAGGCTCTTGGCCCGGCGCTCCTCCCGGACGGCCACCAGCGTTGCGCTAGCAGAATGAGGTGTGGCGGCCAGGTAAAGCACCAGGGGCTTGAGAGGACGCGGCGCCACCATCACTAGTGAGCTGGCTAGGTATCTCTTGAGGTCTTGAAACGCCGTGTCACCCTCCGGAGTACACTCGAACGGGCCCATCTTTTTCATCATCTTGAAGAACGGGAGGGCGCGCTCCCCTAGCTTGGAGATAAAGCGCCCTAATGAAGTCACGCAGCCCGCCAACTTTTGCATTTATTTGAGAATCTGCAGTGGGCTCATCTATTATATTGCCTTGACCTTCCCTGGGTTCACCTTGATTCCCCTGTGTGACACAAGGAAACCCAATAACTTATTTCTCTGGGTTGAGTCGCGGGTACACCTTGTGCAGGCTGGCGTATGTTTCCTCCAGATCCTTGCGCAGGAAGGAAACCCAACAACTTTGCCTCCCGAGATTTCACCACGATGTCGTCGACGTAGGCCTCACATTCCTCCTGAGCTGCTAGCCTAGAGCGATGTGCATCAGCCGCTGGAAGGTTGCCCTAGCGTTACGCAGCCCGAACAACATGCAGGTGTAGCAGTACACCCCACATGGGGTCAAGAAGGCCGTCTTCTCGACGTCTTGTACCGCCATCATGATCTGGTGGTAGCCCGAGAAGGCATCTAGGAAGCACAGCAGGTCGCACTCGGCGGTGGAGTCGACGATCTGATCAATGCGTGGAAGCGGGAACGGGTCTTGAGGGAAGGCCTTGTTGAGGTTTGTGAAGTCGACACACATGTGTTCCTTCCCGCCCTTCTTGGGCACATCCTTGTTCGCACAGGCCTTGGGCACCACCTTCTTGCAAACACCTCCTTGTTCGCGCAGGCCTTGGGCACCTCCTTCTTGCGAACACCTCCTTGTTCGCACAGGAAGTTCACCAATGCCTCTTCTTGATCCGCGGCGAGGTCAGCACCTATGGTGAAGGTGGCTCCCGAGGCCCCGTTCTCGTCGACCGGTACCTGCTTCATCTTATCCCGATGCTGAGAGAACAACTGCTTCTTTTTGGCCGGCGCAGCCCCCGGGAATTCAGGGGCCCCTCCCACTTTTGGCCGTGCGGCAGCCGCCGCCCTGAAGGCGAGCTTGAGAGCCGCCAGCGCCTCCTTGGTGTCTCTAGCCACGGTGAGGACGCCGCTGCTTCCCAACATCTTCATGAGGTTGTAGGCAAGGTGAGTTGCCGCCATGAACTTGGCCAGGCTGGGTACGTGAGGATGGCCTTGTACGGAAGACCGATGCGGGCGATGTCGAAGTCGATGAGCTCGGTGCGATAGTTGTCCCGGGTGCCGAAGGTGACGGGAAGGAGGATTTGCCCCAGGGGGCAGGTGGAGCCGTCGACGACTCCGGAGAAAGGCTTGTTGGGGCGGAGCTGGCTGAGCGGTACGTTAAGCAGGCCGAAAGCTTCCAGGGAGAGCATGTTGAGGCCGGCCCCGCCGTAGATGAGGGTCTTGGTTACTGCTACGTTGCTGATGGTGGGGGTGCAAAGCACCGGGAGCGCGCCCGCACCTGCGGTGGTTGCAGGGTGGTCCCTCGAGTGGAAGGTGAGGTAGGCTCTGGGCGCCACCCACCCTGGTGGAGCTCCATGCTGTACGCGGGCGGCACCCACTTGGTGGAAGAACTGCTTCACATGGTGGTCCGAGGGCGGCGCCTGAGAACAGCAGAGGAGGGCTGCAACAGCGGGGGGCGCCGGCACCGCGAAGTGCGTGACGAAGAGGCCGCGCAGCTCCTCCCAGGAGGTCATAGAAGACACTGGCAGGCTGAGAAGCCAGGCACGCGGCATGCCCATGAGGGCCATGGGGAACCAGTTGGCCATGACCTTGTCGTCGCCGCCCGCCGCCCAAACGGCCTCCTCGTAGGCCTGGAGGAAACCTGTCGGATCTGCCGCGCCGCAATAGTGAGGTGGCATTTCTGGCCTGAACTTGGGCACCACTGTACCTGCCGCAAGGCGGGGGTGAAAGCCCGGAGGACCGCAGCGCCTCCGTGCACGCTCATCGGTCCGGTCAGAGAAGCAGTGCTTGCCATGGGAGCAGGTTGGTGAGGCGAAGCGAACGGAGAGGCAAAGCTTCGACGCACCCCTACCTGGCGCGCCAAATGTCGGATTCGGGGTTCTACAGACCCTTGAGAGGTTCGAACTCTGGGGTGCGTGTGAAGAACACTCTCTTACCTACCTGCCTGCTCAATGATCCGACATCCTAGCTCGACGAACCCCATGGACAAGAGACACAACAGTTTATCCTGGTTCGGGCGACCTTGCAGTGTCAAACCCTACTCCAGCTTTGTGGTGGATTGCCTCAAGGGGCTGAGGATGAACTAGTACACTGGCTGAACAGTCTCAGGAGGAGAGGTGTTCTTGTGCTTGATGAGCTGGTGAGGTGGTTCGGGTGGAACCGATCCATCCCCCCTATGGTGGTGGCTAAGTCCTATATATAGTGGCCTTGCTCCTCTTCCCATATGTAGGCGGGAAGGGATCCTACAACGGCCAAATTTGAAGGGGAACAACTAGTACAAGCTATCCTGACAAAAGTTGTCTTCACTTGCAAAATGCTCTGGCGGTGACGCTGCAGTGGGCTCCGCGATGACTTCCGTCCTGCCGTCCTGGAGGTCTTGGTCTTGTTGCACCGATGTGGAAACCTTTGCTTGATTCCTCGGGACTTCGCGCTTGTGCTTGCCTCCTTAGTACCAAAGTGGAAACTGGTACACTGCGCCCGCTGGCGCCCGCTTGGCCTTGGTCATCATGGCTCACGTCATATGAACCTCGCGAGGTGCACCTTGCATAGATATCTCCGCTCCTCGGGAACCAGCCTAGTGAGGCCGCCCCCAGGGAGGTATTGGTGTCGTTCGCCTCGCGAGGTTCTTTGGCGGTTGTTGCTGACGCTGCGACGTACCGGGTCGTTGACAGAGCCACGCCATGGACCCCAGGCATGAAAGTCTGGGTACCCCCGTTACCAGGACGCCGACAGTGTGCATGTGTGAAAGAGACATGGACAACACACGATAAAAGTAGACAAAAAGCGTGTGTGTCTTATGCAAACATATCACACATGCATCTTCGATAGTGTATGGTTGTTTGCAACCGAGAGAGAAAGACCCCTAGCACATGGCCAAGAGGGGTCTGACAAACAAGGGAGAAAGGTCGAGAGAGACGTGCGGTGAAAATGCGGACATGGGGAGGAGCGAGTGTATGTTTGTCATAGAGAAATCCCCTGGAGATCGTGATGGGACTACATGGGTGGGAGATCGAGTGACAAGGTGTGTGCACGATAGAAGATACCCCGAGAGATATCGATATAAACATATCAATGGAAGGAGACAATACGTGTGTTCCTGATGCCTAGTGAGAGATAATCATACTTAGGAGGGGAGTGCGTGCACCTATGATGGAGTGAGGGATTATGGTACTTAAGGGGCTGCGTGTCACATAGAGAGAGAACAAGGGCGAAGAGTGTTAGATGTGTCTATGTAGCGCGAGCGAGACATATGTTTTTGTGAACTAGGGAGATATAAAGTTTGAGAGAGATAGAGGAGCCCCAATAAGGCTGAGTGGTGCGTCGGATAGCTGATAGGGGGAAACAGATATTCCATCCGCTCGATAATGCAGTGCATATAAATTTTTAGAAGTCAAACTTTGGAAACTTTGACCAGGTTTACGCAAATGTTATTTATATCTACAATACCAAAGATACATCATACAAAACTACATCTCATGACGAATCTAATGGTATATGTTTGTTGTTCTAGATGTAAATGTTTTTCTCCACGTATATGGTCAAACTTTGTGATCTTTGATTTTTCAATAAATCTATATGCTATGGACCGAAGAGAGTGCCTAAGCAGAGAGAGGTGAAGTGCGTGTGAAGGAGAATGAGTGAGTGTGCAAAAAGATTATGTGTGTGAAAGAGAAAGGGACAACAAACGATAAATTAGAGAGAGAGTGTGTTTGTTCGTTTCTTATGCAAACATATCACGCATGCATCTCCAAGACAGAAAAGCGAGGTGAGGAGATCCACGAAGATAGCTAGTGCGTGATTTTTTGCAACGGACAGAGACACCCCTATAGCACATGTCCAATAGAGATCTAGCCAAAAGGAACAAAGGTCGAGAGGGACGAATGGAGATCATGGACGCATGAGGAGAGAAATAGGGTGTGTTTGTGATATAGAGATCCCGTCGAGATCGTGAGGGGACTATATGGGTGGGAGATCGAGGGACGAGGTGCATTCACTATAGAAAGATGCCCCAAGAGAAATCGAGATAGACCATGCACGTGTTTGTGATGGAGACTAAGATTAGCTAGTCATATACATATAGGGGCGAATGCATGTGCCTACA
Organism: Triticum aestivum; assembly: GCF_018294505.1. Lineage (NCBI taxonomy): Eukaryota > Viridiplantae > Streptophyta > Magnoliopsida > Poales > Poaceae > Triticum > Triticum aestivum. The sequence goes on along the minus strand of NC_057805.1, from coordinate 188,059,016 downwards.
TTTGAGTGAGAGACCATCATACTTGGCTAGGCATGAGATTGTGTGTGTGTGTGTGTGTGCATGTGAGATGGAGAGAGACCGAGGGAGAGAGATAGAGTTTTAGATGGGTCTATCGAGTGCGAGTGGGATATGCATGTGTATGTGTGACACAGGGAGATGGAGAGTTTGAGAGAGAGAGAGAGAGAGAGAGAGGGCAGAGCTCCGAGACGACAAAGTGGTGCATGAGAGAGTTACGGGCAACGAGCCTAGGAATTTGTGTGCATACGATGAGTGCACCTAAGATATTTAGCTTGGACTAGAGAATCATACATAGTGTGCGAGAGAGACCTATAGATGGAGTATATATGTATGCGAACTAGAAAGACCACCCCACACACAGACACACAAATAGAGAGAGAGAGATGGAGAGACAGGGAGAGAGACCAACAAGGTTTGTGTGTTGGATGCGTGCGACAGAATTGAAGATTGTCGGCGAGAGAGAGAGAGAGAGAGAGAACAGGAGTCCGGGAGAGGGGGACGTCGCGTTTTATGCATCAAAGACTGATGTAAACCATGTTTCGATATAAACTTGCATTCAAATATTTAAATTGGAGAACATGTTATCTGCAATCCACACATGAATGAAGATATGCGTATATCAAACAAGTTCATTAATTTGACTTTCAACATGTTCATGGAGTACTATAATACTGTACAACATGCTACTCGATTGAGGTGTTCAATTTTGGATTTAGTTCACTATTTTTACATGGTGAATGAGCTATTTCATTGAATCGAGATATTTCATATTGGGTTTGATTCCCGTTTTTGAGTGGGTCAACTATTTGTCATATAGTAAATCGTGAGCAACGAGCATGTAAAAACACATTACTCCCGAGCATCATCTCTCCATCTAAAAAATAAGTGGCAAGCTAATATATCAAATTTTTATTCGAATCGACTTGGTAAGGTAGACGCGGATGCTCGTTCTTCCAAAATTTGAACGAACCGTTAAGCACCCTCTGCTCGGTGAAATTCGCCCGAGCAAATAAATGGGAGACATGAAATTACTGGCCTATGTGGGACACACATCAATTGGCTCGTTGTACATCGAGTGTAGGTTCGTAACTTCATCCAAGCACGCCTTCTCCTCGGCCGAAATGACATGTGCCAAATAATTCATAAACCATGGTCGGCAAAACACCCTCTCCTCGGCCGAAATAGCTCGCGCCACTATTTCAAAACACGCCCTCCTCGCCCGAAATCGCTCGCGGCACTATTTGGGAGAAGGAAAGTTACTCTACTATCCCCGACCCTCAGTACACAGAAATAAGCCGAGAAGCCGAAAGGCACGGGTAGAACTGTAACTCCCTGCCACATTTCAGACAAATGCGTCTGTAAGACATGGTTCCCCCTCCCAATTTCCCATGCATACCTCGTCGGCGCCAAATCACCTTCTCCCCAGAAGCTCCCTTCTCCCGAGCAACGAAACCTCAGCCCCTCCTCCATGGCGCCCCCATCGCACGAAATTCACAGCCGCCCTCCTCCCTAATGCCGGAGACGCTGTCTATTTTCCATCATGCACTAGGCCGTGTGCCTCTTAATCCGTGCTGCCAGAGCTGCCTCGACGACGGTCGCGTGAACCGTACCGGAGCCGATTCACCCCCGCCGTTGTTCAAGGCGCCGGAGCGGCTCCAACTTCGGATCCGTCTAGAGCCCTGGCACTGCGTCCCCATAGCCGTCGACCATCATGACATCTCTGCTTGCGTGCCTGCGGTAGCCACTGCAACCGCGCCGGCCGCACCGACTTGGCAGCTGGAGCTTCCTACTTCACCGCGCCGCCAGATAGGTCGCACCCTCATCTCAAATCACTTTATTTAGGCGTCAGCTATCTGAATTTTTTTCTGGGCCAATCGATTCCCAATGGGAAGCAGCACCCCTCGAGGCGGCGGAGCTCCTAGGCTGCCGGTTGGCTGGTGTCTAATGTAAGGGTGCGGGGGCGCAACTTCGCCGCGGAAGCACCGCTTAGATGGCTATATTAGAGTTGTGTGGGTTGAAGGTACTGCCGCTGCCGGATCTGGATGACGACGAGTCTTTGTGGATTGGCCCGGGGGTGGCGCAACCACGGCAGTGCAGTGGGGCGGGGAGCAGAGTTTTGGTTGGGGCCACGGACGATGGAGGTAGGTTGCTCTGTCGGTGGTCGCTGGCTCTTCGGGGAAGATTCTGAACAGTGTCAGTCGGGAGGCACAAGATGGCCATCAAGCCATCCGGCGTACCTCGAACAGTACCAAAATAAAATAAAATCATGTGACCCCAATTTAGTCTTCAGTGAACAGACATGTGACCACTCTCTTACCTTACTGTTGATCTCTTAGGGTATTTCTTCAGATCAGAGAGATGTGTCGTTCTTAACATTATGCGTTTTCTGCATTTTCAGCCACACCGTCTTCCGACTCACCGCGGCAACTCCAACAAGGGAAGCATACACCAGAAGGGAGCTATAGTCCCCACTCAACAGTTCCCTACATCGAATGCGCGTGCCCGACATGGACAGCCACAACAACTGCAGGGCCATCGAAAAGTCAGCAAATGATGCTCACTCCAATGGATGGCGACCAGATAGGTTGTACCCTCATCTTACTTGTGTGCAACATTTATGGCTTTGTTATTCATCTAAGCATGGAAAATAGATTATCACATGTCACTGTATATTCATGCTGGTCTCTTGCGGGTCTTGTTCAGGAGTTAACATTGTTCCATAGTTCAGCTAAGAGACTTGTTTTTTAGGTAACGCTGTTCTATAGTTATCATCCTGCAGCCAATGCTATCCCACAGGCTGGTGATTATAGTATTATACCACTTCTAGTATTACCTATGTTGTTCTTTAATACTTTTGTGTGCCATCTATTTAATCTCGAGTACAAATGATACATATTCTGTAGTTTTCATCTGTGTTCTCCCTTTAGTTTTTGAGACCTGTTGCTGCTAGTTAACCCTAGTCCTACTATTTATTTCGTCTCCTACAGGCACTCATTACATAAATCTAACTACTACTTGTCTTCCATGCATGTCAGATGTAATTGCACACACTGATTTATCCACAAGAACCTCACGGAGCAATGTAACGGCCAACAAACTTGACGTCAATGATACCCAATATGATGGAATATGTAAAGGCAGTTCTTCACAAGACATGCAGAAAGATGATGAATCCTGTTCACCCCACAAGGTCTTGCTCTAACTTCGCCCTTGATATGGGTACAACATGCATATAATGTCCTGGAGTGCATCTACTCTGTTGCAATGCCTTGTGCTTAGCCTGCTGATCATGCATGTAAATATAGCATGCCTTCCTGTTTTTAGTACCTATTCCATTCCTAATAACATGTTTTCAAATCCAGGTACTATCATTATATTCTATCGCAATGCCATCTGCTTAGTTTGGACATCATGCTTCTGAATATCTTATGCATTGTTATCCATCAGTATCTACTTCATCTGTCTACCATACCATGTTCCTTATTTTACATTGAAGTGATATTCTAGTGATCTCTTGCAATGCCATCTTAGTTTCCCAATCATACACGCATATGTTGCCTTAGTGTTTTTCTGTATGTATTCCGCTAGCATACAGATTTACATTCAAGTAGTGTTTTTTTACACTGTTGTCCTATCGTATCCCTAGCTCTTACATCATACTCCCTCCATCCGGATTACATATCGCAAAAATGGATAGAACTCGATGTATCTAGAACTGAAATACGCCTAGTCCCATCCATTTATTTTCGAATGGAGGTTATACATGTCAATATGTCATGCCTTTCTATTCTTCAGTACCTATTCCATCTCTGTTGTAGCATGTTTTATAACTGAAGCACCATTCTTCTATTTAAGGCATACAAGGGGAAGACGGCTATGTTAGAATCTGAAGGGTTATGAACCAGGTCTTTGCAAAAGATCCAAATGCCAGGAGATAATAAACCAACTCCAATTTTCATAGATACTGCTCCAGCACAGAGAAACCCACTGATAATAATCAGATTCCAGTGGCGAAAGAACTAGTCCGCTCCAGTCCAGTAAAAATATGTCAACTCCATTCTAAGAAGCATGTGCGTATCCTTGCATCACAAATTTTATAGCATTCTGATCATATTTTCTACATGTTTCTTACCCATATCTCTTTTAGAAAATAAGGTTAAACAATAGAAGACTTCCTATATTGGGATCGTATTTGAGGAAAGTATCTTGCGGGAATTCTCTGTGCTCCAATGCTGATGTAAGTACCTGTTGTATGTCACTATATTTTTACATCAGCATGTATTTTGTTAACCGGCGTGAACCCAACCTTTATCTGATCTAAAATTAGTTGTAGCAAAATGTTAAAGGCGACAATGTTGATTTTTGTAAGGAAAATTGCCTGGTAGTTTTGCATACTGAGTTGCGTGAGTGTACTATCTCATATCATGCACATTACTAAATTGTAGTGCTACTCTGGTTGCCCATTCATTCACTCTGTCAATGTTGCTTTCGTATTACCTTACCTGGATGATGATAGCTGTGCCATATTGTGTTAATTTGGTGTAGGCTGGTGTGGTCTGGTTGCAAAAATGTCCGTTGTGTCAATGTTGCTTTCCTATTATCTGACCTATCCAATGATAGCAATGCTATTGTTTTAATTTGGTGCACGTTGCTGAAGATAAGAAGAAAAAATCGGAAAATAGCAAGGCAACCCCATTGTTTCTTTCCAATAAATCTAGGCCAGGTAATATGGCAATAACTCTTGATTAATCTATTCAGTTCCCCTCCTAATTTATGTTATGATGTAGTGGTCGAGACACTCTCCACTATCAATAATACAAGCCTGCCAAAATCATCATCTGAATCTGTTCAGTTTCCTCTGTCTCGAATGGAACGGAAAAAATGTATGTTTGTGAACCAATTAATGGCTGAGGCAATGATGGAAATGGTGGAGGAATTAGAGGTGCACATTCGTGCGCAACAACAACTGATCAATGTTTTCAGAGACAATGTAGCAAAGAAGCAAGAACTTGCCCACATGCGTATGGGCGTCATCAGCGCTGAGGTTGTAGATTGTGACGTTGTAGATCGTTAGGTTCTGTTCATTTATTTGCACTACCATCAATCTTTGATTGCCCAGTGGATGTAATTTCTAGTAATATATGCTGGATGTGCAATGTTTTTCCCTGTATGCAGTACATTTGCTTGATCAGTTTTGGTCCTGTGTATAATTGCTCGTCGTAATGGGCTTAAATTATCTAATTGGGCCTAAACACATGTACAAACTTTAGTGAGCCCATTAAGTTAATGGGCCGTTACCAGGCCGAAAGTTAATGGTCGGCCCTCTTACCTCCCGGGTCGTTAACAGGCCGACATCGAAGCGGGCAACAGGTGGGCCCATTTGATTTCACGGGTCGTTAACAGGCCGATACTAAGGTCGGGCTACACCCAACTATACTGCGGGCCTTTAGTAGGCCAAAAGAGACAACGGGCTCGTACTGGACCATGAAGAGCATGGACCGCTAAGAGGCCGAAAGTCAGGTCGTACTGTAAATGGCCCAACTGTGTTGTGGGCCTTTAGTAGGCCGAAAGAGAAACCAGGCTGGTATTGGACCATGAAGAGCATGGCCCGTTAAAAGGCCAAAACTTAGGTCTGACTGCAATTGGCCCAACACATTTATGGGCCGTCAACAGGCTAAAAGACACACCGGGCCGGAAATTGGCCCAACACTTAAATGGGTCGCTAAAAGGCCGAAGATGTGCATCCTGAAAGTTGGCCCATCCTTTGAATGGGCCGTTAACAGGCGAAACCACATCGGGCCGATAATGAGCCCAAATATATAGCGGGCTGTTAACACGCTCAAACTGACGATGGGCTGCAAAGATTTCAAATCATTAACGGGCCGTTGACAGGCCGAATTGGCACATCTCGTATGGGCCGTGGGCTTAAATGAACCTGGCACAAGTAGGCCTTATATGGGCCGGCCTGCTAATTCTTACTAGGCCGGCCTTTTTCACTGGAATGGGCAACTGTTGGGCCGTGCCATGTGTCGACCTATCATAGGAACCTCCTGTCCAATGAGTGGATGACATCTGTCCCAACGGTGAGCCGACACGTGGTTTCTCCGGCCAATGAGAATTTTACACGTGGAAAATCCCCATTGGTCCGGGCTGTTAACGGGTGATTGGATCCAAATCGGAACCTGATAGCTTAACAGCGACCCATTACGGTGGATGCCACGTGTCAGTCACCCTTGACGAAAGCACTTCTATGACGTACGATTTCTGGTCATGGAAGTGGACACTTCCGTGATGATAATTTTGGTAATGTCATGGAACACTTCTACGATAGCACATGTATGACTATCTTGATTCTCTCATAAAATCGTCATGGATGTACATGCATGACAGAAAATGTGACCTACTGTGACAAACACGTATCATCACAGAAGTGTATTTTTTTGTAGTGTATGTGGGACCTCCAGAGCATGGAGGACGACAACATGCTGTGCCCGGGAAGCCAGACCGGTGAGGAGCTGGACAAGGCCATGCACACCCTTCTCGAGGGTAAGCCGAAGGACCTCTCGGAGGCCTACACCCCATTGTACTGCCATGCCGACAGAGAGGCGCTGGTCGCCGCAATGCCTATCTTCAATGAGCTGGGGCTCGCGTCGCCCGAGCACCCCAACTCCCCAGTGCTGGTGTCCTCCAGAGATAGTGTCGATGAAGAGGGCAAGGAGGACTCGGAGGCGACCTAGGATGGTGTAACACCCCGGATGTAACTTTCCATATTTGTAACTCCAACTCTTGCCACTTTCGGCTATGTGTTATGATATTCCCTTCGTGGTTGGATTTTGTCTTCCTTTTGTTTTTTGTTCTTGTCATGCATTTCATATCATGTCATCATGTGCATCGCATTTGCATACGTGCTCGTCTCATGCATCCGAGCATTTTCCCCGTTGTCCGTTTTGCTATCCAACACTCCCACATGCACCGACGCACCCCTCTTGTCTCTTTTCATGAGCGGGTGTCAAACGTTGTCGGAATGGACCGAGGTTTGCCAAGTGGCCGTGGTACACCACCGGTAGACCACCTGTCAAGTTTCGTTCCATTTGAAGGTCGTTTGATGCTCCAACGGTTAACCGGGTAACCGCAAAGGCCTTTTGTGTGTTGCAGCCCAACACCCCTCCAAAACAGCCCAATAACCCATCTAGGTCACTTCCATGCTCTCCGTCGTTGGATCACGATCGTGTGGGCGAAAACCGCACCTCATTTGGAGTCTCCTAGCTCCCTCTACCAATAAATATGTGCACCCCTCCACCAAATCCGGGTCCCGAAACCCTAACCCCGCTCCCTCTCCGCCGCCGGACACGTCCGGTCTGGCCGGATAGATCGCGCCGCCGCCCCGCGCGTATCGCTCGCCGCCACATGTCCCTACACCGCCGC